>NC_090266.1:912191509-912502109 GCF_040414725.1 Anabrus simplex
CAATATGGGAGTGTTTGCCACTGAAATGACTTAGTCCTCCCGTAACACAACAGGGCACGTCAAAGGCCGGAGGATATAAGGAAATTTTGTCTACCAGCGTGCTGCCTAGTACCTACGGTCAAGGGCAAGTTGGGAGATGATCACTGTATATTTTGGAGTGATAATGTTCCTTACCATACAGCGAGGTCTGTTCGTGAGAGGGTAGTGAACAATGAAATTTTGGAAAAGACTCGTCCGTCAAGTGCCCCGAACTTAATTGTTTCGACCACCTCTCGGACGTTCTTCAGCGGCAAACTCGGCCCAGATTCCAAAGACCCACTTCACCATATACGCTCGCTACAACGCTACTGGAAGGATAGTCACACGAGGTCGCTCCGACACTCAGGCCTTGTTTCATAAAACTCGACAGGTGCGACAAATTCGACAATTACTGGTATGTCAGTTCTGCCAGATTTGTAAATATGTCATGACTATTTTCTGTTAAATAAATATTACAATTTTCTTTTACGTGACGTTGTTAAACTTAAAGAATTTGTTTCATTGTTTCATAAATGCGGCATTATAGGTCGGACCTGAAGTTCAGTGCATTACATTAAGATGCCTCCGAGAGATAATAACAGCCGAATGCGATTCAAAAACAATCGACAGTTATTACGCAAATGATAAATGATAAGCAGGAGAATATAAGACTGAGATTTAACCTTCATGTTATTCCTATTCACTCAGGCAGAATGACATCAATTTTGATAAGATTACGATATTGAACAGGCAGTACAGTGTATACCAAATTTGCTTTTGAGGAGGGTGTGGGTAATTTCTTCGTGTTAGTGGCTACAATCAATCACTACTCATCTGCATTTAGGGCAGTCGCCCAGGTGGTAAATTCCCTATCTGTAGTTTTCCTAGACTATTCTTTAATGATCGCAAAGAAATTGGAAAATTATTGAACATTTTCCTTGGTAAATTATTCCAATCACTAACCACCCTTCCTATAAACGAATATTTGTCCCAATTTCTCCCCTTGAATTCCAAATTTATCTTCACATTGCGATCTTTCCTACTTTTAAAGAATACCACTCAAACGTATTCGTCTACTGATGTCCTCCACGCCATTTCTCCACTGACAGCTCGGAAAATAGCACTTAATCGATCTGCTCGTCTCCTTTCTCCCAAGTCTTCCCAGCACAAATTTTGCAGCATTATTTTAACGCTACTCTTTTGTCGGAAATCACCCAGGACAAATCGAGCTGCTTTTCTTTGGAATTTTTCCAGTACTTGAATGAAGTAATTCCGGTGAAAGTCCCATACACAGGAACCATACTGTAGTTGGGATATTACCAGAGACTTATATGCCCTCTCCTTTATATCCTTACTACAATCCCTAAATAACCTCATAACCATGTGCCGAGATCTGTACCCTTTATTTACAATCATATTTATGTGATTACCCCAATGAAGGTCTTTCCTTATATTAATACCTAGGTATATACAATGATCCACAAAGGAACCTTTCACCCCATCAACGCAGTAATTAAAACCGAGGGGACTTTTACTATTTGTGAAACTCACAACCTGACTTTTAACCCAGTTTGTCATTATACCATTGCCTACTATACATCTCACAACACTATCGAGGTCATTTTGCAGTTACTCACAACCTTGTACTTTATTTATTACTCTGTACAGAATAACATCATCTCCAAAAAGCCTTATCTCTGATTTCACTTCTTTACACATATCATTAATACATATATGTATAAGAAAATAAAAAGGTCCCATAATACTGCTTTAAAGAATTCCCCCCTTAATTATTACAGGATCAGATAGAGCTTCGCCTACTCTAATTCTCTGAGTTCTATCTTCTAGCAGTATAGCCACCCATTCAGACACCCTTTTTTCTAGTCCAATAGCACTTATTTTTGCCAGTAGTCTGCCGTGATCTACACTATAAGCCTTAGATAGGTCAATAGCAATGCAGTCCATTTAACCTCCCAAATCCAGGATATCTGCTATATCTTGCTGAAATCCTACAAGCTGAACTTCAGTGAAATAACCTTTCCTAAACCCAAACTGCCTTCTGTCAAACCACTTATTAAATTCGCAAACATATATAATATAATCAGAAAGAATGCTTTCCCAAAGCTTACACGCAATGCATGTCAAACTGACTGGCTTTATGTCTATCACCCTTTCCTTTATACACAGGGTCTACTATAGCTACTCTCCATTCATTTGGTATAGCTTCTTCAACCAAACAATAATCAAATAGTATTTCAGATATGGTACTATATCCCAATCTATTGCCCTTAGTATATTCCCAGAAATATTATCAATTCCAGCCGCTTTTCTAGTTTTCAAATTTGTATCTTACTCTAATTGACATTGTTATCATCGGTAAATTTTAATACTTCTTTAGTATTACTCACATCCCCTATCTAGACTTTATCCTTGTAATTAACAATCTTTACATACTGCTGACTGAATAATTCGTCATTTTGAAGATCCTCGCATACACACTCCCCTCGTTCATTAATGATTCCTGGAATGTCCTTCTTTGAACACGTTTCTACCTTAAAGTACTGTGACCGTTCACAACGTCACCTATGGTATGTCATGATATCCAGGAGATGAAATATGCCGTTTTCCGCGTCATTCTACGATAAAAACTGCCCAAGTTAGAATTTTTCTGCCCGCTCCAGGACTCGATTTGCAATATCCAGAGTCGCGCGACCCAGCTCTAGTTGCTGGTAATTAGCAGCAAGGCGGTGCAAGAGCGCTTGTACTCGAAGTTTTCTCACTCCCACCGCGAGCGAGATGAAACGATACGCGTTATCACGTGACAAAGAATCTAGGTCACTAGCTGAGCCCAGAGAGTACATCCAACGTGAAAACTAACATTATACCCTGTTTTCCTCGCTTATTCACCACTGCCAACTTAACGCATTCAACTGTTTTATTTCTGTTAATTTTTATATATCACAAAATACCCAATGGTAATTAAGCGCAAACATTCATTTGAATCAGGGAATTTTACGCATAATTATGAGACCGAGAATTGCTCTACTTAACTGACAGAGCGGTAACTACGCTGTAAACAAGGGCGCGTCTTAATGACTAACAGATGATGGACCCTAACCGTGAGAGCGAACACAAGGAATCCCCTGTGCTCGTCATCATTCACCGCCAGAGACTAAAGGACGCTTTTAAGATTGCTTCAGAACCTACGAAGTTATTCTAATAACAGTCACTCAGTGGAGATGGGAATACAGGAGCTACATTTTGATACCCTGTTCGTCACTGTACGTTGCGTATTAACGGACCAACGTGTGAGAAAGGATTGCATTTACCCCCACCCTCAGCATTCGGGTCTCTAGCGTAGCGCGCCTATATATTCAAGAGGTGAGAAGGAGACACTACCCAGTGCATTTGCAGTGTAGCGCCAGTACGGTAGTATTTCGTCGTGGTTTGTGTGTGAGTCGTTTGTGAAGAAATAATCCTGTAATTTGAGCAGTGTAATACAGTGATTCATTAAAGTCTGTGAGTATGTGGAAATAATCATCCTCTGAGTGAGATGTTAGCGTGTACAGTGTGCCGCAAATTAATAAATAGGAACGGTACGAAACCGTAATAACAGATGTTCGTGTGTAGAAAAGGTCGTACCTCGAGCCTCCTATGTGTCTAAGTTAATACGGCTCAGTTAACATATATAGGGACGTACTTAGCGAAGTGGGTGGAGCGAACGTGCTTGATATCAATATGAATTACCAAGAAAGTCAGTGAACGGCTCAGTGTAGACCTAATTGAGGACAGCGCCACGTTAAAGTAATCCGTAGTACAGTTGAGAGCTCGACTCACGGCTAATTGCATTAGAACAGGCCTGAACTAGTATCATGAATACGAGAATGCTAATACATTAGTGGCCTAACCACTGTCGTTTCTAGGAAAACTAGTGAAATTTCTGGGCCTATAATCGCTGCCTAAAAGAAGAATAGATAAATGAGAAGGGATTAATGTCGGGCTTCTGGGACATTACCGACATTGGGTTGGAATGCTCGTGCTATTGAGCAAATCCAACCATATGTTCAAATTGTGGTGTGTAATAAACTAACGCATTCACTTGAGATAATTTCCCCTCATTTACATGTCTACGAGAACGCCGGAGTGAACGCCGACGTCCAGTTGAATGCCAGAATTTTGCCTATGTACCGGAGTGAACGAGTCATCTAGCTGTTTGCCGGAATTTCGTCTGGTAGCCGAGAACGTCTGGAACGTTACTGTCATGTGTATGACCTGCCAGGAAGTCATCATGGGTCTTCACATCGCCGATAACGTGATGCAAGCAGCTTAAGTCCATGGAGTGCCCTCCTGTAAAGCTGTGAACGTGGTATCCAGAAGGCTGAGTACATTTCCAAGTATTTATATCTTTGAAGGTCGTGTCCCATTGTAAATATGTAGATTTTCACTTAGATATAACGTAGACTGCAAGCACGCCATTTCAGAGGGATAATAATTACACTGACTGACAGAGCAAATGCAACACCAAGAAGGAGTGGTCAGAACTTTATGCCAATTGCAGGGTAGACTGACGTCACTGAGGTATGCTCATGATGTCAAATGCGCCGCTGTGCTGCGCACGTAGCGAACGATAAATGGGACACGGCGTTGGCGAATGGCCCAATTCGTACCGTGATTTCTCAGCCGACAGTTATTGTAGAACGTGTTGTCGTGTGCCACAGGACACGTCTATAGCTAAGATTGCCAGACCGCCGTCAACGGAAGCATTTCCATCAGACAGACGACTTTACGAGGGGTATGGTGATCGGGCTGAGAAGGGCAGGTTGGTGGCTTCGTCAAATCGCAGCCGATACCCATAGGGATGTGTCCACGGTGCAGCGCCTGTGGCGAAGATGGTTGGCGCAGGGACATGTGGCACATGCGAGGGGTCCAGGCGCAGCCCGAGTGACGTCAGCACGCGAGGATCGGCGCATCCGCCGCCAAGCGGTGGCAGCCCCGCACGCCACGTCAACCGCCATTCTTCAGCATGTGCAAGGCACCCTGGCTGTTCCAATATCGACCAGAACAATTTCCCGTCGATTGGTTGAAGGAGGCCTGCACTCCCGGCGTCCGCTCAGAAGACTACCATTGACTCCACAGCATAGACGTGCACGCCTGGCATGGTGCCGGGCTAGAGCGACTTGGATGAGGGAATGGCGGAACGTCGTGTTCTCCGATGAGTCACGCTTCTGTTCTGTCAGTGATAGTCACCGCAGACGAGTGTGGCGTCGGCGTGGAGAAAGGTCAAATCCGGCGGTAACTGTGGAGCGCCCTACCGCTAGACAACGCGGCATCATGGTTTGGGGCGCTATTGCGTATGATTCCACGTCACCTCTAGTGCGTATTCAAGGCACGTTAAATGCCCACCGCTACGTGCAGCATGTACTGCGGCCAGTGGCACTCCCGTACCTTCAGGGGCTGCCCAATGCTCTGTTTCAGCAGGATAATGACCGCCCACACACTGCTCGCATCTCCCAACAGGCTCTACGAGGTGTACAGATGCTTCCGTGGCCAGCGTACTCTCCGGATCTCTCACCAATCGAACACGTGTGGGATCTCATTGGACGCCGTTTGCAAACTCTGCCCCAGCCTCGTACGGACGACCAACTGTGGCAAATGGTTGACAGAGAATGGAGAACCATCCCTCAGGACACCATCCGCACTCTTATTGACTCTGTACCTCGACGTGTTTCTGCGTGCATCGCCGCTCGCGGTGGTCCTACATCCTACTGAGTCGATGCCATGCGCATTGTGTAACCTGCATATCGGTTTGAAATAAACATCAATTATTCGTCCGTGCCGTCTCTGTTTTTTCCCCAACTCTCATCCCTTTCGAACCACTCCTTCTTGGTGTTGCATTTGCTCTGTCAGTCAGTGTATAACTTCATTTTTATTTGGGTCTTTTATAGAATCCTTTCTTCATGGTTTGGGAACGACCATATTTTACTTCCATTTTTTTACAAGGGTTTGATAATGCATGACGTAAATTTAAGGACCTCAGATTAATTAAGTGTGAAGTACTGTCAAGTAAAAGGGCTTAAATATTCTACGTAAACGACTCCAGTTATCATCTTTCTACAGCCAATAGGAGTCCTCAAAGATATCTCAGTAACTGATTTTTTTTTTGTACTTCGCAAGCTCTTAGGAAATCCTCCTTACTAGAAATTAAAACTGCTGGAACAACGAATGGAGCATGAGATTGGGGTATATATGTTACATCGCTAATTAGTTCGCGAATGCGCAAGTTAATTTGGACCCTGGTGGCAGGAGATCATCACTGAATTTGCATCGTGGTCAATGTACCGAGAGGAAATGAAATGGCTGAACAGGCTGTAGCCATAATATATATTGTGAAATGAAATGTGAAATTCCCTTGTAATCTGTCATTAAGACACGCGAGGCGCATATCGCGATGTGAATATGTTGATTACGGCCGGATATAGGGCCGTGATTTGTGTGATGCCATGGTGGCCAGTATTGAAAGAAGTGAATAGATTATTTGCCGTGAAGCCATTGCCCGAGAAGGCTTAGTGGACCGCTCTTTGGAAGTGTGTCACGGGCAGCTCACAGCTGGAGTTTTATGAGCCCCTTTAAACGGGGGAGTGAAGGCGTTTTCTTCAGTGAAATAGAACAGATACATGTGACGAGTTTTTTTTTCCTTTCGGCACAGAGATTACGCGTGTTAATTTAAATAGAGCCAACGTCGCAGAAATTCCAGATGAGCATTAAAGGAAGGATCCTTCCAATTTCTTTTCTTAATTACTTATAGCGTACAGGGAATTCCAGATTAGATATACCACGTCTCAGAAGATCTTGAGTTCGTTCCAGGAGACAGTGAAAGTCTATGTTCACTGTTACCAACAGCGGGTGGCTTGTACCATCTGGGATTCATTGTGTGTATGTGAAATGTATATATTCTTGTTCATTTGTTGCAGGTAGTGCTATAATACTTTGTCTATGATGTTTGGTATTAAGTCGCTAAATGCTTGTCCATAGGTAACATCGTTGTGTAAATAATGTCCTGATATATGTGTTGATAAAAATCCTAATGAAATGAGCGTGTTTATCATACTGCATATTTGGCAACGTTTAACTTAAGGTAGTGTTGTAACGCGACTTTCAAAGGATTGGGATTGTAAATTGCCTATTTCAGTTCATACGATACTAGCAAACTTATATCATAATTTGATGCAAATTGTATATATTAATTCTTGGCAGGTAAACAGATTTACAGCGGGGTGTGTCCATAATGATTAAATATGTGTGTGATGTAATATAAGTGTAGAGTGAAATAATTAGAGAGGAAACGCCTATCTAAGTCTGAGGTAGTGTAATAGTTCGAGAGGGAACGCCTTCTTAAGTTTGAATATTTAAACGTATAATGAAGTGTAGAAAAGGACTACCGAACATTTAAACGTCAAGATCACCCAAGTTACTATATGTAAGGTGTTTGTATGGCATACCCATGTAAATAATGTGTTTCACTAGTGTAAGTAAAAATTTGTTATACAAGTTATTGTCTCTCTTCTCATTAGTAATGGAATGGTATTCCTCTCATAATTAACTTTTCCCCCTACTATAGAGACTATTACTAAAGGACTTACCACCCCATCGGACAGTCCACAGACCCGAAAATGCGATACCGACTCAGCTAGCGAACTAATCTAGTAGGGGAGGGTGAGGCTTCGACAAACCGGGCTGAGTTCGAAGCTCACCGATGGTGCTCCATTCTAACGTCATATTTATGAACAATGGTAACTGGTTCATGTACTGATGCCTTGGAAAGGTTACAGTACCTATACATACCCTTCCATTATTCACCAAAATTTGTATGACCACCAATTATGCTTGCCATCATGACTTCCTTGCTAGATTCAATTTCCTAATAACTTCCATAAACATTTCTAAATCTATTTCTTTCCAACCTGCACCTCCTTCTTAGTATCTTTACTTTTCAGTTATAATGTAGTGGATCTTTACCATTCCTTACCACTTTTAAAGGTACAAACCTCTTTCCACATTCCTCAACAATTTGCTTTAAACCCATCCCAGAGTCTGTTTACATTTTTATTTACCATTTTCCAGCAATCACGATTACATTTCTTAAACTCCCTCATGCCTGTTTTATCAGCCATATGGTACTGCCTAATAGTCCTAATTTTAATGCCTTCCTTTTTCACATTTATCTGTAACTACCACAAAAACAGCTTCGTGATCACTAATGCCATCTATTACTTCGGTTTCTCTATAGAGCTCATCTCGGTTTATCAGCACCACATCCAAAATATTCTTCCCTCTAGTTGGTTCCATCACATTCTGAATCAGATGCCCTTCCTGAATTAACTTTTGCCATTTGTTGTTCATGCTTCCTGTCGTTCGGATTACTTTCCCAATTGACATTTGGTAAATTGAGGTCACCTGCTACAATCACGTTCCTTTCCTTATCGTTTCCCACATAGCTGATTAGCTTATCAAATTACCCTGAATCAGCGTCAGCGCTACCCTTTCCCGATCTGTACACTCCAAAGACATCAAGTTGCCTATTATCTTTAGAGATGAGCCTTACACCCAGAATTTCATACTTCCAAACGGAAAGCACATGTGTAATTGTAAAATAATGCATTATAATTTACTGCTGCAGAACAGTGCTTTTCAAACTTATCAAAATAAAAGTAGCCAGCCTGAGTGATTCAGACGGTTAAAGCACAGGCTTCCAGTCCCAACATGTCGGGCTAGATCATTGCTCAGTCCAGTGGTATGTGAATGAGCTTAGATACGTCTACTTCCTAGCGGTGGATATACTAGCACGTTAAAGAAATCCTGCGGGCGAAATTCCTATTTGATTAATTCCCGTAGGCAATCTGCGCGTCGTGATGAGGATGAATACGAGACGTTCACCCAGTCACCGTGCCAAGGGAATTAAACAACTACGGCAAAACTTCCCGACACTGCCGGGGATCAAACCCGGGTCCCCTGTGACCAAAGGCAAGCACGCTAACCATTTACCCATGAAGCCAGCCACTGACGGGGTAATACTGACCAAACCACCGATTCGAGAAACTGCAATCTAGAAATCGATGAACGTCCATACTGACGTGAGGAGTGGCCCCACCATGCATAAACCACATCGGCTTCTCTATCTGTAGTGGAACATCTTCTAGATGCTCTGGCAGAGAGAAAACAAGAAAATGGTGGTAAGTAGAACCAGTTAGTCGTGCAGGCAGCCCCAATGGTCCATGAAGCTGAACTCCCAAAATCATGGTCCTAGGATTTATAGAAAACCTGTGCTGGAAATAACCATATTGAATGGCATGAGAGTTTTCTATCCATGTGTAGGCATTGTAAAAATTAATAATACCCTCCCGGGTAATAGATACCTCATCTACAGGTTGGGTGGGGTATATATATGCGGTCGCAAACAACGAAACCATAGATAATTAAGAGCTGAAGGACACGAAAATAATGTAGTAAATTATGCGTGGTTTAGGAGAAAACAAGATTAAATATACGTCACACGTGACAACTTCGTTACTTATCCAGGGAGTACTATGCTTAAGATCAGATACAGGCAAAGCTTTTGGGGACGAGTCAGCAATAACCTCGTATTGCGGTTAGCACCACAGGACGAAGTGCGACAAACAAGTTCCTTTTATAAACATCACACATACACATCAACTCATCTGCGAAACGTAAACAATGTTACACGTGACAAGCCTGAATCTATCAACACAGTACCTGGCTGACTTTGTTATGTTTAGCTTTCTCCACGTACAAGGCACTCGCGCACTGAAACTGTCGATAAATAATTCTTTGGCCGGTACTTCAATTTTCTGCTTGGATTAATGGGAATATTTAAGTATCGAGTCTCAAACTAATACATCGAGTCTCTACTCTACTCCCAAGTCAACATGATGCAGAAATGTACTCCTATGGCGTAACCTGTGACATAGCGGTACCAAGTTGATAATAATAGCAATTGTTAAAAATTACCATTCTTCGCTACTATGCAGGCTTCACTTCTCCGAATCCAGTAGCGACCCATTCCAGCCAAGACACCAGGTTTGCTCCGAATATACTCTGTTGCTTGTAAAATACGTTCTCGGAGGTCATCCGAAGTGGTTACTTCAGTTTCGTTTACTTAGTTTTTATGTCACCCCAGACATGAAAATCCACTTGATTAATGTCTGTAGATCTGGCGGGCCAATTGATGGGTCCACGTCGTTCTTTCCACAATTGAAATGTTTGATCTAAATGATCGCGCACTAATTGGCTTACATGAGATGGTACTCCATGTGTAAAAGCCACATGGTTCTGCATTGTTTAAGCGACGCGTCCAGTAACAGCTCCAGTAACGTACCTGTGAGGAAGTCTAGGTAAGCCACACCGGTCAACCATTTAGGTAAGGTGATTGGTCCAAGTAACCAACGTCCTACTATACTCGTCCAGATATTAATTAAAAACCGGTGTTGGACGTTGCCTTGACGTACTGCGTGAGGATGTTCCACAGTCGATGTGTGAGTATTGTGCATATTGTACACTCCTTGTCGTGTAAAATTTGTCTCTTCTGTCACTAATACACGCGTCAGAATGTCTGGGCTGCTTTCTTGATCAATTAACCAGGGGCAAAAGTACATTTTTGTTTGGTAATCAGCTTGTGAGGGACACTGCACGCGTTGAATGTGGTGAGGATTCATTCGCTCTTCATGCAGAGTTCTACGCACGGTTCAAGTTGATACACAAACAACAAGTGCTATCTTACGCCTACCGCGCCGGGGAATGTCGTCTACCATTGCCAAGATATCTTCTTCCACGTGTAGGATTCACCGTGGTTGTTCAGGGCCTCGATTTTCATAACGTGATGTAACACAACCGGTATCGCGAACACGCTGTAGTACAGCAATTATCGTTGATGAATTCGGCGCCCGGCTATAGGGAAATCTTTCCCGATAGATTCACGTAGCGTGACGTGTATTCTGTTATCCCTCACCGTATGCTAAGTGCATAGCAAGGTACTCGTTATTTTCACACACTGGCATCATTCAATACTACTGTTACGAAACACTCTTACGACTAGTACGGAAAATAATTCGCCGCTGGACAGCTTTCATACAAGGTGAAGGTGAGACAGGCAGCTCATAAGTCTAGTCCGGTTTCATAGAGAGGGGCGGACCCCGTCTAACAACATCCCCGCCACTACGAACAGCAGAGATCCGAACTGGTGCGTAACACTTGTAGCGCTGTCGCCGAACTCCCACAATTCGATTTCATTAACATGGATTTTTGGGGGAACCACTCGCCGTATTTAGAAACACCACGGACCTCATTTGTTCGTTGTGTCATACTGCACAACATGGCGCAAACAGACAGCCTATATGACGTCCAGTTAGCCTGCTGGACATCTCTAAATACCATAATGATAACATTTCTCCCGTTAAACCACGCAACTCTTATTATACGATTTGCACGTATTGCATCGTGTTTCCGCAGGTGTCTAGTTATATCCCGCCAATCCTGTATAACAAACACATCGTGCGGAAAGTCTGCATTACGTTCAGTGTTACAGGAACCAGGTACAGAATTAAGTTCTTTGTAGGTAATCCGCTTCTTGGAGATGCTGAACTCTCTGGTAGTGGTATGGGTACAATAGCTGTTAATGCAATGTACGGTGTACCCACTTGCCTTGCCAAGCTCTTTGTGCTTATAGTCGGTCTCCTTTTAACAAGTCATAAAATTTATTCTTTCCGCCCAAGTTCCGCATGTTTACCATGCGGTTCAGACCTTCGATTCGCGGATGATTTGAGCCTGTGTTCCGGAGCCTTTGGTGCACAGTGATGAACGTTCGGCTATTGGTAATACGGCAGTTCGGAAATCGTTGTCTATGCAGCTAACTCGCTGAATGATCTGCTCCGTAAACGAGTTGAATGTAAGCTATTTTGGCACATGTAAATGTTTCCATGACGTAATCAACTGGCTCAAGTAATGTTAGTACTACGACTGTCCTACAACTGAGCGCCAGTGGAGCCTACATCCTGTGCCGCATTCACTTGTCCACGCGCCACCACTGAATTTAACGTCAGTCGGATTGCTTGTGTAACAACTGCGTCAGTTCGTTTCCTCATTTGATTGCTATTCGTAGAGCTAATCGTGTGTTGAGGTTGAAAAATAGTACATTTAAAATAAACAGCAAGACTACATTTTGAAATGAGTCAGTGGAGGGAAGTCATACGTAATAATAATAATAATAATAATAATAATAATAATAATAATAATAATAATAATAATAATAATAATAATAATAATAATAATAAGTACTTGGGAGAATGGTTGGAATCCAATGTCTCTGAAGGAACAGCTTTGTCAATTCGAGTTAACAGGCTTGAAATGGCTTACCAACTGACCAAGAATACGTATAATAAAAAGTGTCTCTCTCGTAATACTAAGATGAAGCACTACCAGACAGTCATCCGCCCTGAAGCTTTATATGCTTCAGAATGTTTAACATTCAACAGGAAGGGACTCATGGAAAAACTCGAAATCCAGGAAAGAAAGATAATGTGGAAGATACTGGGGCCAGTCAAGGAAGGGGACAGTTATAAAAGACGGCCTAACCAAGAGCTCTACAAGTACTGTGAAAGAATAACGAATGTAGCAAGGAAGGGACGCCTAGCATCCTATGGGCACGTCTACAGGATGCATCCTACCAGGTTGACCAACCGGATTCTCAGCTACTGGCAAAATAGGAAGACCAAGTCACCATGGTTGATGGAAGTGAATAAAGATCTACAGGAACTGGGAATAACAGAAGGAATCTTAAAGGATCGTACAGCACTCAGGAAGATGCTTAAACATAAGAAGTTCTAGGACAGATTACCAACAAAGAAGACTGGCGCCCTTTGGACAAATGAGAGGAAGGAGCAACACAGCTTGAGGATGCGCAACTACTGGGCAAACATCAAAGCCCATTCCAAAATGCAATAGTTGAATGTCGTGGTCCTTAGATGGCCTATACGAAACAATAATAATAATAATAATAATAATAATAATAATAATAATAATAATAATAATAATAATAATAATAATAATAATAATAATAATAATAATAATAATAATACTATTCTCAGAAAACTCCTCTGAACGTATGGAACTATAGATCTCAACAGCTGTATAATGTCCTAAATATGATTAAACGGAAGTTCTAATGCCGGGCTAAGTACGTCGGACGATACAGCGCTGGCCTTCTTATACCCCAGCTTGGCAGGTTCGATCCCGGCAGTGTCCGGTAGTATTTGAAACTGCCCAAATACGTCAATCTTGTGTCCGTAGCTTTACATCCATGAAAACTCCTGCGGGACATAATTCTGATTCCTCGGCGTCTCAGTAAACCGTTAAATTTGTTAGTGGAACTTAAAATTATTATTATTATTATTATTATTATTATTATTATTATTATTATTATTATTATTATTATTATTATTATTATTATTATTATTATTATTATTATTATTATTATTATTATTATTATTATTATTATTTTTTTTTAAGCTTTAATCAACCGCGTCAATTACTGTCATCATTTTACCTATCGGTACTTACTGTCAGGTAATAAGTCTTCTATTACAAATATCCAGCAGCACTTCAATAGTAGCTGTTTACCTTAATAGCAATTTTCAAAAGTATGGATGTAACTACGGTCTTTGAAATTTGTGACATTAATGACAATTTCACTAAATCTATGAATAGTATTTTTCCAGTGTCCAGCGTTCTTTCATTGGCCTAAAAATATTATGAAAATATCATATTCAATCCACATAGTCTATTGTAAAAATATCGACGTAGACTGACCCAAAAACAGCATTGAAATGGTGCACATATTGCTCATTAATTCATTAACTATTTCATTCATTTTTGTCAGTTTGGATCACTGAGTAAAGTTGTTGACGTCTCGTAAATCCCACACAACAGCAGAACACTTGATACGCATGTATGTGCCACTACGGATATTTAAGTCACATACTGTATGTAAACGACGAGGTACAGGAGTAGATACCACGGTAAGGATTGCGTATACTTCTCACTGAGTACTCTAGACTGGTTTTCGAACCCAGCACGTTGTCTCGCACGTGCGTCTGCCTCCCCCACACGCCCAGCGGCTAGAGGAAGAGCATAGCTACATGAGTTGTCTTGCGATAGCAAACAGGTTCAACAACAGGAACAGTGTGCTATTTTACTTTAACATGTAACTCCGCTATACGATGACATAATCGGGCTTCTTACCACTGCCATTCAAAACACATTAGATCTTGAAATATTTGTCTTATTTATAGGGAGACTAATAGGACTAGGTAAAACATACGTGGATGTATTGAGATGTACTGATATACTGAGATGTATTTTTCTTTACCGACTTGCAAAATATCTGCAAGTATACCCTTAATACTTTGTATATCTGTTTCATAACACTGTATGCAGTGGCGGCTGGTGCAGAAAATCAGTTGTGTGCTGTAACCCATCCCCACTACAAAAATAAAAATATTTAGAAATATACCGGTATGTCGTTTTCAAGAGGCTCTCCACTGGGTTCTCCACACTGAACAAACACGCAAACAACCCCAACATATATACAATTCCTCATAAAAACTATAAAACTATATAATCAAACACACAATAACACCTGCAATGGCAAAATATTCGCGAACTCAAACACTTGGTGTGAGCGCGCAAAAACAACTTCCCAGTGTTACCAACATAATTAAAATAAAACCAGCAACGTCGTAATGCAAAATTACATGTTATGTTTTTATAGTAACATTTATAAACTAGATATTTTTAATTAAAGAAAATAACAATTTCATGTCCTTATTTTGACAACATAAAAAGTACAATTTTTATAGTTCATCGATTTACAATTTACAAATGGAATACGCAAGTTGGTAGTATTCTATCATCTTTGGTATTAAAAGACCTGGCGGGAACAGCTGTACAGTATTTTGTTTTCCCGTTTGCTTTTAGCGAACCCCTCACCACCGCTGAGTCAAGAGGGTACCAGCTGCCACGTTCTCTTATCGGTCGTAATGCAAGTGTGACTAGTGCTAGTGCTGCCTCTCTGTGGTCGAACGAAGAACCGCTGTGAAGTGATGCCTTGGTTGTTGTTTCCACAGCCTATCGGAACACATTCTCTTTGCATCGGAAAAGTTCGGCACGCATGCGCAAAAGGCAGATTTCCTGGATTCTAGCTAAAAGCTTAGAAATTCTCGCTGAGCTGTGACCGCACAGCAACCGGCGTGGAGCACACCAATAGTTACCTGGCTGTGAGGGAAGTTGGATAATGTCTTATTCTTTGACTGACGTCTTTTTCAGTGCAATGTATTTAATTGTAGATAATATTTTTAAACTAATTTATTTTTCCTATAGGCAATGTGCTGCAGCACTTCAGCACATAACGTACGGCCGCCCCTGACTATATGTAGCGTACAATTTGACAAATATGTCGGTTCAAATGTTTTATAAAACACACTTTTACAAAATTGTCGTAATTAAAGGAACGGGGAACTGGAAATCAAGTAGGGATGACATAAAATATTAGTGCTAAACTGTAGAAGTATTGTAAAGAAAGGAATATAATTTAATAGATATATATTTACCAGGTATAATATTAGGAGTTGGATCATGGCTGAAAAATGATATAATGGATGCAGAAATGTTCTCATGGAACTGGAGGGTATATCGTAGAGATAAGATAGCAATGGTAGGAGGGTGAGTATTCATTCTGTGAAAGAAGCATTTGTAAGCTACGAAAAAGTTAAAGATGACAAAAATGAAATTCTAGGGGTAAGGCTCATCTCTAAAGATAATAGGCAACTTGATGTCTTTGGAGTGTACAGACCGGGAAAGGGTAGCGCAGACGCTGATTTAGACAATTTGATAAGATAATCAGCTATGTGGGAAACGATAAGGAAAGGAACGTGATTGTAGCGGGTGATCTGAATTTACCAGATGGCAACTGGGAAGGTAATGCCAACGACAGGAAGCTTGAACAACAAATGGCAAATAAGTTAATATAGGAAGGGCATCTGATTCAGAATGTGATGGAACCAACTAGAGGGAAGAATATTTTGGATGTGGTGCTGGTAAAACCAGATGAGCTCTATAGAGAAACCGAAGTAATAGATGATATTAATGATTACGGAGCTGCTTTTGTGGTAGTTAAAATGAATGTGAAAGAAAGGAACACATTAAAATTAGGACTGTTAGGCAGTGCCATATGGCTGATAAAACAGACATGAGGGAATTTTTAATAAGTAACTATGATCGGTGGAAAAGGTAAATAAAAATATTGACCGACTCTGGGATGGGTTCAAAGCAATTACTGATGAATATGAAAATAGGTTTGTACCTTTAAAGGTGGTAAGGAATGGTAAAGATCCACTATATTATAACAGAGAAGTAAAGAGGCTAAGAAGGTGGTACAGGTTGGAAAGGAATAGAGATAGAAATGGCTGTGGAAGTAAGGAGAAATTGAAGGAAATTATTAGGAAATTGAATCTAGCAAAGAAGTCAACTAAGGATAACGTGATGGGAAGCATAATTGGCAGTAATACAAATTTCTGTGAAAATGGAAGTTCATGTACTGTATAGGTAATTTTAGGCAGAAACAGGTTCCAAGGAAGACATTCCAGAAATCATTCATGAAGAAGGGGAGTGCGTATGCGAGGATCTTCAAAATGCAGAAGTATTCAGTCATCAGGATGCGAAGATTGTTGGTTACGTGGATGATGTCCAGTTGGAGGAGGTGAATAATACTATGGAAGTATTAAAATTGACCTATGACAACAATGACATTTACAATAAAGTACGAAAGTTGGAGACTACAAAAGCGGCTGGAATTGATAAGATTTCGGGGGTATACTAAAGACAATGGGTTGTGATATAGTACCATATCTGAAGTACTTCATGGGAGACTACTGGCAGAAATGAATGCAATTAGACTTCACAAAAGAGTGCTGAATCGGTGGCTCTGTTTCTAGAATGTAGATCTCATAGAATTAGAGTGGGTGAAGATTTATTTTTCCCTGTAATAATTAAGAGGGGAATTCGTTAAAGCAGTATTTTTGGACCTTTATATTTTCTTATATATATATATATATATATATCAATGATATGTGTAAAGAAGTGTAATTAGAGATAAGGATTTTTGGAGATGATGTTATTCTGTACAGAGTAATAAATAAGTTACAAGATTGTGAGTAACTGCAAGATGACCTCGATAATGTCATGAGATGGGCAGTAGGCAATGGTATTATGATAAACGGTGTTAAAAGTCAAGTTGTGAGTTTCACAAAGAGGAAAAGTCCTCACAGTTTTTGTTGATGGGGTGAAAGTTCCCTTTGGGGATCATTGTAAATACCTAGGTATTAATATAAGGAAAGACCTTCATTGGGGTAATCACATAAATATGATTGTAAATAAAGGGTACAGATCTCTGCACATGGTTATGAGGGTATTTAGGGATTGTAGTAAGGATGTAAAGGAGGGGGCATATAAGTCCCTGGTAAGATCCCAACTAGAGAATGGTTCCAGTGTATGGGACCTTCACGGGGATTACTTGATTCAAGTACTGGAAAAATCCAATGAAAATAAGCTCGATTTGTCCTGGGTGATTTCCGACAAAAGAGTAGCGTTACAAAAATTTTGCAAAGTATGGGCTGGGAATACTTGAGAGAAAGGAGACGAGCTGCTCGACTAAGTGGTATGTTTCGAGCTGTCATTGGAGAGATGGCGTGGGAGGACATCAGTAGACGAATAAGTTTGAGTGATATTCTTTAAAAGTAGGAAAGATCACAATAGAATATAAAGTTCGAATTCAAAAGGACAAACTGGGGCAAATATTCCTTTATAGGAAGGGGAGTTAGGGATTGGAATAACTTACCAAGGGAGATATTCAATAAATTTCCAATTTCTTTGCAATCATTTAAGAAAAGGCTAAGAAGACAACAGATTGGGAATCTGCCACTTGGGTGACTGCTCTAAATGCAGATCAGTAGTGATTGATTGATTGATTGATTGATTGATTGATTGTTTGATTGTTTGATTGATTGATTGATTGATTGATTGATTGATTGATTGATTGATTGATTGATTGATTGATTGATTGATTGATTGATTGATTGATTGATTGATTGATTGAATATCTACAAACTCACTCAGTAATTTTGCTTTACACTACGAACACTACTGTATTCTCTATAAAAGAGATATGTAAACTCCCAGTCTGATGAGCAAAATCCACCACTGGTGTATGTCATAGTCATTTAAAACTAATCAGTACTAGAATTGTTTATGTTTAAAGCTTGGAAACAAGTGCATATGTTAAAAGGGAAGACACTGACCAACTTGTACTGAATGTTGCACGAAAAATCGGAGCTGGCTTTCAGTTAGCCGATATTTCGCGCAGCCACCCTGTTGGTCCGAAGGCGGGGCGGAAACCTCGCCCAATAATAGTTAAATTTGTGTCATACAGAGGCCGTAGCAGACTGTTTTATAACAAGAGGAACCTTAAAGGGAGTGGGGTCACCATCCGGGAGGATCTGACGACCTGCCGTCTGAGCATCCTTCGTGCAGCAGTAGAGCTCCACAGACTGCGTAACGTGTGGACCAAGGACTGCACAGTCATCATTCGCAAACTAGACGGCAGCAAAATCTGAACAACACGGATGGAACACATCACATTGTAAATATTAAGATAACATTATTTTCCATAGTTATGAAACTCCGTTGTCCATTATTCTGAACTGTAACTTTGATTTTTCAGTATTACTATATTTCCTATTCGTAACACTTCATTTTTAATTTTAATTAACTTTTGAATTGAAATAAATACGCGTATTTGCGTTCTTATACTTCACGGTTATTATTCATGTAACATTTTCTATTTTAAATAGCTTCATTACTTTACCAGTAATATATACTTCATTAATTTTAGACAATACACCCCTAATTTATGTGTACTTTAAATATAGTATGTAATTTTATGCACAGTTGATTCATTACCTGCAACATTGTACTTCAGTTAACGATAATTTCCTCCTAGCCCCTTGTGTTTGTTTGTCTATTTTGGTGATTTACATTCTACCAAGTTGGTTACTGTCACGAGTCACAATGCACATTCCTTTGACGTCACCTGTCTATCTGAGCAGCCACCAGGCCATCTACCCTCACCTTTCCCTCCGCTATCCCCGCTCCCACCGCCCTCTAGTTACAACGCTGACCAAAGTACCACTAACATTCTTAAAAACTTCGTCTCGCAACATCCCAGAGCCCTTCACGTCTGTCATATAAACGGCCAAAGCTTTTTAGCTGCCAATCGAATGGATGAGCTTACAGAAATATTCAGCCCAGTTTTTTCCATGTCCTGCTAGTGTCTGAGTCATGGTTAACAGATAAGGGCCCGTCTTCTTTTTGTCAACTTGAAGGCTACTCGCTTCTGAGAAATGACCGCACCCACAAAAGAGATTGAGGGGTATGTGGCTATTTCTTAACCAGCCTCAAACCCAAAATGTTAGGTCATTCACCAGGCAGGTACGAGAGGAAACCAGAATATATGCTCGTAGAAATAACAGCGAACGGGATTAAAGCTTGTAGGAGTAGTTTTCAAACCTCCGAATATAAATCACTTGGAAGATTCTGAAGCTGACTTAACTGAGCTGCTGCCAGACTATTCTCACACAATAGTTATGGTATATTTTAATACGGACTTAATTGACGTAACTTCTCCCGAAACTACGAGACTTAAGACATTGTTACAAGCCTATAATATGGACATCTTGCCTCTCTCTCCAACTCAACACACATCTCATTCGCACACACTGTTAGATCTTATAGTTACCAGCAATTCAGACAGAGTTTTCAATGTTGGTCAAACGTCGGTACCTGGTATTTCTGCACATGACGCAATATACATCTCGTGTAACCTCCGGCCACCGAAACCCTCCCAGGCATTTATTACCTATCGACCATTGAAAAATATAAATAAAGATAGACTCTTCGAGGACGCAAGCAACATACCCTGGCATTACATAAAGACCTAAAAAAAACTAGACGGCAAAGTCACCTTCTTTAACAGTAAAGTAACGGAACTATTTGAGAAGCATGCCCCAAAGCGGCGAGCGAGAATATCTGAAGGACCCTCCTCGTGGTTAAATGACGAAATTAGACAACTAATGAAACAAAGAGGCTGCGCCAACACACAATACATCCCTACTGTACAAACGTTTGACAAACATAGGAAGTTACGAAACAAGACAACAAAGCAAATACGGAATGCTAAACTGCGGCACGCTTACAGTTTAATTACGCCTAACGGTATAACAGCGACGACATTGTGGAAATCTATTAATAACCTTGGACTTACGAAAAACAAAAACAAAGACGAAATTACAGTACCTCTCGACGCTCTTAACGAGTACTTTATTGCTAGTTACTACGCAGTACGACCTGTCGACAAACAGAAAC
This sequence comes from Anabrus simplex, assembly GCF_040414725.1. Taxonomy (NCBI): domain Eukaryota; kingdom Metazoa; phylum Arthropoda; class Insecta; order Orthoptera; family Tettigoniidae; genus Anabrus; species Anabrus simplex. The sequence goes on from NC_090266.1 coordinate 912,212,072, forward strand.
TTGTGAACCATTACGACACACACCTCACCCCTGACAGAGATAAATTCTATTTCAGTTACGTGACACCCCTCCAAGTCAGAAAAGCAGTCCTTAGGATAAGCACGAAAACGGAAGGAGTCGATGACATTGGGACCGACATAGTCAAACTAATTCTTGAATTTATGTTACCAAGCCTAACCCATATAATCAATTTCTCTCTTCTATGCTCCACATATTCAGCTCTCTGGAAGAAGGCTATTGTGCTACCTCTTGCGAAAACTCAAACTCCTTCAAACGACGGAGACTATCGTCCAATCTTTATTTTATCAGCTTTATCTAACATCTTAGAATATATAGTCCATACACAAATGTCAAAGTACCTTCAAGAGCACAGTCTCCTTAATCCTTTCCAGTCTGGTTTTCGACGAGGACATAGTACGACTACAGCCTTACTCAAAGTGATTGAGGACGTTCGACAAGAAATAGACAGACAACGAGTCACAGTTCTAGTACTACTAGATTACAGTAAAGCTTTTGACATTGTTGACATTGACATTTTACTTGTAAAACTGAAGGCTCTACATTTTTCTCAGAGTACGATTGCTTGGATGCATTCCTATCTTCACGGACGTCAACAATGTGTGAAAGGTAATCATGGAATCGTTTCCTAGTTGCGCCACGTGAAAAGAGGAGTCCCTCAAGGCTCTGTACTTGGACCTCTTCTTTTCGCACTCTTTGTGAATGACATATCATCGCATTTAAGACATTGCAAATACCACATGTACGCTAACGACCTTCAACTCTACACAGACTCTACAGCACAAGACCTTCAGGAAAATATATACTTACTAAACGTTGACTTACTGACTGTTAGTGAATAGTCTGCTGCCCACGGCCTGCAATTGAACCCTACAAAGTCACAAGTAATGATTCTTGGCCTTAAAAATCAAATGGCAAGTATTAATAAACGTCCATTGCCGAGAGTAATCCTTCAGAATGTTGCAATCCCTTTTGTACCACAAGTGAAGAACCTCGGCGTTATCAGGGACGAACGCATGGCTTGGTCTGGATATACCTTCCATATCTGCCAAAAGGTTCTCTCTGCTATTCATTCTTTGTATAAATTCATATATATATATTTCCAATAAAACTTAAGCAGAAAATAATCGAGGCTCTTGTAATGCCACATTTCGACTATTGCGATGTTGTTTTCAATTATGTGAGTCCACTGTTGTCCCTAAGGCTACAACGCACTCAAAATGCATGTGTGAGGTATATATGCAATCTAAGAAAATATGACCACGTGTCATCATCTTTCCTAGAACTAAAGTGGTCGCGACTCGACGTTCCCCGTAATCATCATACTCTGTCCGGCTCCATGGCTAAATGGTTATCGTGCTGGCCTTTGGTCACAGGGGTCCTGGGTTCGAATCCCGGCCTGGTCGGGTGTTTTAACCGTAATTGGTTGATTTCGCTGGCACGGGGGCTGGGTGTATGTGTCATCGTCTTCATCACTTCATCCTTATCTCGACGCGCAGGTCACCTACGGGATTGAGATCGAAAGACCTGCATCTGGCGAGCCGAACTTGTCCTCGGACACTCCCGGCACTAAAAGTCACACGACAATTCACTTAATCATACTGTGTCTCTCCTCCACCGAATACTTACTACATCTTCCCCATCTTACCTTTCTTCACGTTTTCATTATTTCTCAAATGTGCATAACAGAGATACAAGTGCTCAAACATCAAACCTGCTCGCCATACCTCACCATCAAACTGCCACATATAATAACTCATTTTCTGTGTTTGCCACCCGAGAATGGAATCGTTTACCGGATGACGTCAGAGGAATACAAACCACAAGGTCATTTAAAAGAGCGTTAAATCGTACATTAGGATACGAACGAACTGTGCATTTCTAGTCTTTTGCTGATGGTGCTAGTACATTATTACCACTAGCTTCTTCTTGTCCGTTTCACCCTCTTTGGGGTACGATAGATCAATCAATGGTTAGTGAGTCGTGTTTTCCTGTCCTCCCAGTACTTTTTCATTCTTTCTGATCTTACCTTCCTCTCTTCTTCAGAAATTATGTATAGTCGCTTGGGCTTCACCCTGTCCTGAAACCTCATTTTATCTTTGGTTATTTTCTATGCAGATCCATCTACAAGCATCTCTTCTGTAATTTGGAATTCTCGTAGGTCCTTCTCAGTTTCCTTAAACCAGTTCGGCTTGGTTTTCTTATTACGGAAATAGTCGAAGATACTTTTAGTTATCCTTTTCGGATCCATTCTTAGGATGTGGCCATAGAAGTCAATTCTCCTTTTCCTTATTGTGTCGGAAATCCTTTCTGATTTCCTATACAGAGTTTCATTGCGGATGTGTGAAAGTTCGTTGTTATGAAATTTGGGGCCTAGAATTTTTCGTAGAATCTTCCTCTCCTTTATCTCTAACTTTTCCATTGGACCATGCATAGTTATAGATAGAGTTTCTGCAGCATACAGGGCTTCAGGCTTTACTACTGTATTATAATGTCTGATCTTGGAATTCCAGGAGAGGTATTTTTTGTTATAGGTGTCTTTCGTAAGCTGGAAGGCTGTTCCTATTTTGGTTCGCCGAGATTCCATTGTTTCCTTCTCAATACCATTCCAACTGATCCATTCACCAAGGTATTTGAAATCTGTGACGATCTCTATTTCTTGTTCCCCCAATTTCAATTATTTTGGAGGATTCTTAATTTGGTTATTATTTTGGTCTTTCCAAAGGCGATTTTGAGACCCATCTTCTCTGCTTGCTTCAGCAGTTCGAAGGACTGCTCCTTGGCTTCCTCCCACGTCTCAGCTAGTAAGGCCATGTCGTCTGCGAAAGATAAACATTTGATCTTGATACCTTTGTTTACCGATCCCAATCGAATTCCACCACTAGTTGTCTTATCCCATTCTCTGACTACCTTCTCCAAGGCACAATTGAACAGTGTGGGGGAAGGTTCGTCACCCTGTCGGACACCAGTTTTGATCTCAAAAGGAGCCGACAATTCTCCCATGAATTTGACTTTGGAAAATGTATTGGTGAGAGTTTCCCTGATGAGGTTTGTTGTTTTGTTGTCTAGACCGAATTCTTTGAGTACAGAAGGGAGACTTTCCCGGTCTCGTGAGTCATACGCCTTTTGGAAGTCAATAAAGGTGATGACGTATGCTTTTGCTCTAGATTTCTGGTATGCCATGAGATTTTTAAAGGTTCAGGATTTGTTTCGGACAGGATCTCCCCTTTCTGGATCCCGCTTGATATTCACCCAACTGGTGATCTAACTGTGGTTCTGTCCTATTAAGTAAGGCCTTTGAGAATATCTTATATGTAATATCCAAAAGTGATATGCCTCTATAGTTGTTGGGGTTCATTTTATCCCCCTTCTTGTGGATCGGGTGGATGAGGGCCATCTTCCATTCTTCTGGAATCCTTTCTTTGACGCAGATTTCTTCAAGAACGTTTTGTAGGGATTCTATTGCTTCCTTGTTGGCATTCTTCCAAAGTTCGGCTGTGATCTGGTTTTCTCCCGATGCTTTGTTGTTTTTAAGGCTCGAAATGATCTTTTCTAGTTCCTCGAAGGTTGGCGGCTGTGAGTCAGGATTGGTATTTGTTGGGACATTAAATGTCATTTTTTCTACTGGCTTTTCACAGTTGAGGAGATTTTCAAAGTAGTCAGTTAGTATCCTGCAGTTATCAGTGTTGTTATGTGCTATATTTCCATTCTTGTCCCGTGACTGTATAGTCGGTGGCTTGTACTTCGTTGTTCTCTGTTTAAAGATTTTGTAGAAACTTCTTGTCTCGTTTTTGGTGAAGTCGTCATCTATTTGAACAAGCATCTGGTTTTCGTAAGCCTTTTTAATTGTTTTGAATTTTTTAATGACCATCTTTCTGATTACCACTAGCTATTATTATTATTATTGTTACGGAGTTATCCGTGGTAGTTAGAGGTGAAAGAAGGTGCTGGGATGAATAGGTCTCAATCCACGAAATTAAAGTTAATTTAAAATTTAACAAGGTTATATTTTCTTTTCATGATCAAGAAATTACAAATATAACAGGCACTTAGTAGCCTAGCAACAAATCGAGAATGTACAATTACAGTAGTTACAGGATTTGGGCTCCGAGAGCCAGACACACAATTCTTGAGCTATAAGTCCAACTTTACCCGTATACAAGAGTCAGCCAAGGGGCAGAAGGCCTCAATCATGCTCAAGAGCACTTGCTCCCAATTACATAGTAAAAGCCTCCTCGAGGCACACAGAAACAATTTTTTTTTTTTGGAAGAGCAACCCGCTCTCAAAGTTCCAGCCTATCAAAGGCCACACCAAATTCCACCTTCAAGCTGTCCTCTAAGGTCATAAACACAGGGGTAAAAATACCCAACCTACTGACGCCGATTTAGTAAATAAACAGGAAAATTACAAGGCCCCAAAATACAAACTTGAGTGGAGGCGTAACTGGCACTCCGAATATACTTTATTAAAACCTATTCGGTTCTAGACCCCTTATGCAAGGGCTAATCCCATACTACAGAGGTGACTTATATAAAAAAAATATATTACATTAGGGAGGGAAGAAACGGTTGTGAAAATAAGTTCACCTCAAAGCAATAGATGTGGGAGCTCGAGAGGGTTAAGCACTCTCTATCCCAATATGTAGTTTAAAGAGATAGAATCTATACCAAGTGTCTTTTACATTTTACAGGAACGTTACATGGTAAAAGGTATCGAACCTGCCCCGAGAGTTAAACTGCTGAGATAGCAAGAAAATAAGTTATTAAAAGGTCATTACCTTATTGAAGAACTGCTGCCCGACGAAAGAGGCGCTTCCCGCCCCCTGCTACATAATTTACACTATGATAGATGTTACTGAAGTGGCCCGGAGACCCAAAAATCAGCAGTTTATATACCCTCGTGGAACATTCGAGACCTTTCAAGAATAAGAACACCCGCCCACAAGCTTTTTATTGGACGGCCAAAAGATTACATGTCAAAACTGAAGAAGAAAACCAGGATTGGTGGAAAATTAATTACAGAAATTTATGATTGGCCAATTTCAAAACTGGCGGAAAGAAAGGGTTAACGTTGCCAACTTAAACAATGGCAGAAAGAAATTTAATAAAGAACAAACTTATAAATACTAAATTTCTTCAAAAAAAGGTTCCTACACTTCACACTAGAGTGCACAATTGCAGTTCATAAGAGGTGCCATCTAGAAGAGAATGTTCGCACTTCTTGCTACGGAGAAAACAAAAATGCATCGAAAACGACACAGTTCAGAACGCTTCAAAATTTACTAGTAGGGACATCTTCTGAGAAACTTGAGAATTAACCCGGTAGTTAAAGTTCAGGCTTCCTCCAGTAGAGGAGTTTCAACTGGCGCAAAGTTCGAATTAGCGGCGTGGAGGTGTACCACCCGGTACAATTATTATTATTATTATTATTATTATTATTATTATTATTATTATTATTATTATTATTATTATTATTATTATTATTATTATTATTATTATTATTATTATTATTGTACCGGGCGGTACACCTCCACGCCGCTAATTCAAACTTTGCGGCAGTTGAAACTCCTCTGCTGGAGGGAGTCTGAACTTTAACTACCGGGTTAATTCTCAAGTTTCTCAGAAGATGTCACTACTTGAAAATTTTGAAGTTTCTGAACTGGGTCGTTTTCGATGTATTATTTTTTGCCTGTAGTAAGAAGTGTGAACATTCTCTTCTAGAGGACACTACTGAAGAACTACAAGGGTGCACCCTAGTGCGAAGTGAAAGAACTGTTTTTTGGAGACATTTTTATTTCAAAAGTTTGTTCCTTGTTAAATTTCTTTCTGTTATTGTTTAAGTTGGCTGTATAACACTTTCTTTCCCCTTATTTTGAATCTAGCCAATCCCGAATTTCTTTAAATAATTTATGACCAATCAGGTGTATCTTCTCCAAAGGGGATATGTTCCGTAACCCTAGCCAATAAAATGTTTGTGGGAGGGTGTTCTCATTCCTGAAACGCCTCGAACTTTCCGCGAGAGTATATAAACTGCTGATTTTAGGGTCTCTGCGCCACTTCAGTAACATCTTTCAGTGTGTAAAGTACGTAGCAGGGGGCGGGAAGCGCCTCTTTCTTCGGGCAGCAGTTCATCCACAAGGTAATGGCCGTTTAATAACTTCTTTTCTTGCTAGCTCAGCAGTTTAACTCTCGGGGCAGGTCCGAAGCCTTTTACCATGTAACTTCCCTTAAAATGTAAAAACACTTGGTATCTATTCCATCTTTTTAAACTACCTACCTATCTTATCTTCCTTAACGTAATGTAAATTGTTCCTTCTATAAGTCACCTCTTTAGTATGGGATTAGCCCTTGCATTAGCGGCCTAGAGCCAGATTAGGTTTTAAACAAAATGTATTAGGAGTGCAAGTACGCCTCCTCTCAAGTTGGTATTTTTGAGGCCATGTAATTTTCATGTTTCTTTACTTAATAGGCCTCAGTAGGTAGGGTATTTTACCCCTGTGTTTATGTCCTTAGAGGACAACTTGAAGGTGGAGTTTGGTGTGGCCTTTGATGGGCTTAAATTTTAAGAGCGAGTTGCTCTTTCTTGAAAAAGTGCGTTGTTGAATGCCTTGAGGAGGCTTTACCGTGTAAAGAGGAGCAAGTGCTCCTAGGCATGTTTGGGGTCTTCTGCCCCTTTGTTGACTTCTGTATATCGTAAGGTTGGGCTTATAGCTCAAGAATTGGGTGTCTGGCTCTCGGAGCCCAAATCCTGTAATCTCTGTAATTGTACCTTTTCGAATTGTGTTTCGGCTACTGTGTACCTGTTCAATTTGTTATTTCTTATTCTTGATTTTGAAAAGAAAATATAACCTTGTTAAATTTTACCTTAACTTTAATTTCGTAGTTTGAGACCCGTTCACCCCCGCACCTTCTTTCACCTCTGCTGTTCCACAGATACCTCGGAACAATTATTATTATTATTATTATTATTATTATTATTATTATTATTATTATTATTATTATTATTATTATTATTATTATTATTATTATTATTATTATTATTATTATTATTATTATTATTATTATTATTGTTACGGAGATTTCCGTGGTAGTTAGAGGTGAAAGAAGGTGCGGGGGTGAACAGGTCTCAGGCTACGAAATTAAAGTTAATTTAAAATTTAACAAGGTTATATTTTCTTTGTAAAATCAAGAAATAACAAGCATGGCAGGTACAGAGTAGCAAAGCCACTATTCGAGAATATACAATTACAGAGTTACAGGATGGGCTCCGAGAGCCAAGCCCACAATACTTGAACAATTAACCCAATCTTACGATATACAGAAATTCAACAAAGGGGCAGAAGACCCCATTCATGCCCAGGAGCACTTGCTCCCAATTACACAGAAAAGCCTCCTCGAGGCATACAACACTCAATTTTCGAGAAAGAGCCACTCGCTCTCAACTTTAAACCTATCAAAGGCCACACCAAACTCCACCTTCAAGTTGTCCTCTAAGGACACAGACACAGGGGTAAAATACCCAACCTACTGAGGCCTATTAAGTGAGAAAAAGGTTAATTACATGACCTATAAAATAACAATTTGAGAGGAGGCGATCTGCACTCCTAATACATTTTGTTTAAAACCTAATCTGGCTCTAGGCCGCTAATGCAAGGGCTAATCCCATACTACAGAGGTGACTTTAGAAAAGAACAATTTACATTACATTAAGGAAGAATCGGTTGTGAGAAATAAGTTCACCTCAAAGCAATATGAGTGGGAGCTCGAGAGGGTTAAGCACTCTCTATCCCAATATGTAGCTTTAAAAGAGAATAGATGCTAAGAGTAGTTACATTTTAGGGAAAAGTTACATGGTGGAAACGCTTCGGACCCGCCCCGAGAGTTAAACTGCTGAGCTAGCAAGAAAAGAAGTTATTAAATGGCCATTACCTGGTTGTTGAACTGCTGCCCGAAGAAAGAGGCGCTTCCCGCCCCCTGCTACGTACTTTACACACCGAAAGCTGTTACTGGAGTGGCCCGGAGACCCGAAAATCAGCAGTTTATATACTCTCGCGGAAAGTTCGAGGCGTTTTTGGAATGAGAACACCCGCCCACAAAAACTTTATTGGCTAGGGTTAAGCAAGATATTCAAGTTGGGGGAAGATACATCAGATTGGTCAGAAATTAATTAAAGAAATTCGGGATTGGCTAAATACAAAACAAGGGGAAAGAAAGGGGTATACAGCCAACTTAAACAATAACAGAAGGAAATTTAACAAGAAACAAACTTTTGAAATAAAACTTTCTCCAAAAAACAGTTCTTTCACTTCGCACTAGGGTGCACCATTGTAGTTTTTCAGTAGTGTCCTCTAGAAGAGAAAGTTCACACTTCTTACTACAGGTAAAACAAAAATACATCAAAAATGACCCAGTTCAAAAACTCCAAAATTTCCAAGTAGTGACATCTTCTGAGAAACTTGAAAATTAATACCGTAGATAAAGTTCAGACTTCCTCCAGCAGAGGAGTTTCAATTGGCGCAAATTTTAAATAAGCGGCGTGGAGGTGTACCGCCCGGTACAATTATTATTATTATTATTATTATTATTATTATTATTATTATTATTATTATTATTATTATTATTATTATTATTATTATTATAAGTATGTTTATCTCACTGGGGTTGACTTTTATTTCTGTTATAAAGTAGGCTATTTAGATTGTCTTTAACTGTGCTATACTTAGTATTAATTACGGCAGTGTTAACTTTGATTCTATGTACAAATTGTTTAGTGTAAGAGAAGGCCTAATGGCCTTAACTACGCCAGTAAAGACATCTATCTATCTATCTATCTATCTATCTATCTATCTTTACCGACGGCACTATGCTTCCGTACGAGACTTCACTTCCTTACCTTCGGTGATCTAATTTGAGTCCTTATTCTCACCCTTACGTTTGCTTTGCATAGTAGGAAATTACTACTACTACTACTACTACTACTACTACTACTACTACTACTACTGTTACTAAAATATGTTCATAGCCTGAAGGGACACATTGGCTTCCCAGATTGTGACGCCATTTCTCAGACCTGCAGATGTGTTGCGGCGATTTGAGGTGCTGAGAAAGAGAGAGGGAAATGGGCGTGCCCTCCGAATGGCAGTGCCCCGACATTCACGTTAGTGCGGAAAATGGGAAGCCACGGAAAACCATTCTCAGGACAGTCGAGGACGGTATCAGCCACTGCCTACCGAATCTAGAGCTGTGGAGCCTATTCTGCGTGGTGAAATTACAACTAGTACTAAATGTTTTAATTTCGTACCCTGGGGCCTATTCCATGAAAAACGAGTATTATAAACTATTATTATTAAGATTACTGAAAAATAATCCCAGTAGTTCACAAAAAAAAGTTGCATCAATAAATAAGGAATTTCTGTTTCATAAATACTAGCGACCTTCTACTATAAGTTCTCCACTTATTTTACAAGGTTTTTTCACACAACTGGACAATTGTAAACGAATTTAGTGGTTTTATTTATTATTCTATGAGTGAGTAATATAACTAAAACGGAAATACTGTTTCAACAATTTTCTTCTCTTTTAGCATACACTGATAAGCATTATCTGCAATAGTTTGATGAAGATCTTAAACATTTTATGAGTAATGTTTTATTTGTTCTTACATAGTGTTATTTCTCTAAAGGCAGTTGATTTTTACTTTTGTGTGAGAATTAAGGATTATTGGCATTATCGACAGTAGTGACGATGAGCAAGTAGTTGTAAGACAGCCAAGACATTTCAGGGATAGAGCACATTACAATCACCTGCAAGACATGTATGGGAATAATGCACGTTTTACGCTAGATTTTATCGTCGCCATAAGACCTATCTGTGTCGGTGCCACGTAAAGCCACTAGCTAGATTTTATCGTCGCCATAAGACCTATCTGGGTCGGTGCCACGTAAAGCCACTAGCGAAAAAAGGCTATGTTTTGCAAAGTTTTCATTTCTATTGCATCAAATACAGGGGGTATTACAGCACCCTACCAACAGGACTCATGCTGTAACACCCCAAAAAAACCAAAATAAAATTGCATTGGCCAGGAAGTGGAGCACAATATCACTGTATTGGTGACACGCAATGTGTTTCTAAGACTACTGTTTGTAGAACGATCAAAATCGTTGTGCGAACCGTTAACACGAATATCCTACTTGATCCCGTGCACTGGCCTGATGATGCAGGTCAAGTAGTCAGTCGGTTTAGTCAGTCAGCTGGCATGCCTCTTAGTTGTGGTATTCTGGATGGAACCCTAATTAATATGGATGGGCCAAGCGATTTTGAACCTATCCATGTTGACAGACACGGAAATTATTCCATAAATGGGATGCTTGCTTTTGGTGCCGACCCAAAGTTTTGTTATGCCTACGCTAATTTTCCATGTAGTACAAGCTACGCCAGGGTTTTGCGTGACAGTGGACTTTCCCACAGGATGGAAGGAGAATGGCGACCATTTCCTGGAGCGGTCCGTTTAGGTGACTCGATTTATTCTCTCAAACCCTGGTTAATACCATACATAATTAAAAGGCAACAAGACTGAAATAACATTTCTACGGTTACACAAAAAACGAGGAGAGTTGTCGAGTGTGCAATCGGTGTCTTAAAAGAGAAATTTCCTTGCTTGAATCATTTCAGGTTTGAAGCTGATTATGTATGCAATGTAATTTTGTGCAGTGTTGCTCTCTGTAATATATCCAAGGATGAGAACCCAGTCTACAACTTGGAGGATGAAGAATATGCAGGAAAGGAAAATAGGGGAGCAGTTGTTGGGGAAGCAGAAGAAGTTATGTAGGAAGGGAACAATACGGAGAACCTGGAGGACCAGAAGAGCTGAATTACTTTTACCAACGGTTTGCTCAATGCTAACGAAATATAATAGGTTATACCCTCCTAAATATATGCAGAACACCAAGGACAATAAGATAAATACTGAAACTCAGTACCACACGGTTATTTAACATTTAATGATAAGCTAAACCTGTATTACATAAACCTTGACTACTAAAAAACTTACAGTTCATTGCTTGTGAACTACAACAGACAATAGACCTATTCATCAGGTCCATGCTGTTTCTCCACCATAAAAATTTCACCTACATCGTTAATCACTGTTTGGGCATTGTTCCAAACCAATCCCCATGGCACTACAGCCTTTGAAGGGCCTTGGCCTACCAAGCGACCACTGCTCAGCCCGAAGGCCTGCAGATTACGAGGTGTCATATGGTCATCACGACGAATCCTCTCGGTCGTTATTCTTGGCTTTCGAGACCGGGGCCGCTATCTCACGGTCAGATAGCTCCTCAATTCTAATCACGTAGGCTGAGTGGACCTAGAACCATCCCTCAGGTCCAGGTAAAAATCCCTGACCTTGCCGGGAATCGAACCCGGGGCCTCCGGGTAAGAGGCAGGCACACTACCCCTACACCACGGGGCTGGCTTTGGGCATTGTTCATGACATTACTCAAATTGCTGTATGCCACTCCCAAAGATCCAGTTTTTGAATTTCCAGTTTCCTATTTTTCAGCATCTCTAGAGCCTTACTTTCGTCACGGTTTCTAACGTCGACACGTTTCTTAGTAAAATCTATGAGAAAAAAAGAAAACAAAGATAATAAGCAGACCTTTACATGTTGATATTTGTAGCTAGCCTATGCTTTATAGGCTATGAAGTGAAAACAGAAGATAATATGGACCTTTCAACTTAGGCTATTGCATGGGAAAAGAATAAGTAACATTGATGCATCATCCCAATAGTATGTGTAGTATTTGAAGATAACTGATCATATTTTAAAGTGATTTCAAAGTATTAAAAGATGAAAGCTAAAGTGTTCAGCATCTAAGGCTATACTTAAACTTAAAAGGTTCTCTGTAACCTTACCTTTGTTACCTGTGATGGGTGTACACAATTGCTTTGCATAGATTTTGTTTTCCTAACTATGGGCCTTCTCTTCCAGCGAAATGAGATTCTCATCAGTTTCAACAGGCCCTTGATTGTCAGCAGAATCTTTGTTATTCTTACTGTATTGTTAGGATTCAGACCCATGGTATCGGGTATCCTTGCCCACAACCTCTATAATAGTTTCGTCAAGTTTGCTATCTGGTCCTCCTCATTCTCCTGTTGAATGTTATAATTCTGTGACTTGACAGCGAAACTCCACACAAACTCCCAAGTGCTGTGGCCGCTCGAACCAAGCTTTATCGCACTGATGAGAGAGAATCATTTCCGCTCTTTCTATTACCTCTCGCTGTTACAAAACATACTCTGGGATAAGAGAAGGTTTCCTCTGCCTGATTGACAACTAGGAAATTAACGTTAATATTGGAAAAGATAAGCAGAAGTGGGGGAATTCTCCAGCTTTCCATTTCAGAATGAACATTTCTTGATACAGTTTCTCGAAAGTTACTGTACTTTTTAAAACTAATATTGCACTTTTTGTAATATGTAGCCAAATATTTCACATGCCATGCGAACATAACCAAAGTACTTTCTTTCGTCCTTTTCCAGATCAGTCCATATATGTGAAAATTCTCCAAACATTTGTCTTTTCGATATCATCATTTACCCACTCCCGTCTCCTTTCCTGCGATCTTCTCGCTAGCAGAGCTATATCTAATGCATAGAGATCACACAAATCTTCAGGAGACGCCATCATCTCACACACACACCTACTAAATAACTCGGCCGAATACGCAGCTCAGAATGTCCGCCTGGACAGGGTCTACAAAGTTAGTACGCACGTTTTCGGACGAACTAGTGATGGGCGAATGATACAGAAGTTCGAGCAGGCTCGAGTCGGCCCGATACGCTACGTAGGTCCGATGCCGTATCGAACCTGTTCGAACTGTCAGGCGACACTACACTTCGACTAAGCAGAGCGCGGACAGACCATTCGTCGTATTAGATTACTGCTAGATACACTCAGTATATTTATGTGTGTGGGGTGGTGAACACAATGTTCTCAGTGAACGGAAAGAGCATTTGTTTAACCCTCTACTGCATACTGTTGCCATTAGGCAACAAATAACTTTTCACCTGTATACATGGATAAATATTGTAGGCAGAGATAGTTTTACGTCACACGTTCAACTGTACAATGAATTAAACATATATTCCAGTGATGCCTTTTTTTTTTTTTTTTTTTTTTTTTTTTTTTTTTTTTTTTTTTTTTTTTTTTTACATAACTTAAGACAAAACAGCCCTACAACCAAAGGTACTCCTTCCACCCCGTCAACATCCACGCGTACCAACCACCGTTTATTTTACGTGGGCCCTCCCCATCATATTACCACAGGCTTCGGGAGTACGTCTGGCTCAACCTCAAAGACATTACTGACCTACGGTCGTGCAAGTATACTTGCGCCCTGCAATACGTACCCATGGCCAGTAGGCAGTAATGTTCGGTCTTTGAATGTTAAAGGCTTAACGTAAAATCGTGAAAAATCGTATATATATTCCAATATGGCAATCCACATCACATACGAGTGTTAAGCTATTAGGCCCAGTCTAGAATTGCTGGTATTTGTCGTATATTTCAGGCTTAATGTTGTTAATCACTACTTTCAAGTACCGATAGTTAATATGTTTTTCGTATGCTACGAATTATTATTTTCTCATTAATAATTAGTTATAGACGAATTTGTTATTACTTCAGACAGAGCAGACAATGGCCGGTAGAAAAATCTCATTAATAATTAGTAATAGACGAATTTGTTATTGCTTGAGACAGAGCAGACACTGGCCGGTAGAAATAGGTCATGGACTTGGGACTACTGTGAAGAGCTTCCAGACAAACGAGTAAAATGCACACGATGTGATAAAAAAAAAACTATAGTAAAAATACATCGACGATGATAAGACACTTGAAAATTCATAATCTTCGTCCTTCGTCGAATGACACCATTCCAAATGAGGGGGAGACACCTCCACATAAAACGACGTCGACATATGCAGGTAATATATTCTTAATAGACTCCGTTTTGTTTTTCATGAATAGCACAGTGGACGGCCATTCGCATTAGACTGGTGAAAGGCTCAGAATGTCCGCCTGGACAGGGTCTACAAAGTTACCCTACTGTTGAGGTATACAGTTTATACCGACTTTACGTGCCTAAGCATTACGTTATGAAACCATAAATTTATTCATTGATTGGCAGTTAGTCCGCCTCTGTGGTGTAGTGGTTAGCTGCCACCCCCGGAGGCCCGGGTTCGATTCCTGGCTCTGCCATGCAATTTAAAAAGAGGCACGAGGGCTGGAACCGGGTCCACTGAGCCTCTGGAGGTCAACTGAGTAGAGGTGGGTTCGATTCCCCCCTCAGTGAGCCTCGAAATGGTTTTCCGTGGTTTCCCACTTCTCCTCCAGGCTATTGCCGAGATGGTACCTAACTTACGGGCACGGCCGCTTCCTTCCCTCTTCCTTGTCTACCCCTTCCAATCTTCCCATCCTCCCGCAGGGTCCCTGTTCAGCATAGCAGGAGAGGCTGCCTTGGCAAGGTACTGGTCGTCCTCCCCAGTTGTATCCCCCGACCCTGAGTCTGAAGTTCCAGAACATTGCCCTCGAGGCGGTGGAGGTGGGATCCTTCTGTGTCCGAGGGAAAAATCGACCCTGGAGGGTAAACGGATTAAGACGAAGAAAAAGATGGGCAATTAAAGAAAACGATGCCGAAAACCGAAAAGTAGTTAGTGGGTCGTAAAGCCAATAACGAACGATGGAGTTCTTTACTTCTATGGTCATGGCCCCAAACAAGAAATAAACACCTCTTACATCCACGCTTTAAAGCGCTGGAGATATCGGGCTGGAAAAACATTAGTTCCAAAAAAAGAATAATAATTTTATTGGCTTTACGTCCCACTAACAACTTTTACGGTTTTCGGAGACGTCAAGGTGCCGGAAGTTAGTCCCGCAGGAGTTCTTTCGCGTGCCATTAAGTCTACCGACACGACGCTGACGTATTTGAGCTAGTGATGGGCAAACGATATCCGTGTTAGAGCGGGATCGAGCCGACCCGATACGCGCCGAGGTTCCAGCCTGTTCGAAGCAATCTCGAGCAGTGACGTGACCGAAGGCGGAGTCTGACTCGGCCTACAGCTAGTGATGGGCAAACGATACCCGTGTTCGAGCGGGATCGAGCCGACCCGATACGCGCCGAGGTTCCAGCCTGTTCGAAGCAACCTCGAGCAGTGACGTGACCGAAGGCGGAGTCTGACTCGGGCTACAGCTAGTGATGGGCAAACGATACCCGTGTTCGAGCGGGATCGATCCGATACGTGCCGAGGTTCGAGCCTGTTCGAAGCAAGCTCGAGCAGTGACGTGAGCGAAGGCGGGGTCTGACTCGGGCTACAGCTAGTGATGGGCAAATGATCCCCGTGTTCGAGCGGGATCGAGCCGACCCGATACGCGCCGAGGTTCGAGCCTGTTCGAAGCAAGCTCGAGCAGTGACGTGAGCGAAGGCGGGGTCTGACTCGGGCTACAGCTAGTGATGGGCAAATGATCCCCGTGTTCGAGCGGGATCGAGCCGACCCGATACGCGCCGAGGTTCGAGCCTGTTCGAAGCAAGCTCGAGCAGTTACGTGAGCGAAGGCGGAGTGTGACTTGGTCTACAGCTAGTGATGGGCAAATGATCCCCGTTTTAGAGCGGGATCGAGCCAACCCGATACGCGCCCAGGTTCGAGCCTGTTCGAAGCAAGCTCGAGCAGTTACGTGACCGAAGGCGGAGTGTGACTCGTCTACAGCAAGAGATGGGCAAACGATACCCGTGTTTGAGCGGGATTGAGCCGACCTGATACGCGCCGAGGTTCGAGCCTGTTCGAAGCAAGCTCGAGCAGTCACGTGAGCGAAGGCGGAGTCTGACTCGGCCTACAGCTAGTGATGGGCAAACGATATCCGTGTTAGAGCGGGATCGAGCCGACCCGATACGCGCCGAGGTTCCAGCCTGTTCGAAGCAATCTCGAGCAGTGACGTGACCGAAGGCGGAGTCTGACTCGGCCTACAGCTAGTGATGGGCAAACGATACCCGTGTTCGAGCGGGATCGAGCCGACCCGATACGCGCCGAGGTTCCAGCCTGTTCGAAGCAACCTCGAGCAGTGACGTGACCGAAGGCGGAGTCTGACTCGGGCTACAGTTAGTAATGGGCAAACGATCCCCGTGTTCGAGCGGGATCGATCCGATACGTGCCGAGGTTCGAGCCTGTTCGAAGCAAGCTCGAGCAGTGACGTGAGCGAAGGCGGGGTCTGACTCGGGCTACAGCTAGTGATGGGCAAATGATCCCCGTGTTCGAGCGGGATCGAGCCGACCCGATACGCGCCGAGGTTCCAGCCTGTTCGAAGCAAGCTCGAGCAGTTACGTGAGCGAAGGCGGGGTCTGACTCATCTACAGCTAGTGATGGGCAGATGATCCCCGTGTTCGAGCGGGATCGAGCCGACCTGATACGCGCCGAGGTTCGAGCCTGTTCGAAGCAAGCTCGAGCAGTGACGTGACCGAAGGCGGAGTGTGACTCGGTCTACAGCAAGAGATGGGCAAACGATACTCGTGTTCGAGCGGGATCGAGCCGACCCGATACGCGCCGAGGTTCGAGCCTGTTCGAAGCAATCTCGAGCAGTGACGTGACCGAAGGCGGAGTCTGACTCGGGCTACAGCAAGAGATGGGCAAACGATACCCGTGTTCGAGCGGGATTGAGCCGACCTGATACGCGCCGAGGTTCGAGCCTGTTCGAAGCAAGCTCGAGCAGTCACTTGACCGAAGACGGAGTCTGACTCGGGCTAGCGGGATCGAGCCCGTTCGAAGCAAGCTCGAGCAGTGACGTGACCGAAGGCGGGGTCTGACTCGGGCTACAGCTACTGATGGGCAAACGATACCGGTCGGCTCGATCCCGCTCGGACACGGGTATCGTTTGCCCATCACTAGCTGTAGTCCAAGTCAGACTCCGCCTTCGGTCACGTGACTGCTCGAGCTTGTTTCGAATAGGCTCGAACCTCGGCGCGTATCGGGTCGGCTCGAACACGGGTATCATTTGCCCACCACTACTGATAACGAAGGTGCGTGCTTTCACAAATTACTACATTCAGTCATTGACGTATATCTTATGGGGAATAAAGATTGCCCATAAAATTAGAAGGCTTAGATTATGATAATATGCAATGAAAAGGACAAAGCATGCATCCGTAATATTCCCCGCGTATTAACAGAAGTATTTCCTCCCAAGGCAGTACTTGTGTGCCTTGTAATAACTGTACGTTTGGCGCAACATTATGAATAAAAACCAAACCAAACCCCGTGGCGCAACAGCCCCGAAGGGCCATGGCCTACAAAGCGACCACTGCTCAGCCCGAAGATCTGCAGATTACGAGGTGTTGTGTGGTCAGCACGACAAATCCTCTTGTCTGTTATTCTTGGCTTTCTACGCCATTCAAAATTATGAATACGGTAATATTATTCTTACAATGTCATGCTTTGGGCGGCTAAGATAGCTGTGCAGCGCGACAGGCGAGGTTCTCCTTCTGTCCTCAATGTTGGGGGGTTTGAATCCACACCTTGGGAGAGAATTACCCTTTTTGCGCGTATAGAAGAATTTGAGTAAAAAAGGATTGACATCTCATCAATCGTGTACACAAATGCATGTATAAATATTATTATTCAGCAATGTTACTGTCTGATTGCGTGAAATATATATGAAAATCAAAATTGACTCGAGATTTCAAGCTATATCCTTTACCATAATTCAAGTCAATCGGTCTAGTAGTTTTCGAGCACATCTGGAACAAATAAAACAAGACAACATCTTATGGTGTTAAAAATCCTGACCCTGCCGGGTATCGAACCCGAGACCCCTGCGACCAAAGACCAACACGCTAACCACTGAGCCATGCAGACGAACGAGAAATGTGTCAACAACGGAACATAAGATATCATACATTTTTAGTCTTATAACCATTCAAATATGTAACTATTACGACACGTGTAATGGTTTCCTTTTCCTGTATTTATACACATTTTTGTAGACGGTTTGTTTATTCGGGTGGAGGCATTTGTAACGAATCATCGCACAAACACAAATTTTGATTGTCTCCAATATATAGGTCATCATCATCATCTGTTTACCCTCCAGGGTCGGCTTTTCCCTCGGACACAGCGAGGGATCCCACCTCTACCGCCTCAAGGGCAGTGTCCTGGAGCTTCAGACTCTTGGTCGGGGATACAACTGGGGAGAATGACCAGTACCTCGCCCAGGCGGCCTCACCTGCTATGCTGAACAGGGGCCTTGTGGAGGGATGGGAAGATTGGAAGGGATAGGCAAGGAAGAGGGAAGGAAGCGGCCGTGGCCTTATGTTAGGTACCATCCCGGCATTCGCCTGGAGGAGAAATGGGAAACCACGGAAAACCACGTCCAGGATGGCTGAGGTGGGAATCGAACCCACCTCTACTCAGTTGACCTCCCGAGGCTGAGTGGACCCCGTTCCAGCCCTCATACCACTTTTCAAATTTCGTGGCAGAGCCGGGAATCGAATCCGGGCCTCCGGGGGTGGCAGCTAATCACGCTAACCACTACACCACAGAGGCGGACCTCCAATATATAGGTATGGGTCGAAATTTTATTATCTACAAAAGACACGGAAGTAACGGTAAAGAGGACGTACCGGTCCAGTATAATACTCTTACATATCCTTCTCAAGTTTGCTGGGTGTAAGGCCCCATTCACAATGCAAACGTAACCGTAAACTTAACGACGTAACGTAACCGTAAAATTAACGTAAAATTTGTGGTATTTAATGGAGGAACGTAACATCAACGTAACCATTGAACCATGCAGACGAACGAGAAATGTGTCAACAACGGAACATAAGATATCATACATTTTTAGTCATTGAGCCATGCCGACGAACGAGAAATGTGTCAACAACGGAACATAAGATATCATTTTTAGTCTTATAACCATTCAAATTCAGCCAATCAAAACACTGCCATGTTATTTAGCACGGAAGTCAGGTTTTGGGCTATCTCGCAGTTTTATATTTCAATACCTAACTTAGATGGAATCAAACAACGTGGTAGCGGAATTCATATTACTTCAAACATCTATTGCTTTGCTCCTGGGAGCTGTGTAGGCCTACGATACCTGAAAAGGCGATCTAAACAACGGTGCAAAAAAATGGGTTCATTCCTTGAATCAAAGAAGGTTATCTCAGGGCGATTTCGGTAATCTACTGTAAGAAATGACCCTCTTCAGTTCGTTTAGGACATGCGGATGAAACCTGAACTGTTTGCCTTTCTTACGATTCGCTTCCCCTTTTGTAATAAAAAGAAATGTAAAAGGTCTCCTTTACCGACATCTATGACCCTATCTATCACACCCCGATGAGATATTTGGATCTATTTGTTTGGATGATATCGTTTTCGTAAAATAGTAGTCCGTCATAATGTTAAGAAATATACAGGGACACTGTTTTATTTATGACAGGGATTGTCTCTCGTCTGTTTGCCAGCGCTGCGAGCTTGTCTCCCGCCATTTATTGTCAGATTTCATTACTACAGGATATTAATTTCCACCTATTATTTTTCGGTACAGCGTATTTGTAATTCTTTTTCCTTCTATCATACATAGCCTATACACAAAGATTATTTTGAAAGAGAATTACAAGTGTTTCGTCGAAAGAAGTCATTATATCGTGCACAACACACAATGTTTACCTCTGCTCTGATTGGCTGGTTCTTAAAGTTAACGTAAAATTAACCGCAAGAGCTTGGAGTTTGCAATCCCTTAATTTTACGGACTCGCAGTTAAGTTTACGTCGGCGCATTGTGAATGGATCCATTAGATATGATGGCCGCTAACTTCTAAGTTAACGTTAATTTTAAGTTTACGTTACGTTACGTTTGCATTGTGAATGGGGCTTAAGTTAACGTTAATTTTAAGTTTACGTTACGTTACGTTTGCATTGTGAATGGGGCTTTAGTAACAGCAAGGCGCTAGGTTGCGGCGCGTACAAAAGCTCGAGCAAAGCTCGAACTTGCTCGAATTCTGGCGTCATCTGTTCGAGCAGCTCGAGCCGGGCTCAAGCACATCACTAGGACGAACAGACTTCGCACAGATTCGTCCGAACTCGCAGTTCGCAGGTTTCCGCTTCCAGTGGACGAGAAGCCTTACGAGAGGACGAATGTGAAGCGTAGAAGCGTAAGGCTGATTCTCCACGAGCAGGTAAAACGCCGCTGTTCGCCCGCCTGACCGCTCAAACTTTCTGCCTATTCTACACGAGCGGTTGAATTGACGCCTGTAAACAGCGCTAAAAACGCCGGCGACACGCACAGCCATTCTCCACCAGCGATAATCCTGCCATACTATAATGATGGATGTCGTACAAATAGGTTGTGTTGTCGGAGCTGTTCAACTACAGTTAATAGTAATATTAAAAAAGAAACCTGGTAAGAAAAGACGTTGGTGGACTCACCCTGCGTTATCGAATCGGCTCACTACTGAACAATTTCATTGAACGTTTTGCGAACACAGGAGCTATCTGGAAATATTTTTCCAATATTATAGAATGTCAGTTGCTTCATTCGATGATCTGTTTAAACTTATTAAGGTTTATATTACTAAACGAATGAAATGGTAGTTTAGGGGAAGGCCTGAAATTTAATTCTCAAATATTTATATTATTAGTGGTCTTATCGATAGATATTACATAACTCAAGTTATATAAAATTAAATTTCCGATCATTTATGTCTCATACATGTTTACCGTACCGGCTATGGTATGGGAGACATTCATGAATTTGTATTTTTGTTGCTAAGTCCATATCAACGCCGAACCAGGAGAAAATGGGTTAACAGAATATAATGAAAATCGATACATAGAGTCGGGGAATAAGAAACTACAGTCTAAGCTATAAACAATTTTATTCACCCTGGATGAAATTGCAGTTCAGGGAAAGGCACCTAAAATTTATTTTTTTAAATACCTACAATAAGTTATTGGTCCTATCGAAAAGTACTGCATAACAAATGTTAGAGAGAGTACAATTTACGATCATTTATGTTTTATTGCCAACGGTCGTAGCCGTGTTGGGAACACCGGATCCCGTGAGATCTCCGAATTTAAGCAACATTGGGAGTGGTCAAGATTTGGATGGGTTGTCACGCGCTGTTGGTCGGGGGTAAGGGAATGGAGGAGCGGAAAGGAACTGGCCACCTACCGCGCGTAAACTCCGGCTCAGGCACACCTCTGCGGAGGTTCGGACCTGCCTTCTGGCAGAATACACCCTTACCTCTATGTTTTATTCAGTTTTACCGCACCGACTATGACAAGAGTGGTATTTAGAAAACTGAATGTGAGGCCTTCGATATCGAAAGTGCATAACATTCATCAACAATAACATATTGACCATAGTTGTGATGTTCTTCTTCTTTTATGCTGCCACTCAACTCCGATAGATGGGATTACTGCTGCGTACAGAGTATAACAGCCTGACTGAATATTGGCGGGAAATAGCTGGGGAGTTAGAAAACTTTCTTCTTTAGCATTCCATTCCTCTGGTTCATACATATGTAACACACTGGTTCATCATAGTATTCCAGCCATTCGATCCCTACTCTGACGCGCTGTTTTGAATGAGCAATGTGCACATTTAAGGCAGAGGCTCACTTAGTAGTAGTAGTAGTAGTAGTAGTAATAATTATTTCGTGTGGCTATTTCTAGCCGAGTGCAGCCCTTGTAAGGCAGACCCTCCGATGAGAGTGGGCGGCATCCGTCATGTGTAGGTAACTGCGTGTTATTGTGGTGGAGGATAGTGTTATGTGTGGTGTGTGAGTTGCAGGGATGTTGGGGACAGCACAGACACCCAGCCCCCAGGCCAATGGAATTAACCAATGAAGGTTAAAATCCCCGACCCGGCCGGGAATCGAACCCGGGACCCTCTGAACCGAAGGCCAGTACGCTAACCATTCAGCCAACGCCGCTGTTCGCCCGCTACAAACCCGCTTGTGGAACAGAACTATGGGGTATTTGTAGAGCTGTCTACACGGGCGGTTTGCACGCCGCGGGTGGACGCGTCCATGAGCGGGCAGGCGGGTCTAACGCCAGCAGAGGCGTCATTCCCGCTAGCGGTAGAACAGCGAGTCATACTCCACGTGGCGGCAGTGAGCAGTTCACCCGCCTCTGTCGCACGATACGAACTGCCTGAAGTGTAGTATATTCTTTACCAGCTGATGTACCCGTGCTTCGCTACGGAATTCTACATTGTATACAGAATTCTAGGTTAGATAGTGTACACGTTGTGAGCAAGATTGTATTAAATTCCATAGATCTTAACATTGCCCTAGAAACGCGATGGGGAAGTCACCAAACGTCTTTTTTTCATATGAAGACTGGGTTAGGGAATATTTGTTGTAACGGTAGGCCCGCTTGGCTACCATCAGTCACAATCAAGATGGGGAACATTATAATGGCAGACACTCAATCTCCACCTGCCTTTTTATATCCTCAGAAAGACCATTTTCCCAACTGAAATGAACATAGGTCATTACAATGGGTCAGTAGGAATGGCACGATTAAAATCAATGTTGTCATGTAAAATACTCGATCAAATGAAAAACCACACATTTTCTCACTTTTAACGAACGGTACTACGCTGCCGATCAAACAATCCAAATTTTCAGAACCTGAATGAGCAAGCCGCAGACAGCCGTGATTCGTGAACATTCTTCGTCTTTTTTTCGGCGGAGGGGTGGAATAGTGGAGAGTTCCAGGGCAAAAACTATGCCCTTTTACTAATCTGTTTCCTAGGAATACACGATGAATCGGAAAATCTCAATTCACTACACTGGCGGGGGAAGAAACTATCTGACTTGGAGGCAAATTCTTCCTCAAAGCCAGAGGAGAAAGCCCCTCTTCACTGCCAGTTTGGAAGAAAATGAATATAGATTTAATAAAAGTGAAGCGGAAGAAGCTTTTCTTACGAAACGGCTCTTTTCAGGGTTGAATTTTGAGTTATTTAGTGAATTGTGGGTTCTATAATTTGGAGTAGGTCTAAACTGTAATTCTTTGCTTTTTTGTTTTGTTTTGCAAGTTGCTTTACGTCGCATCGACACAGATAGGTCTTATGGCGACGATGGGAGAGGAAAGGGCTAGGAGTGGAAAGGAAGCGGCCGTGGCCTTAATTAAAGTACAGCCCCAGCAAACTGTAATCCTAGACCAGGTCATACTACTACTACTACTACTACTACTACTACTACTACTACTACTACTACTACTACTACTACTACTACTAAGTGAGCCTGTAACTTAAATTGTCCAGTGGTGAGCCGATTCGATAACGCAGGGTGAGTCCACCAACGTCTTTTCTTACCAGGTTCATTTTTTAATATTGCTAATAACTGTAGTTGAACAGCTCCGACAACACAACCTATTCGTACGACATCCATCATTATAGTATGGCAGGTTTATCGCTGGTGGAGAATGGCTGCGCGTGTCGCCGGCGTTTTTGGCGCTGTTTACAGGCGTCAATTCAACCGCTCGTGTAGAATAGGCAAAAAGTTTGAGCGGTCAGGCGGGCGAACAGCGGCGTTTCACCTGCTCGTGGAGAATCAGCCTAAGGGAGAAAACGACCATGGCCTATAAAAGGGTCTGTCCCAGAATTTGCCTTGGTGCAGGAAAACGGAAAAACAGTTTTAGGACAACCGACGGTGGGGATCAGCTCCTCCGCCTCTGCCTACAACATAATACCCTTGTCCACATTATTGGTGATCGCAATTCCGTTTTACGTTCTTCCTTCAAGGAATGAGTTACCGGTACAGAGCAACAAGTGGTGGTTGTTAGAAGGGAAAATATCGTCACTTTCGTACATATTTTCTTCTTCAGTACTGGTAGTTACTTTGTAGTAGTAACTGTATCACTCACTGAACTTTATTGATATTGACGTCATGTGAGTTACTGCATGATAACCTCCTATTTACATCCTTGGGTCAAGGCGTCTTGTCGTCAAGCGTACATCATGTAATAAGCCAGGCTTAAGAACAGTATTTCAGAACGAGTATAAAACTGCTCCCATTGCATAATCGGATTCTACTAGCTCTACATTTCACAGTTGTTGCTTAAGAAGCGGCAAGAATTCTCAACTATGACATAAATTAACTGACCCGTAGTTCAAGGGCTTGGACTTTCCCGCTCCGCTATCTTTAAAACGTCACATCGATTATGTCGCGCGTTTTGGCGGGCGTTTCGTGGTGGATGGTTTACTTGATTGCCTTCAGTAGATATCAAGAACTTGCTTTATGCACGGTAGAAGTCTGTGAGTGGTAGATGTGAAATAGTGGATATCATTTAAGTACTCTTCCCCGGCAGTGGACATCAGCGTCGGCTTTAAACATTATAATTGACTTGGGTTAAACAGGTGTCTTCAAGGGTATTTAATGACCTTCGAAGATCGTACAGGACTTTGAACTGTAGGGAAATTATTATTTGCATGGATATTGTACTTCTTAACACTTTTGGGCCGATTACCTAGATGTTAGGCCTCTTTAAACAACAAACATCATCTTAACACTTTAACATTTCAGGTAAAAACTGTGAACGGTGGCCAGTTGCGCGCATAGAAATATGAC
The DNA here is from genome assembly GCF_040414725.1 of Anabrus simplex. Taxonomy (NCBI): domain Eukaryota; kingdom Metazoa; phylum Arthropoda; class Insecta; order Orthoptera; family Tettigoniidae; genus Anabrus; species Anabrus simplex. Next base: position 912,236,718 of record NC_090266.1, read on the forward strand.
AGCTAATGTTTTAGTAATCGGAAGTGGTGGAAGAGAACATGCTCTCTGCTGGAAACTTGCGTCTTCCGAAGAAGTGAGTATGATTTCCTAATCTGTCTGAATTAAGGTTAACATATGCACGAGAGACGATAATCTGAAGAAAATAAATACTTATTACTATACATAGCCGTCTCCAGGTGCATCATTAATCGCAGTAAAAAAATATCTGACTGTGATATATGTGGATAGATGGAAGAAAAGTAGCTAACTATCATTATTCAACTTTTGAATATTACACTTCACAAAACCGACACTCTGATAGAATGCTACTTGTCTGTACATCTGTGGTGTAGGTGGTAGCACTGAATTTGGAAGCTAGGTTAGTTTCTTGTACCTACTCCATAAATTTGATTTGTAATGTTATACATTACCAGAATAGTCCTGTCGTGGCTGTTATCATAATAATATTTTCCCCTTCATCTATGTGATTGCCCAAATCCATCTCTGGTGGGATGCAATGTGCGGTATATGCTTATGGTATGGACTAGATCAAGTTTTGGGTTGGTGGTTGCAGAGTCGACTTTGGTCTACTCCGACAGCTCTCCACTCCAACCGACCAACTGAGCAGAGGAGGGGTGGCCATGCCTCTTGCTTCTTCCGAAGAAGCGAGTATGATTTCCTAACCTGTCTGAATTAAGGTTAACGCATGCACGAGAGACAATAATAGGGAAATAAATACTTATCAGTTATTACTATACATAGCTGTTTTGTTAATTCGATTTTTTTGTGTTTCGGTCTCCTCCTTGGCTTTGGCGTAATGAAAGTGGCCGAGTTATGAGCGATGCTAGTAAGGCCATTCTTTATGCCGACAGTTCCTTTGATGTAGTTCCTCTGTATTCAGGAGACGGTGGGGACGAGAATGGTTTACTGTGATTTTACATTCTCCTGCACTAAAGCGAATGCCAGGACGGTTCCTAGTGTACACCACAGCTGCCAACCCCTTCACCTTTCACTGACAAAGAGGCCTGCCTCACCTAGGCGAGTGATGCTAGTAATGCCATTCTTTATGCTGTCAGTTCCTCTGATATAGTGTGTTAAAGTGTTACTCACAGAGTTGGTTGGTGTACGCATTTCAGTGGGCTTGGCAGGTATTTGCAGCAGAACCTTCTGGCTCGATGAGGAAAGCAACAGGGAACTACATCACCTGTCATTTCCCTAGTATGTCTTTTAACTGACACCTACCCTCTGTGGGTGGGAGATGCAGACGAAGAATACACCCACGGTATCCCCTGCCTGTCATAAGGGGCGACCAAAGGAGGATTGAATTAGAACCATGAGACTACTTGTAATTACTACCATCACACGAGGAACACCATGGGTCTCCTTTACTTGGAAATTGTACCACTATGTTGGGTACACAATAGGTTTGTGATTAGTAGCAGTAGAGCGTGAATCAGTATGGGTTTTACAGTACCCGTGATTAGTACCGCTATATGCGGAGCACCACGGACTTACGTTGCCTGTGATTAGTACCCTTGTGAGAAACACCGCGTGTCAGGGCGTAACCTATGATTAGTACCACTGTATGAGCGACACTGTGGGTCTGCATTGCCTGTGATTAGTACCCACTATGAAAGGAACACCATGGGACAATAAGAGTCCCTGTGATTAGTACACGGATGTGAGAAATACCATGAGTTTGCGTTGCCTATGAGTGGCACCGTAATGTGAGAAACACCGTAGGTCTGCGTTACCTGTGAGTAGTACCACAATGCGTGGAACACCGTAAGTCTACAGTACTCGTGATTATTACTGCTACTTGAGAAGTACCATGGTTCTTGCTTTCCTAGCGATAAGTGCCATTATGAGATGCCGTTGACCTGGATTTTGGACCCCTTTAGACAACAAGCATCATTGATTCAGGATTGTGCTTTGGAAGCAACCCCTTGGTTAGTATATGCTATTGTTTAGGATAGTTTCTGGGAAGGTGGGCCATCTCGGGTTGAATCTACTGATTGTTTTAAGTTCACAATCATTGTTCATAGTCTCTTTTTTTTTAATTCTAGAAAGTGGATTAATTTTGGAATTTTTTTAACATTCAGTATTGTGAGCTGGATCCGCTGATATTTTAAATTCATATTCATCCATTCATTCGTAGTCACATTTTGAATTCTGGTAAGTGGATGAGTTTTGGACTTTTAAATTGTCATTATATTTCATCTCGTTTCGTACCATTAGGGGATGATGACCTAGCTGTTAGGCCCTTTTAAACAACATGTATCATCATAATCATTATCGTCAAGTGACACCTAGGCTAATGACGGATCTGTTGAGGTACCAGCCAGTCTTTGGGCGAAGGACTCTCCATGCATATCTAGATGAAGCTGGGTCATTTTGTTGCATCTCTTCACTACTCCTAGTAGTAGTAGTAGTAGTAGTAGTAGTAGTAGTAGTAGTAGTAGTAGTAAACTTCATTTTATTTGTGGCTGTGGGTGCTTTTCTTTTTAATGACAATAAACACCAGTGAATTCCACATAAGCAATACTTGTGTGTGGGATTGAATGAATTAACAATACAATTGCAACAAATTATTTTAACTTATTTTATAGTACAGATTTACATATATAGTCAGTAAATAATTGGTGTTGGCAATATTTAATAGAGGTTATTTACTACAGTAATTTGTGGGTACACATTTATTTTTAGATTAATGAATTTAATCCTCTCTGTCAGATTTAATTTCTGTTTACATAAGTTCTAAGGGTTAATTATGAGTGATACAAAATCATTTTAGATGGAAATTTATTGTTTTTGTTACATCTGTCTGTACGAGACAGGTATTCAAAATTTGTTTTAATCCACGTTTGTGTCTGACATTTCTAACCCGGGGAGGTTTGTTACAAATACAAAGTCCAAGATAACTTGCATGTCTCTGTCGACCTAAAGTATTTCTGTACGGGAGTGGCAAGCCAGATCTAACCTGCAGTCTTGATGGTACTCCCTGGTTGGTTTTAAAATTTTGAATAGTTTTTAAAATTATATGGTAATATTACTTTTGCATATACCTGACGTATATTTAAAACTTTTGCAAAGTTGTATCCTAACTCATTTGTAGAAAAGCGTTTTGGTTTGCAGTGCAGGATTTTCAATGTTTCTGCCCAGTAAAAATAGGAATTATACATTTATCTACTGCATCACCCCTTCTTGTGATACCATACTGTAATATGGAATTTAATAGTGCATAGTAAATACTTGTTAGTATTTTGATGGAAACCAGTTTCTATGAAATATGTACATAAGGCTTTGTAGTCAGGTTGCCAGATGACTGGTGTGATAATTGCACTTCAGGTGGCATATCAATAAATATGCCAAGGTATCATGGGTGGCTTTTTGTAGAACAAAACAAGTGCAGTCACTAGGTGGGCAGGCATTTTATGCATTTTGATTTGCAAGTTTTCTGGAAGTTGGAAGTGTTTTATTGTGTGAGAATGTTTTATTGTGTGAGAATGTAACATAACATGTTTTATTTGAGTTATAGTCAAAACATTTTGTTTCATCCATTAATTTACTATGTTCAGTGCTCTGCTGCGTTTACTGTAGGTCTCTTCTGATGAAAGACCACTGATTGTGATGACTATGTCATCAGCATAAGCAAGTATTTCTCTATCTAGATGTAAGTTGCACAGATCATTGATGTATACCAGAAATAATACTTGTCCAAGGACTGTTCGTTGTGATACTCTGGTTTGAATTATTTTTGGTTTACAAAGTTTATCATCATTTTTTATTCTCTGGATTCTATTTGTGAGGAAGCTGGCTATTAGCCCGTGTGTTATTCCATGAACAACTAATTTTTTTCTAATTTCTTAATAGTGTATTGTGATGTACTGTATTACATGCTTTTCTTAAGGTCCATAAACAGTCATTATTTGCTTTCCTTCATCTGATGATTTGTACATGTAGTCTGTTGCATCATCATTGCCTATTCATGGCCTAAATCCGAATGTTTTGGTGACAGGGCATTATCTTTTTCTAGAAAATGTAATAGTCTGTCTTCTATGCATTTCTCCAATTATTTTGAAAAGTGAGAAGTTAACAGATGCTGGCTAGATAATTTTGCATATCATCCTTGCTTCCCGATATATTCCCGGTTTAGACCTTCGATGTTAGGCCCCTTTAAACAATAAGCAGCAGCAAGTATTCCCGATTTATGTTGTGATTTTGAAACAGTCTGGGAATACTCCATTCATTAGTGGCAGATTGATAATATGTAGGAGAAGTTTAATTATAAATTGATGACATCATTTATTGTTCTAGCTGATATTGCATCATGTCCACATTCAGATCCATTGTTTAAGTCTGAAATGAGTTGTTTCAATCCAAGCCATGTTGCTTTATGCTCTTGATAAAGAAGGCCATCCTCGCCATCCTCCGTAATCTGGGTCTTCCTAGGCCTCTCTTGCCTTTCAGATTCTAATTCTTGTTTTGTTTTGGCGTTCTTGTTCTGCTTCATCATTTTACCACTTAATTTACAAGCTTTTATTTCCTTGTGTAACTTACGTCTTCATTTTGCACTTAATCACTGGTTCTCAGATATTTCATTGTGTTGATTCCCATATTTAGCCTAGAAATCTCCATTAATTTACTTATAAGTTCTTGCCAACTTCAGTATCTTTGTTTCTGGTTTTTATTAGCCTTTTTTTTTCCCTTCTCCTCTCTAATCTTGTCAACATTGTCATAATTTTTGCCACAGTTATTTTCATTTTCCAGTTTTTAACCTTTTCTTTTTCTACATCAAGCTTGTTGTTGGACCTCTCACTCATTTTTTTTGCCATAACTTACAGCTGTGGGCAAATAGTATTGTGTTCATTATTTTACTGTATTTCCCTATACTATATTGCCCTCATGTCATCCACTATAATTTTAAATTTCAAAGGTGATAGTAGTTCCTACACTTCTCTGTGTTAATATGATTTCAATTTGAAACCATCCTGTTTTGCCCACCTGAATCTTCTCATACTAGAAGAATTTAAAATATTTTGTTTCTACCATTTTTATTGCTTCTTTACCATTACCTCCCTGCGTCATACTTTCCTGAACGTTTGTTCTCAGGCCATAGGCGTTTTCTAAAGTAATATGCCATACTCCCATGCTATTTTCTTTCTTAATGAAAATAGACTCCATTCTCGATCTTCCACTCCTGAAATTGTTCTTCTTAGTATTGCAGTTCCACTTTTTCACTTATTCCATATTCTACTATTCCTTCTATCATTTTATCAACATGAAATATAACTGTGACTTCTCTTCAATTGAAGGGTCTTGTGCAAGATAGGGTAACTCCATTACCATTTTTTCAGGAGAGACACAAAATTGATTAGCATATTTCCTATAGAATAAAAGTTCTGAGAGAGATATTCTCAAAGCACCTACTTTAAGGCGGTAATTTGAAAGTTCAGACCAATATTAATGTTAATGTAAATTTGAAATGGAGTTACCTCTGTCTTACACCAAAATATTAAAAATATGTTAAATATCTGAGAATGTCTCTTCATTTATAACATTAATGTAGAATGTCATAAAGCAAATGTTGAATAACATCCTGTGCTCTTAGAATTCAAGTTTACAAACAAAACAACACAAAAATAGTCACCATACAGAATCAGTACAATCTCCACTTACCTCACTTGAGGTACCCTTTAGTGCTTCATAATACTATGTCATTCATTACATGGTATATAAAGATCCGCCAATGTCATTGTGTCCTTTAGTTTCACAGGTTTTAATGGCAGCTTTCTTTGGTATGCATATGGAGCAGTAAGAGTAATACTTGGAGACTGCTTCAGCAGCCTGAACTTGAAGAAGATAAGCATGCTTGCAATTGCACTACATTCTACCACATCATTATTGTGAATGTAACAAAATACTCTCTCAATAAGTAGACACTAGAAACCTATCATTTAGTTCTTTTTCCAGGTTGAACCGTGATGTTGTTTTCTGTACTAGTGTTGTGCAAAACATGCTCTATGCTCGGTTCATATTTGGCGAGTATGGCTAAGACCGAACCTTGCTTCTCACAGGCGAGGCGAGCTATGATCGTTCGAACTTGCCCCTTCACACTCGCTCCTTCACGCGCTGTCTCAGGCACAGGTAGAAGTGCTCGCTTGCCCTCGTTCTTATTTAGCCGTACTCTGCTGTTTGTCTCGCTCACCTTTATCTATCGAAACATTCGCTTTTGCCTCAATGGTATACTTATGACTGGGCATGTAACTGTCAATAATTAAACTCGTGTTTTTACACTGTGATTTTACAATATACTGAACTTGCGCGGCCTCCTAAATATAGGTAAGCAATACTGGAGAGTAATGTAGTAAATGTCGCTCCTGTCAGATAAATGGACAATGAATTTCACATGCTGCCACGTGTATTCCTCCCGGCTAGCATACTTTACTGCTTTTATACAGAAACTAAATACACATTATTCATGCATAAGCTATATATTTCATTACTAACTACACTAAATTTTTTTTTTTTATCAACTGTTCAAGTAAGTTATTATAACACACAAAGTTAAATATGAACCTCAAAAGTAATTTAAAAATTCCTCTTTGTTCAAGGTTTTCTATGGCTAGTGCACAAACTCTAGCTCCGAACTGGTTAATTATTTATTCTTCTGATTGTTATGAATTAATAACAAGTCATAGATTTGGTCTGGGTCTAGTCGACTGCTACGACTCGTTAAAAGCATTCCAGCTTTACTAAAGTTTCTTTCGCTACTTGCACTGGTTGCTTGGATTCAAAACGTATGTCTGGCAATTATTGGCAGAGTAGGCAGACTGGTTTCGTGTTCCTTCCACCATCGCAGTAGGTCGTCGTCATCTTCACCAGCATTCATATTGCACTACATCCATACTTCATCCCGAGCCTTGCTCTATGTAAACAAGGGATTACCTATATCTGGAAAAACCACACTGCTTGCAACGACAGTAAAGCAAGCAAGGCCATCCTCCCTAGTCAGCAAGCTTCGCTTCGAACATGCCCTGTCGAACGAATTGGAGCAGACTCGGGCATTTTAGCTTACACGCTCCACTCATACGTGATACTGGTTGCATATACAGCAAGGCACATGATGTTCTGTCTTGGTTACCCGTCTCAAGTTCGAACAATGCACGACACTATTCTGTACATTATGTATAATCAGTGTGATTGCTTCCTGGGAGACTGATCACCTCGGATCGAGTAGGGGTATTTCAGTTGCCTTGACAAAGAAAACTGCAATCTACTAGAAACGTATCGTTGGTATCACTTTTAACCGTTTTTATTTTTTAGTGAGGTTTTAGATGCAGGTAGAACAACAGAGGGAAATTAGGAATAGAGAACTGTTGCTGAGAAGCATGGAAGTAGGAAGAAGAGAAAAGGTAGGAAAGGGAAATGTAGAGTAGAACATAGGAAAAGACGTGGAACAGGGTCATTGAGGGGGGGGGGGAAGTTAGGAGGAAGTAGCTTCTGCAGCTGTCAGGAAAGATAGGGCTGACAAAGAGGGGAGGGGATCAAATTAGGTGGGTAGGGTTGAGGCTCTGGTCATGGGGGATTCCATTGTTAGACTTGTGGGGAAAGTGTGTGGAGGAAAGGGAACCAGGGTAGAGTATTATCCAGGAATTAGGTTGAGGCAGATGTTAAGGAAAGTAGAAGAGAAGGAGGAGGGAGAGGAGAAATGTTAATGAAACAAAAAAAAGAATTCAAGGATTTGAAGACCTCCATACAAACAGAACTTACGGATATGAAAGAGAGCGTACTGCAGAACAAAAGTAGTGTTTCACGTTGCTACCAACAACGTAAGGCAAGCAGGTATAAGTACCAATATAGTTGGGGATGTGTGGGATCTGGTAAATGCAGCAGGGTGAAGTTTAAGGAAGCAGAGATTATCAGTGGAATACTGTGTAGGAGGGATACTGACTGGAAGGTGATTGGGGATTTAAATGAGACTGTGGAGTGGGTATGTGGAGAAACTGGGAGTGAGATTTCTAGATCCTAATGGGTGGGTAGGAGATAGGAATCTGTGCTCAGATGGCCTTCACTTAAACCGCAGTGGTACGTGTAAGCTAGGAAATTTCTTTAGAAGGGTTATAGGGGAGTACATTCAGGGATATGCGGTGGTCTAGGGAGTGGTGATAAGGGTGCAGGGATCTGGAAGTCAAGTAGGGATTACATCAAAATGTTAGTGTTCAACTGTGGAAGTATTGTAAAGAAAGGAATAGAATTAAGTAATTTAATAGATATATACTTATCAGTTATTGTAATAGGAGTTGAATCATGGCTGAGAAATGATATAAATGATTTTCTCACAGAACTGGAGTATGTATCGTAGAGATAGGATAGGAATTGTGGGAGGGAGAGTATTCAGTCTGGTGACAGGACAATTTATAAGCTATGAAAAAGATGACAAACATGAAATTCTAGGTGTAAGGCTCATTTCTAAAGATGTACGCAGATGCAGATGATATAATTGTTTATAGGGAAATAAATAACATAGAGGATTGTACAGAATTACAAAGAGAACTTGACAGTATCCAATAATGGGTTGAAGATAATAATATGAAGATTAATGGAGGCAAATCAATTGTCACAACATTTACAAACAGGCAGTTGCAATTCAGCTTGCGAGGTGAAAGGACGTGGTGTGCTGAGCTCGTGAAAAGTATAAGAGTGTGCTATAGGAAGATGGCAGGGAAGATGGAAAGTGAAATGAACTCAAATGGTGAAAAATAGCTTAACATCATGCAAATGGTATTTTCATTAGTGGTGGTGATGGTGCTACTAGTGATCGGTGGAGTGAAGTTAAATCCGGGCCCTGGGCTGTCATGTGAAGATATTGAAAAGCTCAAGGAGGTCATGCAATAATGTCAAGCGGAGAAGACAAAGGAAATGTTAATGAAACAAAAAAAAAAAAAGAATTCAAGGATTTGAAGACCTCCATACAAACAGAACTTAAGGATATCAAAGAGAGCGTACTGCAGAACAAAAACGAGATAGATGAAATGAGGACAAAAGTCCTGGATCTAGAAGAAAGGCTAAGGAACCTTGAAGAAAAGCAAAAGATACAAGTGAAGGAAGATAGATACGGGCTGGTAGAAACAGAAAAAGAGAACTTTAATGATATGTTAGACAGAATACTTTCCTTAATCAGAGAGAATTTGAAGGTCGAGTGTAATGAGAGTGATATCGATAATGCCTTTAGATTAGGGAGGAATATGGGAAGAAGACCAGTGAAAGTATGTATGGTATAGAGTTTGAAGGCTCGAAAATTTTTGGAAAGTGCGAAGAGCTTGAATGGCACAAAAATATGGATTAAAAAATAATTGGATCAAGGAGAAATGGAAAATATGCAAACATTACGTTTTCATCAAGTGAAGGCGTGGCATTCGGGGCTAAAAGCATTTATCCATGGAAGCAGGCTTATAATAGCGGGCGATTCTTTGAGCCGGATATAGACTGTTAGTCAGATACGCTAGCTGGAGCATTGCCCTGATGTGTCAGCTATACGGAAGGCCAGCATACTAGTGAGTGATGACAGTAGATCCGAGTCAGCATCTCTGTGTGGCCATCAACAAAGCACGGACAGTGAACTGGATGACGCGGCGCTCAAAACCAGGCATCTCCAATCCAGGAAATCAACTCAAGAAGATGAGGTGGTCCCTAGGAGGCAAGACAACCCAAGGAGAAAAGAAGAAAAGAAAAGAAGCGTAAGCCAGCGCTATTGAAAAACATGAATGACGGGAAGTAAGGCCTTGGTGACATCAGATACACCCACAAACAGATAGCTAGACTGGGTCGTGGGATTAATAAATATCGAGGGTATATTGAGCAAACTAGGAAATGATGAAGTTAGAGATCTAATGCAAGAGAGTGAGATTATTATGATGGTAGAGGCTTGGTTTGCCAGGGGGGCTACAGTGTACAATTACTGGGTTTTAAGTTCTGGAGAAGAACGAAACATAAAAAGAGCCTGAAAGGGCATTACCCGGGAGGGATATCTGTGATTGTAAAAGATGAAATATGCAATCAGGTAGAGCTATGGGAATCGGGATATGAAGAAATGATTTGGGTAAAAATAAAGAAAGGAAATCAGAGTGGGAGCGAGATTTTCATAGGTTTTGGTTACAACCACCCACTGGGGTCCCCGTTTGAGAAGAAAAACTTCTTTGAAGAGCTTGTTGACTATAATCTATTAGCTTCATAGTCTGTATTGATAGTTCAAGTACACAAGTATGAAGGATCGCAGTTTAAGTAGCCGAGGAAGGTGTACCTATATAATAATAATAATAGAGTTCTCCACCTAATCAATACTTTATTTTACATAGTGTCAATAAAAAAAAACCAAACCCCATGGCACTACAGCCCTTGAAGGGCCTTGGCCTACCAAGCGACCGCTGCTCAGCCCGAAGGCCTGCAGATTACGAGGTGTCGTGTGGTCAGCACGACGAATTCCCTCGGCCATTATTCTTGGCTTTCTTGACCGACATAGTGTCAATATTATTTACATAAAAGGACAGTACCGGTTTCGACCTGTAAATAGGTCATCTTCAGCTGTTGAAGAACCTGCTTAATAGTGACTGTAGAGAATAAATACTAATAAAATTTAAATTTAACAAGAATGCCATTAAAATAAACATGAATGCCACTATTCTAAAAAATACTTAAGGTTAAGATATATACATATGGTACAGTTTTCGGGGTTAGAGGGCTTTTCCCTGGCCCCATGATTTCTACATATTTCAAAAATTATATTTGCTGAGGTTGGATACAATTCTAAGAGTTTATCAAGAATCACTGACGAGTTCCACTGTCGGCAGCCCTGAAGATGGTTTTCTGTGGTTTCCCATTTTCACACCAGGCAAATGCCGGGGCTGTACCTAAATTAAGGCCACGGCTGCTTCCTTCCAATTCCTAGGCCTCTCCTATCCCATCGTCACCGCAAGACGTGTGTCGGTACGACGCAGAAAAAAAAAAAAAAGAATCACTGACGTGGTGTCAAGTTCGAATATCTATGTTAAATGCCTTTATGAGATGTTTCAAAGTGCATTGTTAGGCATCAAATATGCGGGGACGTCGTATTCATTAGAATAAGAGGTTCAGTAACCTGTTTACAGATACATAGCTTTTTCTCAGTCTATATCAAAGCTGAAAAACATGTTAGTGAATGCCACTATACTAAAGGGCTTTTATCCTGGCCCCATGATTTCTACATATTTCAGAAATTATATTTGTTGAGGTTGAAATTGGATACAATCCTTAGAGTTTATGAAGAATCACTGACATTCTTGTGTCAGGCTCGGATATCTAATGTTAAATTCCAACACTATGTCCAACGGTTTTATGAGATGATTCAAAGTGCATTGTTGGGCCCCACAGGCCCATTGCTCAATATAATGGAAGATTTTTACATCAACATGGACCAATGTGCTAATCCTAACTTCAGCTTAAACAAAATCACAGACAAAACAAACAAACAACACAGCCATACCCATTCTAAAAGACACACATTTAAAAAGAATCAGAAAAAAAAACACACGCGCGCGCACCCCCCCCCCCCCCTTTCTCTCTCTCTCTCTCTCTCTCTCTCAGAGTGGGAGCGAGATTTTCATAGGTTTTGGTTACAACCACCCACTGGGGTCCCCGTTTGAGAAGAAAAACTTCTTTGAAGAGCTTATTGACTATAATCTATTAGCTTCATAGTCTGTATTGATAGTTCAAGTACACAAGTATGAAGGATCGCAGTTTAAGTAGCCGAGGAAGGTGTACCCCCCCCCCCCCCCTCTCTCTCTCTCTCTCTCTCTCATATACCTTCCTTCCTTTTCTTCTTTCTCAGATTTTTGAAGTTTACCTGAGGGAACGCAAGTATGAAGAGGGGAGCACCCACAACTCACTTTCATTGATTTCAATATGTCGCACACAGCAACGTAAACCTCAACAAGGAAGTTTGATATAGATTAGCATGTTTTTCAGCTTTGATATAGACTGAGAGTGAGCTATGTATCTGTAAACAGGTTACTAAATCTCTTATTCTAATGAACACGACGCCCCCGCATATTTGCGGCCCAACAATCCACTTTAAATCATCTCATAAAACCGTTGGACATAGTGTCAGTGATTCTTCATAAACTCTTAAGAATTATATCCAATTTCAACCTCAACAGATATAATTTTTAGAAATATGTAGAAATCATGGGGGTCAGGATAAAACTGTACCGTATGTATATATCTTAATGTTAAGTTTTTTTTTTTTCTTTTAGTATAGTGGCATTCACTAACATGTTTTTCAGCTTTGAGATAGACTGAGAATAAGCTATGTATCTGTAAACAGGTTACTGAACCTCTTATTCTAATGAATACGACGTTCCCGTATATTTGCTGCCCAACAATGCACTTTGAAACATCTCATAAAACCATTGGACATAGTATTGGCATTTTAACATAGATATTCGAACTTGACACCAGAATGTCAGTGATTCTTGATAAACTCTTAGAATTGTATCCAACCTGAGCAAATATAATTTTTGAAAATGTAGAAATCATGGGGCCAGGGAAAAAGCCCTTTAACCCCCAAAACTGTACCATATGTATACATCTTAACCTTAAGTATTTTTTAGAATAGTGGCATTGATGTTTATTTTAATGGCATTCTTGTTTAATTTTAATTTTAGTAGTATTTATTCTGTACATTCGCTATTAAGCAGGTTCTTCAACAGCTGAAGATGACCTATTTACAGGTCAAAACCCGACTGTCCTTTTATGTAAATAATATTGACATTATGTAAAATAAAGTATTGATTAGGTGGAGAACTCATCCTTCATACTTGTGGGCTTATTGATGTTGTAAACCAGATTAAATTAGGAAATGAAGAAGCAGGAATAATTATAATGGGTGATTTCAACGCAAGGGTTGGCGTAAATAATCCATTATACGATAGAGAAATTGATGAAATATTAATAGAAAGATGGAGGAGCAAAGACAAAGAGTGGAACAAAAATAGAGAGAAACTGCTAGAAATGTGTGCGATAGAGGAATTGTACATTTTGAATGGAGACTGGTTGGGGGACGAATCAGGTAACTTAACATACATAGTCGAGTCAGGAGGGAATGTTATAGACTTGGTGTTGGCATCTGGGGAGGCTTTAAATTATGTTAAGGACATTTGGGTAAAAAATTGGACAGCATCTCATCATTTCCCAGTTGCTGTTTGATTACTGAGAGACTAAGATGAAGAAGAAAGAAAACAGCGTTTCAGCTATGTACAGAGAAAATTAGTAAGATACAGGTGGAGTGAGGAACATAGAGACGAATTTAGGGACTACTATAGGGGGAAAACTTTTGAAATTCTGAAGATAGGCATTGAGTATATGATAAAGGATAATAGCATAGATGAAGCAATAAGAATGGTTGAAAGATCAATAGAAGTAGCTGGTAAAAAAAAACAATGGTTATGAGTAAGAGAAGGCAATATAAACAAAATGTATGGTATACTGATGAGTATAAAGAAAAGAAAAATCAAGTGATGAAGGCATTGAAAATGTACCAAAATGAGGGATCCAAGGATTTACGAGCAGATTTTTGTAAAAAGAGGAAGGAATACAAAGAGTTAATGAGCGAAAATAAAAGGAACTGGCAGGCCAAAGAGGCAAAATTATTACATAAGTACTGTAAAGAAAATGAAACTAAGAAAGCATGGAAAAGAATTGGTACAATATGCAAAGATTATAAAAGCTGTAAGCATATGCGATGAGGAGTGGTTAACGTATTTTAAGGGGTTGTTAGAGGGTGAAGACACATGGGAAAGGAAGAAAACCGAGACTGGTATACTGAGACGTGGAGTTTACTCTGCCTGTACTAGACGATATAATAACCACAGATGAGGTACTAGATACATTGAAAAAAGGGAAGGGAGGAAAATCTGGTACTGTCAACGGAATTACGTATGAATTTTGGAAAGAGTTAGGGAATAACAGTCAGATGCTAGAAATAATAACTAAAATATTTAACCAAATCTTTGATGGCAGAAAAATTCCAAGATGTTGGCAAGAAGGAGTAATTTGCCCAATATATAAAAGAAAGGGGGAAAGATCAAACACGAATAACTATAGGGGTATTACCTTGTTGGATACACTCGGTAAGAAGAGCAAAAAGAATTATGAAATGGGCAGAAGGTTACTCTATACTCTCAGTGTACCAGTCAGGATTTAGGAAAGGAAAGAGAACTACAGGTAATATATTTATAATTAAAACAATAATAGATAAATACATAAAGAGGAAAGGAGGTAGATTATGTATTGCAGCAAAGACTTATGATACGGTTAGCAGACAGGCTGTCGTTGCGAAGCTAGCTGGAATAGGGATGTCAAATAAAATGATTAAAGCCGTAGAAGAATTATATGCAGAAGTGATATGCTCAATTGAAGTTGAAGAAGATACAATGGTAGGCAGGATACACTCGAATATCGGACTTAAGCAGGGATGTAAACTATCACCCATTTTGTTTTTACTTTTTATTAATGATGTAAAGGACTGTCAGGGGAAGGAGGAAAGGACAAGCCCCTGCTTAAATAAGAAAGAAATTCCTGGCCTAGTCTTCACATACGACATCCTTCTGACCTCACTAACAACAGTCGGCATGCAAAATAGCCCTAAGAAATCGGAGGAATACTGCAGTACTTGGAATTTGAAAATAAATATCAGAAAACTAAAGTAATGGTTTGTAAAACAGGAAAAAAATGATGAGAAACGAAAGGCGCTGGTGGTTAAAAGGTATAGAATTAGAAGTTGTAAATAAATTGGAATATCTAGGAATCATGTAATATCGAACAGGATGTGGAAGGAACAAATAAGATGTGCCAAATTGAAAGGACTGGCCACCCTATCAAGTACAAGGTCTCTAGAGAGAAAGATGCCAAATATGGAATACAAGCTGCACAAAGATGTTTTAAATGCTCTTGTGATATCAAGATCACTGTATGGTGCAGAAATATGGGGTATCAAAGTAGACAGAAAAGAATTAGATCAAAAATTAGATGGATGGCTTTTCCGGCATTTGCTCCTAACCAGCGTTTCGTCTTAGGTCTGACACTAGACTCTTCAGAGTGGGATGTGTCAGACCCTACCCACTGACGCTGGGGTGTATGCAGGTGAACTTATCAGAAGACCTAAGACGAAACACTGGTTAGTAGAGCAAATGCCGGAAAAGTCATCCATCTAATTTTTGATCTGATTTTTGATATGCTCTATTGGTGGAAAAGAATCTAATTCCCTCCATGGGAACTTAGAATTTCCATTTAGAAAAGAATTAGATGTAATAAGTAATAAATTCTGTAAAATAATAATGGGTCTATCAGAATGCACAGCAAATAGTGGAGTTCGAACATTGTGAAGATATCAGCATCCAAGCAGATATAAGCAGGAAAGTAGTAAAATATTGGTTAAGATTAAGAAGGGGAAAGGGGAGGGAAATATTGAACCTAGCATACCAACACCAGATGAAACACCTAGATGATGATTATTGGGTGTTGAAAATGAAAAGTATGCTAGACAATAGGAATGGAAGAATACTGGGATAAAGAGATGAACAGTAAAGAGAAGAAATTCATCAAAAAAAGTAACGATTAGAGTGAGGGACATAGAGAAACAGATGATTAGGGCAGAATGTGAAACCAAAAGAACACTAGCAGAATTTTGTGTAATTATTCAAAATATGTCAATAAGAAAAGAAAGATTCCCAAATAGAGAACTAAGAGGTATGGTGTGGTGGCTAATGGGGATGTATAAAAATAAGGGGCTGAGAGAAAACCATAATGAAAATCATTGTTTATTCTCTGGAGAAATAATGGAAGAGGCTCACCTATCGAGAAGGGGAACTAATGCACTGAGAACCTAAATATTTTGCTGATGAATATAAATTCAAAGTAGAAAGAGAGAAGGTATTTTATACAATAGCTACATTGTTAAATAAAGAATGGATCACTCCAGGAAGAATAGCAAAGTTTTTTGTACTTTAAGAAGTATGTTGCTGAAAGAAATGAAAAGAGATTAGCACTAACTAAAAGTACTGTTACGGTTAAACATATACTTGCATCAAAATAGTAAAGGTAAGATACATGGTGACATTTAAGCAAGCATTATGATACACCTGAAAAGGTTCTTTAAATGCCTGTGGAAGCGCTTGGATGTCTTGTCTGTAAAGGTTTGATATAATATGTAGTATCTGCTGGAAAGTGGGTATTTACAATGATTTAAATTATTTCTGCTGTGAAGTAGAAGTGTGTGTGTATTTTTGTTAGTTTGCCACGAGGTGAGCAGTTATATTGTATGTTTGATAATGATCATTTTTGATTTAAGTTAAGTGTATAAATAAGTTGAGGTAAGATACATGTTGTCCTAGACAATATAGCATTGCTAACGTCGAGGACAAAACAAATTATATTTAGTATAGTTAAACAAATATAAGAATAAAATGTAAAATGTAAGACATATATCAAAATTGAACAAATTTCAATAAAAGAGTTCTCTCTCCCTTAATTCCAGATAATCTGGAACTAGGGGATGGGCGTACTCCTATTTATTCATACAAACAGTAGCTTAAAAACTGTATTGAAATATGCTTTGGATGAGGTAATTGTCCCAAAAGATGGCAAGTGCAAATATTTAGGTGTGAGATTTTAAAGTAATTTGCACTGGAAGGGTGATAAATGCTCCTGGAGGACATACGCCATACTGAAGCTCTCAAACTGTGATAAAAATCCACCCTGGAGGACTGTTACCACTTTTTCACCCCTATTTGGACATTTCCGTTTGTGTTCTGAAAATGAACATTAATCCATCAATGTTCTTTTGTAGACTTCAACTGTAAAGAATAAAGGTTTAGTTTGTAATATACGTGGGTGTGAGGTATTGTTTTTTGGAGCATGGCATACGTTCAAAAACATGTTCCCCGAATTTTTTTGAACTGTGTATTTTCCAATCTGCCAACATTAAGATACACTGCCAGAAAAAAAAAAAAGCATGCAACATTCACAAGGACAAGGTCATTTTATTCATAAGACATGTGACAGGAAATTCGTCATTGCAGGAGTATATGTTTACAAATTCAGACCAAATGAAACACACGTCACAGTGAAGGTTGCCCAAACATTCATATCAAAATACAGTGTACCCCCGTCCCCTCTCTGGTGGCAGTGCAGGCGTGTGTTCGCATATGCAAACAATCATAAAGGTGCTGAATTGCATCCTGCGATAGATTGTCACAAGCATCTTCCACTTTTTGATGCAATTCGGCAATGGTTCTTGCAGGCTCTGAAGAACGCAAAAGTTCCTGCTCCATCATGCCCCATGAGTGTTCAATTGGTGAGAGATCCGGTGATCTTACTGGCAAGGGCAGTTGTTGTACAACATGTACACCATGTTGCGTTGCTGGGACTGTATGTGGACGTGCATTGGCCTGCTGAGAAAGCACATCACCTTCCTGTCAAAAAAATGGCAGTAGCAGGGGGACAACAACCTGTGCAATGTAGCAGGCACTGGTTACGTTACCCTGCAGAAACACCAATTGTGACTGCGAGTTGTAACTGAAAGCCCCCCCCTCACCATGAAGCTGGGGTGGGATCTGGGTGTCGTAGGCGAATGCGGTCTGGAATAGGCCGCTCACCAGGTTTATGCCATACACGTGTATGTCCATCGCTTGCATACAGACAGAACCTACTATAATGTTATTGGCTTTACGTCTCACTAACTACTTTTACAGTTTTTGGAGACAGAACTTATTCTCATCACTGAAAACAGCAGATCGCCGTTCCCCTCACCAGTCGACTCTTTCACGACACCAGAGTAGTCGTGCTTGGTGGTGTCGTGGTGTCAGTGGTAGCCTGGCCTGAGGCACACATGTTTGTAACTCTGCTGCAAGCAGACGGTTCTCAATGGTCCTTGGTGACATAGCAGGTACAACATGTGACTGGATTTCGTTCCTGGATGATGTTCGGTCGGCCGCTGTTGCTCGCCAAATGCGTCAATCCTGACTTGCATCTACTACGTGGACATCTGGAGCCTTGTGTAAGGGTGTTCCACAGACCACTGCTGAAAGCAGCGACACACCACCAATACATTGTGCTCAACATGCGCAGCAATTTGTCGATACCTTAACGTACTCACAAAGACGCACACGAAATGCTGTCAGTTGGCACAGTTAGTTTTATTTACAGATATTTAAAAATTAATACCCACACAACCTTAATCACTGTATCACAAAATAAAAACACTTCACTTGTAGAATATCAACAGGCCGCCATCTTTAAACAGTTGACAACTGACACCGAATACCACAGAGGTTACACTTTGAAACACAGATGAAAACAGATGACTATTGATCAATTCAACATGGAGACAGCCTAACTCGGCATGTCAGCCACTTTCTTCCAATAACTTCCAAACCACAACTCAGCAGTAACTCAACAGGCACTAACTTCACCATCAAGATCGTCTCTTTATATATACCTGGCCAGATTTCCAGAAAGACACATTACAAAAAAACTACCTTTTTGAATATTCCAGAGTGTCCAATACATAAATTACAATGTACAGAATATTCTCCATTGTTCTCATGCCTATATCATTCTGGAAGTTACAGTGTGTTTCACAATTATGGATTACAATTTATATATACAGGTGAGCATAAATTATAATATTAATTTACAGGTATTTATATTAACAAACTGATATCAATGTCTATGTATAACATGTTTCATGACCTTACTCAATACGATCATTCGACTACGTAAATAGTAATAACATTAATACTTAATGACATATCCTCACACACTGTGCGCGTAATAATAATACAAATACTAACATGATGTAACACTTCACAGCCATACATGCAAATAGTAATGTGATAATAATAATAATAATAATAATAATAATAATAATAATAATAATAATAATAATAATAATAATAATAATAATAATTGCAAAATAACAATCGTAAAGTAATAATAATAACCATAATAATTGAGCTCGATACTTGTACCAGTTACGCATGGGTGAGAGAACATTGTTTTCAAGTTATACCTATTATCGCACTTGCGTCAACCTCCATCCAGCTTCCCGCAGGCCCACAATGTGACGCCGTTCAAATGGCTGCAGTTGTTCAACAGGAGCACATACTCATCGGTGGGGTATTGTTGTATCCTAGAATGAATGTTGCAAACACTGTTCACATCTAACCTCAGCAGAGTTACTGCCTGCAGAGTCAAAACAGAGTGCATACGGACATGCCTCCTGAGCGTCATCTGATTGCTGATATCTGTGACAAATGAACCCTAACACAACCACCCCTCACAATGCACATATTCCCTGGTGCCACTGAACACAGTCCTTGAGGATGTTGAACATTTTTATTCCGGTAGTATGCGTAAAAAAAAGGAAGAGAACTCGTGCCATATTCTTATTTTGGGCACAAAAGTTGTCTGAGAATGTGTATTGATGTCTAATATCTCCTCCAATCAGTATATTCTCAAAGTAGTGATTCAGAAAGCTGATAACCACATTTGCACTTTTCTTTCCTGTCGAATCATCATACGTATAAAAGTGTGCTGTCTTCTTCTTGGCTTCGTAGACACACAAGTTATACACCCAAATTTGAAGACTGTGAAATGCATCATTAGATGGTATCTTGGGTAGTGGCATGTTGTGCTGGTATTCAATACAGAGCGTTTTAACAGAAGTCTCCTCCCTTGTCTCTGCATATTTATTCCTCAGTTCATTGTAGAAACATTCAGCTTTTCTGAGATACAACTCTTTTTTCAGGGGAAGATTTCTTCTTCAGATACCGTAGTTTTCATTTAATTTGCTATTGTGTCACGGGTTCTGCAGGTATCTGTTCGAGCGCTCCCGAATGCATAATGAAAGTTCTTTTGAAAGAACCTCTAGAAGTCATATGTGTCAATAAGTTTAAAATAGCTTTTACCCTCAGCCTTCAAAATATGCTGGTCTTCCCTCATATTTCTCCAAATAAATGCTGTACCTTCACGAAGGTATGTCATGCATTTCCCCACATTTAGCTTAGGAGACAGGTAATATTTATTACTCTGCTTCCTGCAGTAGTGGGATGAATGTTCTGGAAAACTTTTAATGTGACTATCTATCTGTTGTCTAATGATTTGGGGGCCTAGATGTTAGATCCCTTTAAACAGCCATCAACCATCATCATCATCTAATGATTTGTAGAATGACATTGGGCCAGATTTCATGTTTACTTCTCTTGTTCTGTAGAGATATAATGTTTGCTGCTATGTAGCTTGCGATGCACTCTATATGCTGACCCCATATAATAGACTGAATCCTGTCTTGCATAGTTTAAATTCCTTTTGCCCCACCCTAACCTAGACAGAAATAGTATACTATGAAACTCCAATGCTTAGCATATAAACAGACATACATTTCTGAAAGCACTGCATATCACATGTACCTTATACTCGAAACTGCAAGTTCAGCAAGTCTTTGTTCCTGACATTGGTCTGCATCTCAAAACATTACGTACAGTTGTTAAACCACTTAAGTGTGAATCTTGTTGACCTTGATTTGCTATTTTACAGAATGATGTTAAGAAATCACTTTTCTCATCATTTGTAAGTATTGACAAACAGATTTCCTTTCATTTGCAGTCTCTGGCAGATTTGTTGTTTGGTACAACTTTTCCAGTATCACCTGTATATTCTTCACCCTTCTCACATTTTAACTTCCACGCATTCTTTTCCACTTCATTGTATTTCTAAATCATTTTTGACTGCTTTGACAACTTCCATATATATTTTGCCATGCCGATTCATTTCCTGCATCATTACTGGGATTGAATTCATTGCCTGAATCTTTATAAGGTACACTCATATCACTATTGTCCATTATTACTTCAACTACCAGTTGGAGAAAGCAAAGCAACATGGGCAGGATTCGGACCGCGCTTCTCCCTACTGGACAATTGCTGAACCACTTCTGGGCATTGGCTTTAGGTCGGGACTATGAGCAGGCGCTTAATTCAGACTTCATCCGGGTACTAACGTACGCAAATGGTAACGTGTGGGTGAGCATTGTCATGCATCAAGATAAAGTTTTTGCCAATGACAGGTGCAAAAGGCACCCCGTGATCCACTAAAATCTCCTTGATTTATCGGTGAGCTGTCGGATTTTCATTCTCGATGAATACATGCTCCATGCGTGCATCAGTGGTAATCCCAGCCCAGACCATCACAGAGCCTCCATTGAACGGTGTCTTTGCAGAGACCTTCTCCATATTATCTCCCTTCCATCCGGTGCCCTCAAACAGAATCTGGATTCATCCATAAACACCACAGAGCTCCACTGCTCCACAGTCCAATTTCAATCGGCGTTGGGGAATTTCATCTAAGAGGCTCGGTGCTCACTTGTAAGCAGAGGTTCTGTGGCTGGTCTTTTGGACTTTAAATCTGCTTCATACAACCTCCTTCTTACTTGTCCTTTCACTGAGGTTCGTGCCCTGTACTTGCTGCAAACGATGTATGGCCTGCACAGCTGTTGTGTGTTGATCAAAAAAGAACTTGCATTATGAGAAACTATTCATCATGCTCAGTAGTGCTTCTCCTACGACGAGAACCGGGCCTCCTGGTGTAGATGTCCCATCTGACCTTTTAACAGTTCTCTATACATTAGAACAAGACATGCCAATAACGTCTGCTACATAGCCTATACTGCGCCCATCCCTCCACCAATGCCACGGCCTCTGCTGAATTTTCAGGTGAAAGAGCCATTATGACCCAACTTAGGAGCAAGACTAACTGTTGTAGACGAGCCGTAATGTCCACAGAAATATGCGGCATGAGAATTCACAGGAATAAACCTTATGACAGCTGTTTGTGGTTATTATTGTCCAAAGGCAGGAAACGGCAATATTGGTGTTGTGGTTGTCACGATCAAAATGTTAGCAGTTATTGCACTGAAACTTCTCAAATGGGCTAATTAACTTTTGATATTGCCATACTGTTGTAATGTCATAACATTTATTGTATACAAGGTTTCAAATGGACTAACATTAAATTTTATCTGTAATACAGTGTTTTGCTTTTTCTTCCTGGGGAGTGTAATTTCTTGCAAATTTTGGAGTTGCCCAACACTTGCACCAAACCCTTCAGTTATAACATGCGTTCCCACCATTGCTAAAAGTAAATGTTATAATTTCATTGTTCCAATCTACTCAGATCTGTTTGTCTTCTTATATTCCCCTGAACTTTGTGTCCTCTGCAATACCATTTATCATAATTATCTTATCATATTCCCAGATATTTTCTCACTTTCATATTTTTAACTGCCAGTTTCATCTCATAGCAATGTCTGTTTCAGTTTCAGTTTGAGTATGTAAATGCAGTAGTTCGAGTTTCATATTGAAATGCATTTAGAATTTAAGGGAAAAATCATCTTCTAATGATCTCTCGAACAGAAATTTTGAGAGTCATTCTCAATTCCCAAAAATATTATATCAATTTTGTGAGATGATTTTATGCACATTCTACTCTGGTCTAGGCCTGAGTTAGAAAGTTGTTTGTTTCAAAGAACATTAAATATATGTCTGATAAGATAGACTAGGGGCAGAGTAAGAAATGAGGATGTCAGGAAGGAAATATGAGTGGGAAAGCTTTACGACAGAATGGTGAGGGACAAATTTTCATTTCCGGTGTGTGTCAAGTAATTGAATGCTATGGGAGGAACAGACAGTTAAATTTGTTTCGTAGATCTAGAGAAGGCATATGATGACAGAGTACCAAGGGAAAAAATGTTAGCCATACTGAGGGATTATGGGATTAAGGGTTTATTATTACAAGCAGTCAAAGGCATTTGTGTTGATGATTGGGGTGCAGTGAGAATTGATAGTAGAATGAGTTCTTAGTTCAAGGAACTTAACAAGGGATGGACAAGGATGTAATCTTTCACCTTTGTTGTTCCTAGTTTACATGGATTAATTACTGAAAAGTTATAATGGTAGGGAGGGATTCAGTTAGGTGGAAATATAATAAGTAGTTCAGTCTGTGCCGATGGCTTGGTTTTAGTGGTATACTGTGCAGAAAGTGTGGAATCGTGAAATCTAGTATCTTGGAATTGCAAAATGGGTGCAGTGAGTATTATATGAAAATGATCATCTCTAAGACTAAAATGACGTCAGTAAGGAAGAAACCTAAGAGTATTGCATGTCAGGTCTGGAATACAAAACTGGCTCATATAGATCATTAAGGATGTGTATTCCCCTAGGATGGTAGTATAGTAAGTGAAATTATACCGGGTGAGTCAGCCGCACCTGACATTTCTGCTTTTAGTCATCCCAGTGAACATAAGTGGGGTGATGGTCGATTTTCCTTTGCCGTATACCAAGCTACAGTCATCTTTAAAGCACTTATAGCATGACTTTTGCAAAAACATGTATGCGACAGGTATTTACACAATACATCAAACTGTCATACGGTTATATAAAATGTGTGTGGCAATAATAAGCTTTCGATTGCTTATGCAATTATCACTAAAAGTGATGGCATACTGATAGAAAATGTGTGTGAGTTGTGAAGTGGGACATAGTTTTACACCAAGTAAGCTTTATGATAAACTGGAGGCAACAGTCACTGTGATGTAGTGGACTAACCACAGACGTACTGATGCATGTTACGTTGGTAGGTGGGTTCAAATACCACAAGCGATAAATATTTTTATTCACATTTTAAACTTTGAGGATCAAATAAGAGGCCATTCATGCCACATTCGACCAATAGCATGTTGTTGAATGTGTAGTGGCCTGACACTTGGTGTAGCCTAGCAGTCCTGGTCATTTCTTCGCTATGTATTCAACAGATGAGTATGTTGACATGCTCCTCATCTACGGTGAAGCAAGACAGAATGCACAGGAAGCACAGCGCCTGTGGCAGAAAAGATTTTCACAGACAACAACCAAACTCAAATATGTTTAGGAGGGTGGAGCGTTGTTTGCGTATAACTTCGTCACTTTCCCGAGTAGGTCCTGTTAGAGAGGCACCAGTTATGTCTGGTGAAACTGCTGAGATGGTTTTGGACACTTTTCGGGAGAATCCTCACACTAGTACCCAGGCAGTAGCACAACAGGCCAACATCAGCCAGTCATCTGTTGTAAAGATATTGCATTCCAGTTTTTTCGTCCTTATCACCCGCAACTACATCAAGAACTCCACGGATGAGATTTTGAAACTCGTGTTGATTTCTGTGCGTGGATACTGACGCAAGTGGCAAATGATCCAGCGTTTGTATCCCACATTTTATTTTTGGACGATGCATAATTTCATAATAATGGCTCTGTTAATCGTCATAATATGCAGTACAGGAGTGTTGAAAATCCCACTGGATAAGGTAGCAGCATTTCAGGCACGATGGGGAGAAAATGTCTGGTGTGGTATACTGGGTGATCACCTAATTGGACCATATTTCTTTGAGGATCATTTGACAGGAGCCCGGTACCTAGAGTTTCTTCAAGACCAACTACCATTGCTGCTAGAGGATGTGCCCGTGGGTGAGCATGTAATCATTTGGTATCAACACGACGGAGCTTCCCCTCACATGTCAGCAGATGTTCACAACTACCTGAATGTTACACATCGTGGTCGATGGATAGGAAGGGGAGGACCTGTCACCTGGCCTGCTAGATCGCCCGATTTGACGCCTCTGGACTTCTTCCAATGGGGCTATTTGAAGGATGTAATGTACGCTCAGCAGCCGGAAAATCCTGAAAGTCTTCGAAACCTTATTACAGAAGCCTGTGAATCCGTAACACCTACAATGCTACAAAGAGCCCGAATGGCAGTTCAACGGTGTTCTGAAACGTGTATTACTGCTGAAGGCGATTTATTCAAACACTTATGCGCTAACAGGCTGTTGATCAGTCAAGCGGATTCAAACCCCCAATCATTTTATCCTTGTCCAGCCCTGCTTATAAAACATTCACATAAGCAGCTCTAATGGCCTGGGACATTGCCAAAATAAATAAATAAATAAATGAATTAATTAAATAACCCATGACGTGAGGGCATTTGGATACATTGGCTCTGTGGATGATTCTTAAAGTACAAAATGCGAATTAAATTTACAGGCACTGGGCGAGTTGGCCATGCGGTTAGGGGCGTGCAGCTGTGGGCTCGCATCCGGGAGATGGTGGGTTTGAGCCCCACTGTCGGCAGCCCTGAAGATGGTTCTCCGTGGTTTCCCATTTTCACACTAGGCAAATGCTGGGGCTGTACCTTAATTAAGGCCACGGCGCTTCCTTCCCATTCCTAGGCCTTTCCTGTCCCATCGTCGCCATAAGACCTATCTGTGTTGGTGTGACGTAAAGCAAATAGAAAAAAAAAAAAAAGAAATAATTTACAGGTTCAAGTGGGATTCGAACTCACCTACCAAATGCAGCTGTATTAACAGCACTGCACTTAACCTACGACACCACAGCGACTCCAGAGAGTAGGTTTCCTGAAATTCTACTAGATTGCCTACTACTTCTGCTTTACAAATGCACATGCGTTTTCTTTAGTATGCCATCGCTTTTAGCGTTCATTTCATACCCTACTGAAAGCTCATAATTGGCACGTACTTTTTGCATAACCGTATGACAGTTTGATGCAGTGTGTAAATGCCTGTCGCATACGGTACGTGTTATTGCAAAGGTAATGGTGCAGTGAGTGATTAAAGGCAATTGTTGCTTGGTATACGGCAAAGGAGAATAGTATTACATGTTATAAATCTCATTTTTGGTGCGTATTGAAAATTTACAGTTCAAAAATAATAAATAGGTGGATTAAAGAACACCTTTATTATTTTTGAACTGAAAGGAGAATAGACCATATTGACACCAGTGACATTCGGTGGAATGTCTCACAGCATAAAATGCCAGGCATGGCTGACTCATCCAGTATGAAGGTGCAACAAAGCTAATGTTATTACCTCACACTTGCGATAAAAAGTACTTTATCAGAAGGAACTCGGCTCCCACTATTTTTACACCGGTCTGTATCTAGACCGACTTTGCTCCACGGGAGTGAGAGCTGGGTGGACTCAGGATTTCATATTGGTAAGTTAGAAGTGACAGTCATGAAAGTAGCGAGAATGATTGCTGGTACAAACAAGTAGAAACTGTGTCAGGAGGGAAATCAGAATCAGGAGATAAAGGCTAATTTAGGAATGATCTTAATGGCTGAAGCTGTATGTAGTACACTTAAACCGGCTTCGGTGGTTGATGTGGTGAATGGAGAGGATAAGTTTCTGTGGAAAATAATGGACTTATTGGAGGGTAAGAAAAGTAGAGGGAGACCAGGTAATAATGATAGACTCAGTTTCTAATAATTTATAGGTAAGAGGTATGGGACTAAATGAGGCTACAGAGGTAGTTACAAATACAGGATTGTGAAGATGTTTATTTTTTTCACAGAGGCTTGCAGACTGAATGCTGAAGGGCATAACAGTCTGTAATGAAGATGTAAGTCTGTGTTTTGATGTGGAGTGGTGTGTTAGTCTAATTTTAAACAGTCAAGTTTCTGTAAATATTGGATCTTTAGAGAATTACGCGTGGGTGAAATGTATAAAACTTGTTGAAAACGTGTAGTAAAGTTACTAGGTCTGTCTGTTAGGTCATCAGCCCAGAGGCTGGTTGGATCCTCAAATAGCACCACCAAAGGCTATGCAGTTATAGGGAAACTGCAAAAACCAGTGGCAGAGCCAAGGCAAGATTAGGAGTGAGGTAGTTTGCCATTGCTTTCCTCACTGGACCAGAAGGTGCCTCTGCAGCACGAGTAGTAAAGTTACTAGATATAAAAGGCTAAATCTTGTATAGCTACTCAAGGTCAGCTGTGTGCATCACAAGGGAATAGCATTCTTTGAGAACGATAAGTAATAAACAAGGCTTTTGAGAGGTTAGGGGAAAGATGAAGACTAGGTAGAGAATACAGAAGGTTGGAAATATATATTAAAGAAATAAAAAGGTAACATAATTAATACAACTATGTGAAGTATATAGGAATGCAATCATCCTTAAAATAATACCTAGAAAGGAAAAAACCCTACCTGAGAAATTCTTGGGGTATGAAATAAAAAGAGAATGCAAAATCATAAAATCGCAAAGGGGAGGGCCAGTATAAAGAAATGGCTAGAGAACACGGCCGAACCATAACAGATGAAAAGTATGGTAAATAGAATTTCCAGTACTACTCAAGTTTTAACACACACAATGCTTTAAATCAGAGCAAGTCCCTGAGGTGTAACATAGTAAGTTTGCACAAGTCTCAAATGATTTGGCATGTAGCATTAGCAGTAGTTCAGAATGAAACAATTCACAGTGTTGCACAAATATTGAGAGGTGACAAAAATTTTAAATAGGTTCATTAGCTGAAAATAATTCAGGGGTAATGGAACCATCTGCCAGCAGTTAACACAGTTCTTAACACTGCAGTGGTTGCGCCTCATAGCGTTACTTGAATGGTCGCACGTTCTACTATTGTAGAACACAGGTTAATTTTTTTACACTTGTTAAAATAACTTTATCAATTATTTTGGACTTGGGTGTGTAAAATATACGATATGAAACCCATGTTGTGAATTAAAACTTTTTATTTTTATAAATGCATATAATTAAACAAAATTGCATGATAAGTGTTTTTGTAAGTGTCAGCATTATTTTTACTTAATACAACTGAAAAGTGTCCAAAGATATCCAGAATTTTAAAAAATGAACCTTTCTTTGTAATGCCACTTTGAGGAACAATGATTTACTACAGAAAGTGTCTATTCATAGCAGTCATCACACACGACTTTCTGGTGGTCCGGGCACACCCATCTGTAGCATGTTTTACAAGTCTTCCTCGTTGATTTATTGCGTCGCCTGCCGCAGAGGAAACATTTTCCTACTGTACCAGCTTGCACTCTTGGCGCTGGAGCTTCTTCAGGGATACGAAGCAAAAGTTTTCCTCTCAGTCGTTTCTATGGCGACGTGGCGTCTTATTGCTGGTTCCATCAATTCATCGTTCTTGTTGGCTTTGTAAATGTTGATAGTGTTCACACCCGCAACATTCATAACATGAAAAAAGATAGTTAGCGGCCACCTGCGGGAATTCCTGCACACGTCAAAATGTCTACTCATTTTATCTGAAATGGTCCACTCCATGCTTAGTCTGGTTGTATGTTGTGAAGATACAAGGCTTCTTTTCATCTCCAGTGTCACCATCAATTGCCTTGTTGTAATGCATGGTTGATATAGCACACACTGCCTTGTTCTTCTGTGGAAGATAGGATACACGCGTACACTTGTCTTGAAATCCAAAAAGGCTGGTTTTAGTTTCCCCATCTTTGTTCGGCAGAAAACATTCAGGAATCTTCGGCTTGTTTTTTTCAAAGTCCCCACGTAAGTCAGAGATTTTTGCAAGAGGATTCCAGCTAGAGGGATCGATGAGAAGAAATTATCCGCTGTTATATTTCTGTGTGACCCAACTACCGGTTCAACTAGATGACACACAAGATCATTTTCCTTGTTGCTGTTGTGAAACGGGCCGTCTGACTCTTGCCCTACATACACTTCTAGATTAGTGGTATAATAGTTGGATGAAGATACTGGGGCATAAATCTTAATTCCAGACTTAGCAGGTTTCTTTGGCATATATAGCCGAAATGGACATTTTCTACGAAAAGCCACAAGCTGTTCGTCTGTAGTAAGATAATCGGACAGTTTGAAGGCGTTAGCAGAGTTTGAGACAAATTTGTCGAAAATTAGCCTAATAGCAGCTAACTTATCCAGAGTTCTACATTGTTCTCTGTCACCTACGTCATAAAATCTTAAACATCGAATTAGGAATCTGAATCGATGCTCACTCATCGTGACATGGATCACCTCACAACCAGTCCCACAACTATTGTCCCAGAGGTCAGACACATTACGCCTGCTTGATTTAAAACACCGCACATATACATAATGCCTTACAGAGATTTGATTTCCAATTCATCTGTATATTTTACATCTCTATCTCTGCTAAATGTATTTCTTATCTTATCTATATATATGTTTGTGCATGAAACTACATGTCGAATCATTTCATCATCGATAAGACACGACAATGACGCTAATGGGCTTGTTGCATGTTGCATGGCTATCATGCATTTGAGTTATATAAGCCAGAAGAATCTGGTGTATTACTAGGTTGGAGGATGAACTTGTGTGTTTACAACTTACATGACAAAGGCGAATCATGTTAGAATATTTATATGTGTGTATGTTGAAATCGGGTGTTCTTGAAGTTTGTGCGACCAGCGAGATAGTTCTTTCCTTTCTCTATTTTCTCTACCAATGTAAAACTCACGCATAAATACAGATGTTGCATCTGTATGTGTTGCTCCAACAGCAGGCTGTATCGGCTCGGGTTCTTCATCCTCTTCTTCTTCTACTATTGGTCCTGGTGTTTCCTCAGTATCACTGTGTTATGCAGTTTCTTCTACAAAATCCTCCTCTAGTTCGTCTTCATTCTCAATTACATGTAATAAATATCATTTTGATCCGTATTTATGATATTTGATTAGAATAATAACAGTAAGTTATTTATTAAATTGAATATTAAATTAAATTGTATTGATTAGGTGGTTAATAAATAACTTACTGTTATTATTCTAATTCATCGTCAATGCCGAGCACACTTTCATTATCAATTTCTGCCTCCTCCAACCACATTTGCACTTGTTCCCTGTCACGTTCCGACATTTTCAATTGTATATAATCACTTAATTGTCAAAACGGACATGGAGAGAAAAAAATACACGTGAGAATTACGAAACACAAATGGTACGCGAGTGGTCGCGCGATCTACAATAGTTGAACACTACATTGTTGTTCAGCTCAAGCTGAGTACGTGACAGCTAGATGCGCAAAACTGCACTGGGGTACGTTGAAGGGTATGGGGGGAAGGTACATTGACACTCAAGGCCACAAGTGTTGCCATCCCCTCAGGGCTGGAAAAGATATTGGCCTGTTCTACAATAGTAGAACGCGCATCCACTGCAGTGTTAAAGGATAAAGATTCATTAGTTTATGAAATTTAACATTTCAGAACATTGGGCGAACTCCGCTTGATATAAGCCTGAATCCATGTTAGATATTTACACGGTGTCCCTTGCAGGTGAGAGCCATCTCATCCAGGTTACTTGTAGTTTTTTACGTGAATGTCCCATTAAAGGAAAGGGCCTCCTACCTTTGCTACTCTGCCAGACTCTCCTTGCAATATCATCACACATAATAAGACAATGTACAGGGAGGCTCAAGGTCTTTCGTAGGGTAGGTGGCGTGATAATCACTTGGGCGGGCATACACAGCACAGAAATGATATTCCATGACAGGAAAGATCTTGAAGTTATTGAGTAGATTAGCAAAACCTGTAGTGCCTTGCTGTTACAATGGATGAAATGTATGTATGTATGCATGTATGTAATGTATGTATATAATGTATGTATGTTTTAACTAGCAAGATACCCGTATTTCGCTACGATATTATACTGAAATTTATAATTGAATGCTTATTGTTTTATATATAATCCACTGAAATTTGCAATCTGACTTGTTTTCTGAGAGAATCCGCCCAAATTCTAATAGATTACGGCAAGTTTCCTCCCATTTTTCAATCTTTCTTTCTAGCAATTGATTTCGTACTTCCCGGGCTAGGTCCAGGTATTCCACCCGGTCAGTTGGGTCACTAAATCTTTGCCATCTTTTCCTATAAGCATTTTTAATATGGATCAAATCCTTCAGAATATCCGGCGTGGTGACGTCTTGGGTGCCTTGGCGGTACTGAACCCGCGGCCGGACTGCAATCTTAGTCATTACCCATCCAGGACCCGTTTCCAGTGTGGTCCGCACATTTGACGACGGTCCAGAACATTATTATTATTATTATTATTATTATTTATTATTATTATAGATGTTCCTGACCCCACAGCAAGATGCAAGACCGCTACTTGGTGGTAAATTATATCTGCTGCCATTGTCATTGTTGACAATGTGACCAGCACCATTGTCGCGCGTAGGCAAGTGTGCGGGATTTCTGGCGATACGAATGACATACTTCCGTGCATTATTGACCTTATTATAGAGGTGAACAATTGGACGGTCAATCTCATTCCTATCGTTTATTTCAAATGTGTGTAAATTTTTATTATGCCAGGAGAATCTACTGTAATCTAAGAACGTTCTCCGAAGGAAAAGATGGATCTTGAAAACGAACCCAGGAAAGATTAAAAATGATCGGTTTATGATCAGAATAAGTACATCAAAAATCTACAGCCTGTTTCCAGTCATTCGACAGGGTCAGGATGGAATGAATAAGCCCCCAGCTAGCGGTGAGGATAGGAATTGTGTCGGCTGCTGAAGCCTGTCGCACTCCTCTGGGGCAATGATTAATGAATGACAAATGAAATGAAATGATATTAGACTGTGTTGCTGGAATGAATGATGTCAGGGAAAACTGGAGTATCCAGAGAAAAATCTGTCCTGCCTCCGTTTTGTCCAGCACGAATGTCACGTGGAGTGACCGGGATTTGAACCACAGAACCCAGCTGTGAGAGGCCGGCGCGCTGCCACCTGAGCAACGGAGGCTCCTTATAAGTACATTATGAACAGTAAAATCAATTGGTCTCACCTCCTTTTACACCCCACTGCCGTTAAGTTTATTTACCCCCCCCCCCAAAATAAAATTAAAAGAAGGCGTGTGTCTTTATGTTTAAAGGAGATTCCAAACACCATTGTTCATGTCTATTACCTTCAGTTTTGAGATATAAGTATCCCCATAAAAATAAGTCACATTTTTTGCACTTCCTTTCACACTCCCCCCCCCCCCAAGTGAATTCTCCGGCAAAATATATTTGTTTCTCTAATAGTAAAGGATCTTCTAAATACCAATTATCACGACTCTAACTTCTTCAGTCAATGATTTGTGTGTCGTCATGAAAGGAATTCAACTCCTTTTCACTCCCGCCCCACACCAAGATGATTTCCCCCAAAACGCATTTTTCTTTGTTTTTACAGGAGATCCAAATACCAATTTTCACGTCTGTAACAACTTTAGTTTTTATTAGATGTAAGTATTCACATACAATTAAGTCAATTAATTTTTTAATTCTTTCACCTACCCCCCCCCCCCCCACTCTTCATTGGATTTTCCGAGAATACGTGTTTCTTTACTTTTAAAGCAGATTCCAAATATCAAATTTCACGTCTGTTTGAGATGTCAGTAGCCTAATTAAAAGAATTCCATACCATTTTCAGTCACTTTTACGCCCCCCTCCACCCAAGTGGTATTTCCAAAAACTAAAAATACACGTTTCTTTATTTTTAATAGAGATAAAAAATACCATTTTTCACTTCTGTAACATGTTTTTTGAGATGTAAGTGTAGAAATTCTCATTTTAAAATTTCACCCCCGTTTTAGTTCCTCTTAAGTGGAGTTTCCAAAAACAAATCACCTATGTTTCTTTACATTTACAGGAGATTCCAAATACCACCTTTTACGCCTGTAACATTTTACGTTTCTCAGATATTCTGTGGATGTAGTCTTTCAAAAAATTCACCTCAAATATTCACTCCTGTTTAATAGCCATTAATTGGATTTTCCAAAAACAAAAAAATACGTGTTTCTTTATTTTTAAAGGAGATACCATATACAAATTTTCAGTTCTCTAATATCTTAAGTTTCTGAGATATATGTATCATCATTAAAGGCATTCAACCCATTATTCACCTTTTACACCCCTCCTATTGGGATTTTCAGAAAAAAAAACAAACGTTTTTAATTATTTTGAAAGGAGGTTCTAAATCAATTTTTTATCTGTAAATGTTTAATGCTTCGAGATATAGATACACTCATTATAAAAATCCACCCCCTTTTCACCCCTCACTATTTGTATTTTCCAAAAGCAAAAGAAAAAAAATAAATAAAAAATAAAAAAATCTCTTTTTTTAAAAGGAGATCCCAAATACCAATTTTCAGGTCTGTAATATCTTCATTTTCTGAGATATAAGGATCCTCATTAAGGGCATTCAACCCCTGCTATTGGAATTTTCCAAAAACAAAAAATACATGTTTCTTTATTTTTAAAGGAGAATCTAAATACCAGTCTTTATATGTGTAAACTTTTTAAAGTTTTAAGATGTAGATACACTCATTTTAAAAATTCACCCCCCTTTTCACCCCCCATTATTTTGATTTTACAAAAAGGAAAAAAGTACCTGTTTCTTTATTTTTTCGTAGATCCCAAATACCAATTTTCACGTCTGTAATATCTTCAGGTTCTGAAATATAAGTAGCCTCATTAAAGGCATTCAACCCATTTTTCACCCTTTTCCACCCTTCCTATTGAGATTTTCCGAAAACAAAAAATATGTGTTTCTTTATTTTTAAAGGAGATTCTAAATACCAATTTTTACATCTATCTATCTATCTATATATATATATATATATATAAAATAAAGAGTTTTGTCTGTACATTGCTCAGAATTTGAAAATAATGGTATTTCTGTATCGTCATGTCCATAGTAACAAGAAAATGCACTTTTTACTTTTCCGTAATTTCTCTCTGTCTGTCTGTCTGTATGTACACGCATCACGAGAAAACGGTTGTAGATAATTTAATGAAAATCGGTATGTGAAGTAGGGGGTGAGCCTCTACAATCTAGGCTGTAAATCATTTTACTCACGCTGAGTGAAATGGTAGTTTAGGGGAAGGCCTAAAATTGAATTCTCAACTATTCATGTTATTAGTGGTCTAATGAAAATCGGTATGTGAAGTCGGGGGATGAGCCTCTACAATCTAGGCTATAAATCATTTTACTCACACTGAGTGAAATGGTAGTTTAGGGGAAGGCCTAAAATTGAATTCTCAAATATTTATGTTATTATTGGTGGTATTTTAAAGAAGATGGGTATGCAAAGTTGGGGAATAAATTGCTACAATGTAGGCTGTCAATAATTGTATTCACACTGAGAAAAATGGTAGTTTAGGGGAAGGCCTAAAATTTAATCTCAAATATTGTTGTTATTAGTAGTCCTATCTTAATGAAAATCGGTATGCAAAGTCAGGAAATAAGTCGCTATAGTCTAGGCTGTAAATTATTTTATTCACGCTGAGTGAAATGGTAGTTTAGGGGAAGGCGTAAAATGTAATTCTCAAATATTTCTTATTAGAGGTATAATCGATGAATGCTACATAACTAAGGTTATATAGTATTAAATTTCCTATTATTCATGTCTTATACATTTTTACCATACTGGCTATAATCACAAAGATACTCACGAATTTGGATTTTTGTTACTAAGTCCATATCAGCGCCGAGTAACAAGAAAATGGGTAAACAGTATTTAATGAAAATCGGTATGTAAAGTCGGAGAATAAGAAACTACAGTTTACGGTATAAAATATTTTACAAATCACAGAGTCGAAAGAAAACTAAATGTGTAGGCCTACAGTATAGAAAGATCATAACATTGATCAACAATAACATTACATTGACCATTGTTTGTCGTGATGTGCTTTGTGTCTTCTGTTGCCACTCATCTCCGGTAGATAGGATTACTGCTGCGTACAGAGTATTTTTTATTTGATTTACGTCGCACGGACATAGATAGGTTTTATGGCGACGTTGGGATAGGAAAGGGCTAGGAGTGCCTTAGGCCTTAATTAAGGTACAGGCCCAGCATTTGACTGGTGTGAAAGTGCGAAACCACAGAATACCATCTTCAGCGCTGCCGACAATGGGGGTTCGAATCCACTATCTCTCGGATGCAAGCTCACAGCTGCGCACCGCTAACCACACGGTCAACTCGCCCAGTCGTACAGAGTGTAACAGCCTGCCTGAATATTGATGGGAAGTAGCTGGGGAGTTAGATAACTTTCTTCTTTAGCATGCCATTCCCCTGGTTTATAAATTTTCTGATACTACTGGTACGTAACACACTGGATCATCATAGCATTTGGGCTATTCAATCCCTACTCTGAGGCACTGATTGGAATGAACAGTGTGCATATTTAGCGGAATAATGGCAGATGAGTGTTCATGGCAATCTGCGGCCTGATCATCCCAGCTCTGGAACTTTGGACTATTAGATTGGCACCGCAATCTACCCGCAGCACTGTTCGTTAAAAGTGATAAAACGTGCGGCTTTCCATTTGATCGAGTATTTTATATGATAGCATTGCTTTTAATCGCTACATTCATACTTACGTTTTTGTAATGACCTAGGTTGATTTCAGTAAGGATAACCACAAAGTCAGTCTTTCTGAGAATCCCGTAGCGAAGCACGGGTACATCAGCTAGTAAACTATAAAAGTTTTGAGATATAGATACACTCATTTTAAAAATTCACCCCCTCTTCACTCCCCATTAATTGAATTTTCCAAAAACAAAAAAAATACGTGTTTCTTTATTTTTAAAGAAGATCCCAAACACCAATTTTCAGGTCTGTAATATCTTCAGCTTCTGATATATAAGTACCCTCATTAAAGGCATTCAACCCTTTTTCACCCCTTTTCACCCCTTCTATTGGGATTTTCCAAAAACAAAAAATACGTGTTTCTTTATTTTTAATGAAGATTCTAAATACCATTTTTTACATGTGTAAACTTTCAAAGTTTAGAGATATAGATACACTCATTTTAAAAATTTCCGCCCTTTTCACCTTCCCATTAATTGGATTTTCCAAAAACTTAAAAATACGTGTTTCTTTATTTTTAATTGAGATCAAAATACCAGTTTTCAGGTCTGTAATATCTTCAGTTTCTGAGATATAAGTACCAGTATTTGATTAAGGGCATTCAACCCCTTTTTCACCCTTTTTCACCCCTCCTATTGGGATTTTCTGAAAACAAAAAAATACGTTTTTCCTTATTTTTAAAGAAGATTCTAAATACCAATTTTTACTTCTGTAAACTTTTAAAGTTTTGAGATATATGTACACTCATTTTAAAATTTCACCCCCTTTTCACCCCCTTAGCGATGGAATATCCAAAAATCCTCTCTTAGCAAGCACCTACATCTTAATATGAATGTATCCCCAAAATTTCATTTCTTTATGTCCAGTAGTTTTGTCTAGGCAATGATGAATCAGTCAGTCAGGACAAGTTCTTTTATATATAGACTAGCAAGATACCCGTGCTTCGTTACGGTATTATACTGAAATTTATATTTGAATGCTTATCGTTTTATATGCAACCCGCCGATATTTGCGATCTGACTCGTTTACTGAGAGATTACGGCAACGTTCCTCCCGTTTTTCCAGCAATCGATTTCGTATTTATTTCCCAGGCTAGGTCCAGGTATTCCACCCGGTCAGTTGGGTTCCTAAATCTTAGCCATGATTTCCTATAAGCATTTTTAATGTGGATCAAATCCTTGAGGAGATCCGGCGTGGTGTCCTCTTAGGTGCCTTGGCGGTACTGAACCGGCGGCCGGACTGCAATCGTAGTTATTACCCGTCCAGGACCCGTTTCCAGCATGGTCCGCACATTTTGATGACGGTCCAGAACATTATTATTATTATTATTATTATTATTATTATTATTATTATTATTATTATTATTATTATTATTATTATTGATGTTCTGGACCCCACAGCAAGATGCAAGACTTCTACTTGGCGGTAGAATCTGCTGCCATTGTCATTGATGACAGTATGACCAGCACCATTGTCGCCCGTAGGCAAGTGCGCAGGACTTCTGGCGATACGAATGACATACTTCCGTGTATTATTGACCTTACTATAGAAGTGAACAATTGCACGGTCAATCTTATACCTATCGTTTATTTCAAATGTGTTTAAATTTCTATTTATATGCCAGAAGAATCTACTGTAATCTAAGAAGGTTCTTCAAAGGAAAAGGTGGCTCTTAAAAACGAACCCAGGAAAGATTAAAAATGATCAGTTTATGATCAGAATAAGTCCATTGAAAATCAACAGTCATTCAACCGGGTCAGGAATGGAATTAATAAAGCCTCCAGCTAGCGGTGAGGATAGGAATTGTGCCGGCTGCCGAAGCCTGTCGCACTCCTCTGGAGCAATGATTATTGAATGACAGATGAAATGAAATGATATTGGAGAGTGTTGCTGGAATGAATGATGACGGGGAAAACCGGAGTACCCGGAGAAAAACATGTCCCGCCTCCGCTTTGTACAGCACAAATCTCACATGGAGTGACCGGGATTTGAACCACAAAACCCAGCGGTGAGAGGCCCGCTGCTGCCTGAGCCACGGAGGCTCCTTATAAGTACATTAGGAACAGTAAAATCAATTGGTCTCGCCTCCGTTTTCACCCCACCGCGGTTAAATTGATTTACCCCCCCCCCCAAAAAGAAGGCGTGTTTCTTTATGATTAAAGGAGATTCCAAATACCAATGTTTACGTGTGTTACCTTCAGTTTTGAGATATAAGTATTCCCATGAAAATAATTAACTTTTCTTCACTTACTTTCACACTCCCCCCACCCCCTTAAGTAAATTTTCCGGCAAAAAATATTTGTTTCTTTAATAGTAAAGGATCTTCTAAACACCGATTATCTTCAGATTTTGAGATATGTGTCCTCATGAAACGAATTCAACTCCTTTTCACACCCGCCCCCAAAGATGATTCCCCGATCCTCCCTCCCCCAAAATGCGTCATTTTATTTTTAAAGAAGATCTAAATACCACTTTTTACGTCTGTAACAACTTTAGATTTTATTAGATGTAAGTATCCTCTTACAATTAATTCAATTAATTTTTCAATTTTTCACACCCCACCACCCACCCTCCCTTCATTGGATTTTCCGAGAATACCTGTTTCTTTACTTTAACAGGAGATTCCAAATACCAGTTTTTACGTCTGTAACATTTTACGTTTCTGAGATATACTGTAGATGTAGTCTTTCTAAAAATTCACCACAATTTGTCACTCCTGTTTAACCCCCATTAATTAGATTTTCCAAAAACAAAATAATACATGTTTCTGTATTTTGAAAGGAGATTCCATATACTAACTGCCTGGTCTGTAATGTCTTCATTTTCTGATATATAAGTATCCTCATTAAAGACATTCAACACCTTATTCACACTTTTCACCTCTCCTATTGGGATTTACAGGAAACAAAAAAATACATGTTCTTTTATTTTTAAAGGAGAATCTAAATATCAATTTTAAATCAGCAAACTTTTGACGTTTTGAGATATAGATACACTAATTTTTAAAATACACCCCCCCCTTTTACCCCCCACTATTTGGATTTTCTTAAAACAAAAAATACATGTTTGTTTATTTATTTATAAAGGAGATCCCAAATACCGATTTTCAGGTCTGTAACATCTCCAATTTCAGAGGTATAAGGATCCTTATTATAGGCATTCAACCATTTTTCACCCCTTTTCACCCCTCCTATTGGGATTTTCCGAAAACAAATATACGTGTTTCTTCATTTTGAAAGTAGATTCTAAGTACCAATTTTTACATCTGTAATCTTTGAAAGTTTTGAGATACAGATACACTCATTTTAAAAATTCACCCCCCTTTCAACCCTCCACTATTTGGACCTTCCAAAAACAAAAAGTACGTGTTTCTTTATCTTTAAAGGAGATCACATATACCTTTTGTCAGGTCTGTAATATCTTCAGTTTCTGAGATAGAAGTATCCTCATTAAAGACATTCAACCCATTTTTCACTCCTTCTCACCCCTCCTATTGGGATTTTCCGAAAACAAAATAATACGTGTTTCTTTATTTTGAAAAGAGATTCTAAATACCAATTTCTACGTCTGTAAACTTTTACAGTTTCGAGATATAGATACACTCATTTTAAAAATTCACCCCTCCATTTGACCCCCATTATTTGGATTTTCCAAAAACAAAAAATACGTGTTCCTTTATTTTTCAAATTATTTTTTAAAATTTTCATGACTGTAACATCTTCAGTTTTTGAGATATATGTCCATCATAAAAGGTGTTCAACCACTTTTCCCCCTTTTCACCCCCTTTCATGGTATTTTTCCGAAAACAAAAAAAATACGTGTTTCTATATTTCAAAAGGACATTCTAAGTACCAATTTTTACATCTGTAAACTTTTAAAATTTTTGAGATATAGATACACTCATTTTAAAAATTCACCCCCCTTTCAACCCTCCTTTATTTGGATTTTCCAAAAACGAAAATTACATGTTTGTTTATTTATAAAGGAGATCCCAAATACCGATTTTCAGGTCTGTGACATCTTCAGTTTCTGAAATATAAGGATCCATATTAAAGGAATTCAACCATTTTTCACCCCTTTTCACCCCTCCTATTGGGATTTCCCCAAAACAAAAACAAAAGACCTGTTTCTTTATTTTGAAAGTAGATTCTCTATGTACCAATTTTTACATCTGTAAAGTTTGAAAGTTTTGAGATATAGATACACTCATTTTAAAAATTCACCCCCGCATTAATTCGATTTTCCAAAAACAAAAAAATACGTGTTCCTTATTTTTTTAAGGAGATCTCAAACACCAATTTTCAAGTCAGTAATATCTTCAGTTTCTGAGATATAAGTAACCTCATTAAAGGCATCCACCAATTTTTCACCCCTTTTCACCCCTTTTCACCCCTCCTATTGGGATTTTCTGAAAACAAAAAAAATATATGTCTCTTTATTTTTAATGAAGATACTCAATACTAATTTTTAGATCTGTAAACTTTCAAAGTTTTGAGATATAGATACAGTCACTTTAAAAATTCACCCCCCTTCTCACCCTCCCAGTAATTGGATTTTCTAAAAACAAAAAAATACGTGTTTCTTTATTTTTAAAAGAGATCAAAAGTACCAATTTTCAGGTCTGTAATATCTTCAGTTTCTGAGATATAAATACCGGTATCCTGATTAAAGGCATTCAACCCCTTTTTCACCCTTTTTCCCCCTCCTATTGGGATTTTCTGAAAACAAAAAAAATATGTGTTTCCTCATTTTTAGAGAAGACTTTAAATACCAATTTTTACGTCTGTAAACTTCGCAAGTTTTGAGATATAGATACACTCATTTTAAAATTTCACCCCACTTTTCACCGCCTTAGCGACGGAATATACAAATATCCTCTCTTAGCGAGCACCTACATCTTAATATGAATGTATCCCCAAAATTTCATTTCTTTATGTCTAGTAGTTTTGGCTCGGTGATGATGAATCAGTCAGTCAGTCAGGACAAGTTATTTCATATATATAGATAAGTGCTCATACCTGTTCACATGAAAGGGGACTTATTCTCATTTTAAATAGAAACATTGTCTTTCCCAGTGAATATTTTGTCTACATTCGCATCATCTCCTGGATAATCACTCAAATACCAGGCGAGTTGGCCATGCAGTTAGGAGCGCACAGCTGTGAGCTCACATCCGGGAGGTAGTGGTTCCGAACCCCACTGTCGGCAGACGTGAAGATGGTTTTCCGTGGTTTCCCATTTTCACACCAGGCAAATGCTGGGGCTGTACCTTAATTAACGCCACGGCCGTTTCCTTCCCATTCCTAGGCCTTTCCGGTCCCATTGTCACCATAAGATCTATATGTGTCGGTGTGATGTGAAGCAAAAAAAAAAAAAAAATCACTCAAACTCTAGAGAAACACAGAGCTGTTCGGAAGAGATGGCTCTATCAGAACTAATGTGATCTGTGACAGAAGTAGCTAACTGCAAATATCATAACCCTGTGACCCTAGTATGTGGTATACACGTTATCTTGTCTTAGTCACATGCCGGGCTGAGTTGCGCAGACAGTAGAACACTAGCTTTTTATAGTGAAAGTTGGAGAGTTAGTAGTGGTGGTATTTGAATGTGCTCAGATTTGCCACCGTAGCTTAGGTAGATTTACTGGGGTGTAAAAGAAGTCCGAAAACCATAAAAATTAGTTAGTGAGACATAGAACAGAAAAAAAGAAAAATGCTCATACACACTCTCTTTTTTGTTACATTTGCAATTACAATGTATAATTATCCAATCTACTTCAGTTTTTATAATCAGTTAAGAATCCTAACAATATAATTATACAGTATGATAAACCATGTAGTCAATTGGACAATACAATAGATTCATTTTGTCTGGCAAAATTCAGGCAGTTAGGCCCTCCCTTCCATCTAACCAGAAAATACAATATTTATATGCACAAAATAAAAAGAAATAGACAAGAATTAAAACATCTTACAGCTTGTAAACAATACAGTATAATAATAATAATAATAATAATAATAATAATAATAATAATAATAATAATAATAATAATAATAATAATAATAATAATAATAATGAGGATGATTTACATAATTATGACATGACTATAGTATTCATAAAATGTTAACTTAGGTATTTTCTGTTATCCTTAATGGTGTAAGTCTACAGCTTAAAGAAAGGCTTATCTACAATATTAACATAACATACAAATAACAATTCAGGACTTCATCTATTACTTAGTAGATATTGGTGATAAAGCTGCCTGAAGCTAGCAGGCGAGGCCCCTCTGACAGAGACAGATAGTGTATTCCACTATCATGCTTAAGAAATAACAAATGAGTTTATGTATCTTCTGGTGTGATGAGGTGATGTTAATAAGAGTGTATCAGTTTTTGACAGTGTTCGGAAATTGTGGTAGGATGAGAAATGGTGAAATTAACAGTACAAGGAGGGAGATGTGCATGAGGAAGAATATTTGGTGAAGAAAGCATAAAGCATGAAGATTATGGTGCTGTTTGAGTTTTACCCAACCATGTTTATCATAGACAGATATAGCGTTGTCATATTAATGTAGGTCACAAATATAGCAAACACAGGTGTTTTGTGCGTGTTGTAGTTTGTCATCAAGAGTAGCAGTTAGACTGTTTTACATGGTGTCACGATAGTCGAAATGAGGTAATACCAGAGTGCAAATGAGGTGTTCCTCGAGTACTCGAGGAGATACACAGGCAGAAAATTAAATCCCACCACCAAGAAGGATTTGTGCTAGATAAACAAAATTCAGGAGGCATGTTTGCACCTCTGAATGATGATGCCTCTTCATATTTGCATGGTAGTCGACGAAGAGTGGTGCTAGTAGCGCCAGTATGATCTTACAAAGCTAATTTGCTTTGAAAACCACGCTGTACATTTTGCAAGCATTAGTCATCATCCGGTGTTGACGTTGTGAGAGAGGTGAGAGCCAAACATGCTTTTAAGGTGACGAAGAAGGCAGTATCAACAGCTTACTGAGTTTGAACGAGGCTGTTTAATAGGGATACGAGAAGGTGGATGTTCTTTCCACGATAGTGCAAAAAGACTTGGCAGAGAAGTATCCTCAGTGCATCGGTGTTGGTAACAATGTTTACTGAAGGGCACTGCCCCAGGAAGATCAGGCTCCGGCCACACTACGTTGAGGGAAGACCATCGTATTCGCCGCATGGCCGTGGTGGATTGTACTGCATCTACAGCGGCCATTAGAGCTTGTGCTGGCACCAGACTGACACAGCGAACTGTAACAAAGCGATTACTTAAAGGAAAGTTCCGAGCCAGACGTCCTGTAGAGTTCATACCACTAACTCCGAATCACTGCCATCTGCAACTTCAGTGGTGTCAAGCTAGAGACCATTGGAGGGCGGAGTGGTGATCTGTCGTGTTCTCAGATGGAAGCTGTTTCCGTCTTGGTGCCACTGATGGCAGAAGTTTGGTAAGAAAGTCAGGTAAGCGATTGGAATAAAGCTATCTCTGACTTCGATACAATGGAACTACACCACTAGTTTTGGTCTGGGGAGCAATTTCCTTTCACAGCTGGAGCACTCTCGTCTTTATCCCAAGAACATTGAAAGTGGATTTGTACATCAGAGTGGTGATTGAACTGGTTGTGATTCGCAGT
Source organism: Anabrus simplex (assembly GCF_040414725.1). NCBI lineage: Eukaryota > Metazoa > Arthropoda > Insecta > Orthoptera > Tettigoniidae > Anabrus > Anabrus simplex. The sequence goes on from NC_090266.1 coordinate 912,279,643, forward strand.
ATTCAAGCAAGTGTTTTCCAACAAGATAACGCTCATCCTCATACCGTTGCTGTTACCCAATGTGCTCTACAGAGTGTCAACCAGTTATCACCAGATCTTTCGCTCATTGAGAACATATGGGACATCAATGATCTCCTCAGAAATTTTAGTCAGCCGGGTGGCAGAAATGAGTAGCCGGGTGAAGAATAATCCATAAAAAATGAATATGATAAGAGTTCTATTTATTCCCCTCAGGGCATTAACAATAATGTATTGATCATATCAAAGGCTGGACTGCATCAACAACACCGAAGAACTCTTCAAGTTTGCTAAAGAAAGTGGTGCTTTCTCGCCAATGTCTGGAGGATTGGATGACACTTGAAGAAGAGGTCTATAGGCTGTTCTTAATCATGTAACTTTGGGACTTACCACTCGGTTGCTGTGGAGTGCTATAGGGGTTTGTAATGTCGTGTGGAATCGAGTGCTCGTATGCGATTCGAACAAGTCCATACACTGCTCGCGCACGACACTACGCAATAGTTAAGCTAAACCTTTAAACTCTGATGTAATTGATACAGTTATGCTGACAATAATGAGGATAATTTGAATTAGGCCTACTTGCCACTGAATTAAATAAGAGAACTGCCAGAGAATACTGGAGTAGTGTTGCACTCTCACTACCGACTGCAATTATAGGAGCAACTGCTCTACTCCCAGCACTATGTGTGGCTTACCGAAGGACAGAGATGGCAGCTAAATTCACTTAGTGTAATTTAATTAGATTAGCTCACTCTAGTTCAGATTATTCATTCACTTAATAACTCATTTTTCATACGTTGGCTGCGATAACTAATGTGTCATCCTCCTCTGACAGTAGCAGACATTCTTCCCGGCACAATCCCCTTCAAGGCCTCCCTTACCCCTTCTCCCTCCACACACGGAAAATGACATTGGGACAAATGTCCACTAATCAATCCTGGAATTATTCCCCTTCCATTTTTTTCTCAACTACAGATATGCTCCAAGCTGGAGTTTCCCCTTTCCCACAAGATCTACATATAGCACATTTAAATGTTCATTCATTGTTTGCTCATTTCCGCAAACTTAAAGAACATGTCTCAGATGTATTTGATGTTTGCTTTCTGTCTGAAACCTGGCTTCGTGATCTGATCAATTTGAAAACTTTGAACATACCCATCTACCATCTACTCCAGAACAACAGAGCAGGAAAGAGGTGAAGGGGTGAGGCTGCAATAGCTACAACCAATTTAAATGCCTAGGAGACAGTCAGGAAAATGGTGTGCAAGCCAACTGTGATTGGGCACTTGGAGGATGAAGAGAACGCACTGTTACGAGTACTTCCACGATACAAACATTTAACTGACATTGGTGACTTTAAAACAGACACTGGAAACAACAATGCTGAATGTCGGAAGCTTATAAATATGACTATGTCATGCAATATGAGCATTTTGCAAACTTCCCCTACACCCCCCAACCCCAAGTCACGTGCAACAACTGACTTAATCCTCAGTCCTGATGTCTCCTAGTAGGGGACACTAACAATGTACTTTGGAAATTAGCAGTAGACCATCAAATAATTATTATAATAGTTTGGTATCACTGTGTGATATTAACAACAGTTGGTGCCATTTTCTGAGAGTGAGTTGGACATCTTGGAGGTACTGACGAAGTGATGCCAACTGTTTGAAAATGGCGGTTTCTAGGAGGAAGGATGGAGCAGAAGTTCATGCTGGTATGTAATTATTTTGTTGGCAATTTCTGTTCATAAGATCTGATTTCCACCAAATATTTAACCTAAGATACTGTTAGTTATAAACACCATAATATGTTTGCGTTTAATCTTAACTTCTAGGCCAGAATCATTCACTTTTTTCTAGTGTATCCTGTAGGAGATATTAGGCCATAAGTTAGTACGGTTTGACTTTCATGAATGTAAGTTGTGTGTTCTATCATTTGGTCCTCGCCAATAACATACATAGAAGAATACGTCATTATAGGCAACAATAATTCCATCAACAGCAATAATAATAATAATAATAATAATAATAATAATAATAATAATAATAATAATAATAATAATAATGGGCATGACTGAAGTTACAGAGGCAACAATAATTCCAATATTATTAGTACTGTTATGCTTGCTACATTACTCCTTTCTTTACATTCTGAATATGAGCAGAAAATTATGCGATAGTTTGCCAATTAACTATACTTAATCCCCTCATTATCTTATAATGGTTTTATTAGCATTGCTTTATTATGTTATTAATAGTATTATTTAAATTGCAAACAAACAGCTGTCAACAATTGACAAAGTCTGACTTTACTTTGCAGACGACCCACACTTCAATGAGATTGTGATGGAAAACCTGAATGGAGATGTCTCTGACTGTGATCTATTTTCTGATGACGAGGATATAACAGATCCAGCTTATATTCCTCAGGATGACGCTTTATCACCCTCTACTGACGAAAGTGAAGATGATCACTTCCGTAACTCTGACTACCACACATAGTTCACTGTCGAAGGATTCATTTCGGATATGTCCTGAGTCGTCAAATTCTTGTCCTTCTTCATCCCTCAGGACCTCACAAAGGAAACTAACATTTCCACAAGAAACACCTCCTCCTGCAGACACTGTTTCTCCAGCTATAGATACTAATACATCTAGAAGAACTTACTGCAAGAATGTGGCATCAGGTGCATTCAATCCTTTACACCCAGATCCTCGTTTTGAAGACAATGCTGTTATTGGCATAGAATTACAGCCACAGAACTACTTCCATAAATACATTCCAGATGATCTCATAAAAACACTAACACAACACACAAACCAGAGATATCTAAGAGACACTGGCAGGAACTTAGGTCTAACAGAAACAACTACTTTCTTAGGAATTACAATAGTTATGTCCCATCTGAAGTATCCCAGGATCTGCATGTACTGGGCCTGGAAAGCTAAAATTCCTGAAATCGCTGATAACATGTCGAAGGATAGATACTTCTTGATTAGGAGAAATTTAAAATTAAGGGATGATTTACTGGTTTCTGACAATGAATGTGCTGAAGATAAATTTTGCTGAATGCAAGATCTTCTAATGTTGCCATCGATGAGCAGATGATTCCTGCAAGGCAGTATGTGAAAGAGAAGCCAAACCCATGTGGTCTCAAATGTTTCGTAGCAATTGCCCCGGATGGTCTACCACTGGATTTTTTTGTTTATGCAGGACACGGACACCAAATCATTGATCATAATGATCCTGACATTAGTAATTTAGATCTTGGTGGAAGAGTAGTTGTGAGAATGGCTAAACATATGCCTCCAGGTTGTACTTTGTATATGGATCGGTATTTTACATCAGTTCAATTACTAGGTATTCTCAATTGCAAGGCTCAATGTTAAGCAACAGGGACACTGAAGAAGTCCCAGATCCCTTCAGACATCAGTTTCAAGTCTGATGCAGAGCTGAAAAGACTTGGTCGAGGTTCTGTAGATGAGAAAGTGAGAAATGATGGCCAAATTTGTATTTTAAAATGGTTTGATAACAAGCCAGTTATATTAGCATCCTCTGTTGAAGGAAAGGATCCGCAAGATGTTTGCCGTTGGTGGTCAAAGAAGGATAAATAATATATTCCAATAAATCGTCCTCTTGCTGTGAAAGATTATAATGCTTTCATGGGAGGAGTCGACCTCTTGGACAGGATAATTAGTTATTACAGAATTTTTGCAAGAACTAGAAAATGGACCATCAGAATGATGATGCATTTTATTGATTTTGTGGTAGCAGCAAGTTGGATAGAATATAGAAGACACCAATTTGCCTTGAATACTCCAAAGGAGGATGTACTCGACTACATGGGTTTTCAAATGGAATTGGCAGATTATTTAATATGTAAATCAGCTGATGAACAGGATACCTCAGAATACAAGCCCAGTGAACCTTCTCCCAAGAAAATGAGGTACAATGCAAGGACACCACTACCTTCTCAGCACCTGAGGACGAAGAACGTCTTGCATCTTCTAGAGATCCCTACACCATCATCCAAAAATAGATGCAGAATGCCAGGTTGTAAAGCCAACTCTGTAAGAATAAAGTGTTCAACTTGTGCAGTCTATCTCTGTATGCAAGAAGAAAGACAGTGCTTCAAGTTGTTTCACAAATTGTAAATGTAAGAAGCATTAATTTAGTCACCAATAGTGTGTGTAATGACAGGTTGTAAAGTGCTAAGAAAATGGACTTCAGTACATCAAGTACAGACAGTACTTCAAATTTTAAGAAAAGTGTTTATTAGATTATTTTCTCCCTCAATTTTCTTGTAAATAAGGCTCACTGAATGTCAATGATAATAAATATATAATTATGTAAGAACACCAGATTTTAAGTGATTAAGACCTAATGTCTCCTGTAGGATACACTAAAATTTCGAATGAATATTTGGCCAAAGATGTTTATTATCATTTTCTTAGTGTTATGAACATTATTTAGCACCAGAATAAGTATGAAAAACAAAAAAAATTCAAACCTACCCTCAGGACTGAGGGTACAGTAATTAATTAATTAATTAATTAATTAATTAATTAATTAATTTACAGTAATTAAGTCAGTTGTCGCATGTGACTTGGGGTTGCGGGGTGTGTGGGAAGTTTGCAAAATGCTCACATTGCATGACATAGTCATATTTATAAGCTTCCGACATTCAGCATTTTTGTTTCCAATGTCTATTTTAGTCACCAATGTCATTTAAATGTTTGTATCGTGGAAGTACTCATAACAGTGTGTTCTCTTTGTCTTCCAAGTGCCCAATCACAGTTGGCTTGCACACCATTTTCCTGACTGTCTCCTAGGCATTTAAATTGGTTGTAGCTATCGCAGCCACATTCCTTCACCTCTTTCCTGCTCTGTTGTTCTGAAGTAGATGGTAGCTGGGTATGTTCAAAGTTTTCAAATTGATCAGATCACAAAACCAGGTTTCAGATAGAAAGCAAACATCAAATACATCTGAGACATGTTGTTTAAGTTTGTGGAAATGAGCAGACAATGAATGAACATTTAAATGTGTTATATGAAGATCTTGTGGGGAAAGGGGAAACTTCAGATTGGAGCATATCTGTAGTTGAGAGAGATGGAAGGGGAATAATTCCAGGAGGGATTAGTGGACATTTGTCCCAATGTCATTTTCCGTGTGTGGAGGGAGGAGGGGTAAGGGAGCCCTTGAAGGGGATTGTGCCGGGAAGAATGTCTGCTACTGTCAGGGGAGGATGACACATTAGTTATCGCAGCCAACGTATGAAAAGTGAGTAAATAACATACATACATTATCATTATAGACTGTTATGCCTTTCAGCGTTCAGTCTGCAAGCCTCTGAGAATTTACTAAACGTCGCCACAATCCTCGATTTGCAACTAGTGTTGTGGCCTCATTTAGTTCTATACCTCTTATCTTTAAATCGTTAGAAACCGAGTCTAACCATCGTCGTGTTGGTCTCCCTCTACTTCTCTTACCCTCCATAGCAGAGTCCATTATTCTCCTAGGTAACCTATCCTCCTCCATTCGCCTCACATGACCCCACCACCGAAGCCGGTTTATGCGTACAGCTTCATCCATCAAGTTCATTCCTAAATTAGCCTTTATCTCCTCATTCCGAATACCCTCCTGCCATTGTTCCCACCTCTTTGTACCAGCAATCATTCTTGCTACTTTCATGTCTGTTACTTCTAACTTATGAATAGGATATCCTGAGTCCACCCAGCTTTCGCTCCCGTAAAGCAAAGTTGGTCTGAAAACAGACCGATGTAAAGATAGTTTCGTCTGGGAGCTGACCTCCTTCTTACAGAATACTGCTGATCGCAACTGCGAGCTCACTGCATTAGCTTTACTACACCTTGATTCAACCTCTCATACTATATTACCATCCTGGGAGAACACACAACCTAAATACTTGAAATTATCGACCTGTTCTAGCTTTGTATCACCAATCTGACATTCAATTTGTTGAATTTCTTACCTACTGACATCAATATAGTCTTCCAGAGGCTCATTTTCATACCATACTCATTGCACCTATTTTCAAGTTCCAGAATATTAGACTGCAGGATTTCGGCACAGTCTGCCATTAAGACCAATTCGTCAGCATAGGCCAAACTGCTTACTACATTTCCACCTAACTGAATCCCTTCCTGCCATTTTATACCTTTCAGCAGATGATCCATGTAAACTACAAACGGCAAAGGTGAAAGCTTACAGCCTTGTCTAACTCCTGTAAGTACCCTGAACCAAGAACTCATTCTACGATCAATTCTCACTGAAGCCCAATTGTCAACATAAATGCATTTGATTGATTTTAATAATCTACCTTTAATTCCATAGTCCCCCAGTATAGTGAACATCTTTTCCCTCGGCACCCTGTCATATGCTTTCTCTACATCTACGAAACATAAACACAACTGCCCATTCCTCTCGTAGCTTTTTTCAATTACCTGGCGCATACTGAAAATCTGATCCTGACAGCCTCTCTGTGGTCTGAAACCACACTGGCTTTCATCCAACTTCCTCTCAACGACTGATCGCACCCGCCCTTCTAAGATGCCAGTGAATACTTTGCCAGGTATACTAATCAATGAGATACCTCGATAGTTGTTGCAATCCTTCCTGTTCCCTTGCTTATAGATAGGTGCAATTACTGCTTTTGTCCAATCTGAAGGTACCTTACCAACACTCCACGCTAATTTTACTACTCTCTGAAGCCATTTCATCCCTGCCTTCCCACTATACTTCACCATTTCAGGTCTAATTTCATCTATTCCTGCTGCCTTATGACAATGGAGTTTATTTACTATCCATTCCACTTCCTCAAGCATAATTTCACCAACATCATTTTCCTCCTCCCCATGAGCTTGGCTGTTTGCAAGACCACCATGATGATTTCCTTTTACATTGAGAAGATGTTAAAAATATTCCCTCCACCTCTCCTGTGATTCCCTGGGATCTATTATGAGTTCACCTGAATTACTCAAAACACTGTTCATTTCCTTTTTCCCTCACTTCCTAAGATTCCTTATTACTGTCCAGAAAGGTTTCCCTGCTGCTTGATGTAGCCTTTCCAGGTTATTACCAAAATCTTCCCATGACTTCTTTTTGGATTCAACAACTATTTGTTTCGGTCTGTTTCTTTCATCTACGTACAAATCCCTGTCTGTCTCGGCCCTTGTTTGGATCCATTTCTGATAAGCCATCTTTTTACGTTTACAGGCTGCTCTCACTTCATCATTCCACCAAGATGTTCGCCTTTTCCCATCTTTACACACAGTTGTTCCTAGGCATTCCCTTGCTGTTTCTACTACAGCATCCCTGTATGCCACCCATTCACTTTCTATATCCTGAACCTGCTTACTGTCTACTGTTCGAAACTTCTCACTAATCATATCCATGTACTTCTGTCTAATTTCCTCGTCGTGGAGATTTTCTATCCTTATTCGTTTGCAGACAGATTTCATTTTCTCTACCCTAGGCCTAGAGATACTTAATTCACTACAGATCAGATAGTGGTCTGTATCATCGAAAAATCCGCGAAAAACTCATACATTCCTAACAGATTTCCTGAATTCAAAGTCTGTTAAGATATAGTCTGTTATGGATTTGGTACCCCTAGCCTCCCATGTGTAGCAGTGAATAGCCTTATGCTTGAAGAATGTATTCGTAACAGCTAAACCCATACTACCGGGCGAGTTGGCCGTGCGCGTAGAGGCGCGCGGCTGTGAGCTTGCATCCGGGAGATAGTAGGTTCGAATCCAACTATCGGCAGCCCTGAAGATGGTTTTCCATGGTTTCCCATTTTCACACCAGGCAAATGCTGGGGCTGTACCTTAATTAAGGCCACGGCCGCTTCCTTCCAACTCCTAGTCCTTTCCTATCCCATCGTCGCCATAAGACCTATCTGTGTTGGTGCGACGTAAAGCCCCTAGCAAAAAAAACAAAAAACCCATACTAGCACAGAAGTCCAGCAAACGCTTCCCATTCCCATTAGCTTCCATATCTTCCTCACATTTACCAATCACCCTTTCATATCCTTCAGTTCTATTCCCAACTCTCGCATTGAAATCGCCCATTAGCACTATTCTATCCTTGCTGTTGACCCTGACCACGATGTCACTCAATGCTTCATAAAACTTGTCGACTTCATGCTCATCTGCACCCTCACATGGTGAATACACGGACACAATTCTTGTCCTAATTGCTCCAACTGACAAATCTACTCACATCATTCGCTCATTTACATGCCTAACAGAAACTATGTTGCGTGCAATGGTATTCCTGATAAAGAACCCTGCCCCAGACTCTGCCCTTCCCTTTCTAACACCCGTCAAGTACACTTTATAATCTCCTATCTCTTCCTCGTTATCTCCCCTTACCCAAATATCACTTACTCCTAGCACATCCAGATGCATCCTCTTTGCTGACTCAGCCAGTTCTACCTTCTTTCTTCCATAAGCCCCATTAATATTGATAGCTCACCATCGAATTCCATTTCGTTCGCCAAGTTGTTTCCAGGGAGTCCCTCGCCTGTCAAATGGGAGTGGGACTCCATTACTCCCATAGGTCCGAGGCTTGCTTAAAATGTTCTGAGCTCGGTAAATTCATGAAGCAGGATGCTACCCTACTTGCACATAGTCCAAGTGAGGATCTCGCCTCTAATGGGTTATGGACCACTGGTGAATTGTATAGTCCTAGCCGCCTGAGCACAAGGAGGGCCACGACTCAGAATATGTCCGAGATGCCCACTCCCATTCTATAGCAACTGGTATCCCGACTCTCAAGACCACTTACTAGGCCACTCAGCCGTTGCCCATGGTTCACGAACTTGGACGTGACTACAGTAACCCACAAACATGAACCATGTGAGTAAATAAGTGAATGAATAATCTAAACTAGAGTGAGCTAATCTAATTAAATTACACTAAGTGAATTTAGCTGCTATCTCTGTCCTTTGGTAAGTCACACATAGTGCTGGGGAGTAGAGCAGTTGCTCCTATAATTGCAGTCGGTAGTGAGAGTGCAACACTACTCCAGTATTCTCTGGCAGTTCTCTTATTTAATTCAGTGGCAAGTAAGCCTAATTCAAATTATAACGTCTGTCAGCAGTATATTAAATGTTTTATATGCTATCTTTTACTGCACTAATTCTCTTCTAGCTACTGTTTTAAACAAAACCTTTGATGGTGAAATGCTCAGTTAAAGCAATTAATCAAATAGAACTGATTACTTAGATACAAAAATTTACAATATGATGACAGGTACATTATTTCGTGTTCATGAGACCGTATTTGTCAAAATACCTTCTTCCTTTTCAAGACTACTTCATCTTTAAAAGAACCTTTAACCTTGAAATAGAATTGTATGGACTTCTAATATTCTTGTTACTTTTATCATAGGTAAGTTTTCAAAATTAGGTTGTAATTCCTCCCTGTCAAAATCTGAGACATGAAAGAGTTGCCAAAAATATCCAAATGTTTTATTGCATCAACCTTCCTGTCTGCGAATGGTGTTTAATACTACAGTGCATTCCCAATAATTCGCGGTAATTAATGCACGCACTTCCGTGAATTATCGAAAACCGTGAATTATCCGCAGTCATTTTTAAGCCTTGTGAAAACAAAACCGTAGGTTAAAATAATGAAACGTGTTTTATGAATAAGCAGAAAATAATTATAACATTTCACATTGTACTGTAAGACACACTAGAGAAAAATTACAAAATGTCATGTGGATTATGCCAACATTCGTATCTAACAAAAAAAATCGGTCAACACTTTTTGTTTCTTAGACGATTGTTCATTTTTTCTAATTTTGGATCGTACATTTCTCAAGAAAACAATATCTGAAAATGAATGTTTATCTCTATTTTGTATGTAAGAGATAAGTGTATCTATAGAGACACTAGCTTGGCTGTGGGAACTTCCGGAGTTTCCGTTACATCACTCCTGCACTCGATATCATCTGAATCTCTGTCTTCCTCACCAGCCATCAAATTCCGTACAATATCCTCCTCATTTTCATATCTGAAACCATAATCGTCCTTATCGACGTCTAACAACTCAATGTCACTATCTTCTGCATCTTGGCATTTATCCAGGTTTTTCAGTAATGATATCGTAGCGAGACTACGTTGCCCATTCGAAATATCGTCACTGAATCTGGCAAATGCTTGCTCTTCACCTAGAACAGATTTCCATGATCGTGCGAGCGTAGTAGCGGTAATTTTGTCCCATGACTTATTGACTGCATGAAGAGCATCCAACAAACTGAAGTCCTTCCAAAATGTTGGAATATCGATGCCGCAACCAATTGCTGTAACAGAGATGACCTGTGGTTCTCCTTTAAAGCAGCAATAATGCCTTCATCCTTAGGTTGGAGAATAGAAGTTACATTAGGGGGAAGGTATTTCACGTAAATATCACCTTCTTTAAGTTCACTTTCGCGTGAAGTCAAGAGCACTGCTTTGATTGGTAGTGTCTGCTTAATTAGGTAGGCCGTCACTTGTTTCACAAAATGATTGTGAAACCAGTCCTTAAATATCTGTGTGTCCATCCAGTCTGCATTTTGATGGTAGTACTGCAAAGGTATATTCTCTCGTTTAAAACAACGGGTTTTTCTGGATTTCCCTATCGCTAATAATTTTAATTTATTATCACCATTTGCATTAGCACATGGCATACTGGTTATTCCTTCCTTGGATGTTTTGCGGCCTGGGACTTGCTGTTCTTGTTGCGTCACTAATGTTCGGGACGGTAAACATTTCCAATAAAACCCTGTTTCGTCTGCATTGTAAAGTTGTCTAAGTTCGAGCTGTTCTTTTTCAATGAATGATTGAAATTCCTGTACGAACTTTTCAGCAGCACCCGTGTCTGCACTGAGACGCTCTCCGTGAATAGCAATTTCTCGTATTCTGTAGAATTTCTTAAACCGCGTAAGCCACGAGCCTACTACGCTGGCGTGACAGGGTGAGAGGTGATACTCCCACGTGGCACATCCCATGTGGCGGATAGGGGGGTCCTAACCGGCTTGCCGGCGGACTTGAGGGAAATAAAATACCTCTTGCAGACCAAACACAAAACCCCCCCTGTGGGTGGGGGACGCAGAGGAAGAATACACCCACGGTATCCCCTGCCTGTTGTAATTATTAGCGACTAAAAGGGGCGACCAAGGGATGATCTAATTAGAACCATGAGACTACTTGTAATTAGTACCATCATGCAGGGAACACCGTGCATTGCATTTACTTGTACATAGTACCACTGTGTTAGGTACGCAATTGGTTTGTGATTTGTAGCGACAGTGTGTGAATCAGGAGGTGGGTCCTACAATACCTGTGATTCGTACCCCTATATGAGCGACACCATGGTTCTGCCTTACCTATGCTCAGTTCCCACTATGTGAGGAATTCCATGGGATAGTACAAGTCCCTGTAGTTTGTCCACTTATGTGAAGAACGCCGTAGGTTTGCGTTGCCTGTAAATAGCGCCGCAATGTGCGAAAAACCAAAGGTATGTGTTACATGTGCGCATTACACTACCTGTGAATAGTACCATAATGTGTGAAATACCGTGAGTCTATGCTACTTTTGATTAGTATCGCAACATTACACATAGCATGGTTCTACTTTCCTAGCGATAAATACCATTATGAGGGGCCGATGACCTGGATTTTGGACCCGTTTCAACTATAAGAATCAATTCAGCATTGTGCTATAGAAGCAGTCCTTTGGTCAGTAATACTATTGTTTTGTGCCAGCTTCTGTGCATGTGAGGCACTGTGGGTCGGATCCACTGATCGTTTTAAATTCATATCCGTCCATCCATTCATTCTTCGTCATCACGCTTTGAATTCTGGTCAGTGGAGGATTTTGGACTTTTTAAGGTGTCATTTCATTTCGTCTCATTTTGTACCATTAGGGGCCGATGACCTCGATGTTAGGCCCCTTTAAACAACAAACATCAATCAGTCGGTCGGTCGGTCAGTCAATCAATCAATCAATCAATCAATCAATCAATCAATCAATCAATCAATCAATAAAACCGCATAAGCCAGCCAGAAGATGCTTTAAAATCGCCTTCTAAGCCAAAAGCACCGTGAAAATGTTTTGCTTAATAAGCACACATTGAGCTCATTTTTGATTAAATCACCGTATCATGGCTTAGTCTAGATTAACATACTCCGATGTTCTCATTGATTTCCGGGATGATGAACGATCACAATTAGCAGAAAATTTGATGAGGGTTACCTTTTGCTTCATGTCTCACTGTTGTTTCACCCACACCAAACTCGCAGGCTAACTTTGATGACGCCTCGCCTTTCTCCAGTCTTTCTATAATTTTCAGTTTTTCACTGATGGTTAACCTTTTACATTTCATTTTTCTACCACTCTTATTGAAAACTCTTACTACTGACTTATTCGAAACTTCGAAAAGACCTCCGCACTCCGTTCACACTTCTCAAGTACAGTAGCCTACAATACACTCGCTGCCGGCACACCTACCCTTCACTTGGCTTACAGTTCAGCGACCTTGGGCTGTGGAGAAAGGGAGGGTAAATTCCGAGTGCATTCCTCTTTTATTGTCTCTGCTTCCAAGATTACGGTAATCTGTGCTGTGCCACGCGCAGCAACATGCTTGAATGTTTCCAAGTTTGCAGCATTCTGGCAGCAGTGTGCATATAGGCATACTGTTACATCGTAGAGAAACAAAGTCCAGTCTCCTCAAATATCAATGATTTCGTCTCCATGCATCACATAAAAATTCTTTTAAACTAGGCAGAGTTAATTTTATTCGGCGTGATGATTAGTGGGTGTAAGAATTAATACTTTAAAAAATAACTCTCCGAGACATGTGAATGTTATTATGTTATTATTTCAACCTGTGAATTAACCGCAAAGCGAATTATATCCGCACGCGAATTATCGGGAGTGCACTGTATACTCTTGTCTATGTACTGATTATCCTAATGATTTGTGCAGGATATTTTTAGGCAATCCTCATTAGCATTTGTTAACTGCCTGTTTTAAAATGTTGTAAGTTAAAACTCAAAATAAATAAATAAAAATCAATTACAGTTTTGTGATGTGAAATATAAAAATCATGAACATATGCAGAACAACCTGAAATTCATTTTATAAGTCAAATGGTAAATTATTTATCTGTGCCTTTTGGTTAATCGAGCAAACTCATGTCCCTAATAACAGGTATATTTGGCAGATTACTGTATATTCAGCACAGTTATTCACCCTGACTCCACTGATAATCCCATACTTGACTGTACTGTGTCCACCTAAATAATATGACATACGTCATAACACATTTTCCACACCAGATACAAAGAACACAAAAATGCAATTAGATACAATCAATATTCAGCCTACGGAGAGCACGTATGCAACAACTTACACCATTTCACAGACATCAGCACAGATCTAAAGCTCTTCACACATTCACTGCCGGTCATTTCAATGCAATTGGCTTTTACGTCGCACCGACACAGATAGGCCTTATGGTGACGATGGGATCACAAAGGACTAGGAATGGGAAGGAAGCGGCTGTGGCCTTAATTAAGGGACAGCCCCAACATTTGCCTGGTGTGAAAATGGGAAACCACAGAAAACCATCTTCAGGGCTGCCGACAGTGGGATTCAAACCCACTATTTCCCGGATGTAAGTTCACAGCTGCATGCCCCTAACTGCACGGTCAACACGCCCAGTACCCGGTCATTTCCTGAGCAACTTCCATGTGCGAGTTGGCCGTGCGTGTAGAGGCGCGCGGCTGTGAGCTTGCATCCGGGAGATAGTAGGTTCGAATCCCACTATCGGCAGCCCTGAAAATGGTTTTCCGTGGTTTCCCATTTTCACACCAGGCAAATGCTGGGGCTGTACCTTAATTAAGGCCACGGCCGCTTCCTTCCAACTCCTAGGCCTTTCCTATCCCATCGTCGCCATAAGACCTATCTGTGTCGGTGCGACGTAAAGCCCATAGCAACTTCCATGTATGTTTTCTGGTATGGTATGCCCTCTGTGGGGTGCACACAATCAATCAAACACATATACCAGTGATGCTTTCCTTTTTTTTTTAACATGACAGACTGCAAAACAGCCCTACTCCTTCCACCCCATCAACATGCACACGTACCAACCACTGTTTAATTCACCAATATAGTTGGTCCGTTATTGGACATTATAAATTATGAATTTTCCCTATGGGAATAAACATATTTATCACTGTTTATTTTCCGTACTCGACTGTACTGTGTCAACATAAATAATATGACATGCATCCTGCCACATAATTTCCACACCAGATACAAAGAACACAAAAATATGATTCGATAAAATCAACATTCAGCTTTTGGAGTGCACCTATACGATGACTCACACCATTTCACAGATATCAACACAAATCTAAAACTTGTATGAACTGAAAATAAAACCATATCTTCGAATATTAACATGTTCACTCCCGACGATTTCCTGAGCAACTTCCATGTATAATGTTTTCTGGTATGGTAAAGTATGGTATGCCCTCTGTGGGGTGCACACAATCAAACACACCAGTGATGCTTGTTTTTTTACTTTCACATAACAAACTGAGAAATATCCCTACATCCAAAGGTACTCCTTCCACCCCGTCAACATCTACGCATACCAACCACCGTTTAATTTCCAGGCTTCAGGAGTACCTCTGGTTCAACTTCAAAGACATTACGGATCTACGATCATGCAAGTATAGTTGCGCCTTGCAATAATACCCCTGACCAGTAGGCAGTAATTATCAGTCTTTGAATGTTAAAAGCTTAGCTTAGTGATTGCAAAAATTTGTGTATATATTCCATTATGGCAAACCACATCACATACGATAGTTAAGGTATTAGCCCCAAATAAGAATTGTTAGTAAACCCAAGACACTAAACGCATATTGAACTTTGGAGCTTGAAATTTTATGTCGGATACAGGAGTGAACGTGTTAAGGAAGCTGTCAAAATTTACATGGCAAAAAAGCTAACCAGGCCAACCTCAGTGACCACTTGCATTTAAAAATTCCTCTTATTGGCAGTATTTCATTCATTTCTGAACAACATTTCACAATTTTTGCATTTGAATTCCGCAGCAGGTTACTCTGACTTAAATGTCTGGAATGTGGGTCGAGATGTTCTTATCTGTAGTAAATTATCTTAATTTACTCAGCAGGTATCAACACCGGAAAATGACATAACAGAAAATTACTGGTAAACAACCCCTATGTAATTTCCAAAACAATTTAAATATGAAATAATATTATTATTATTATTATTATTATTATTATTATTATTATTATTATTATTATTATTATTAACGATGACAACAACAAATTAGATGATACTGCCTAACAGGAAGTTTATGAGATGTCTCCAACATTGTCTTCAATTATTTTATAATCAAGGTAGGATTCTCTGATGATAGCAGTTTTATGAGAACCTAAAACAGCCCGATACGAGTCCTTAGGATCATTTGTGGCTATAGGTCTCTTTTTAGGTTTAACTATAAATGACGTTGGTCCTGGTGCCTAATACAGTTGGTGTTGTAAGAGATTGACCTTTCTGTTCTGGTTGCATAATGCTCCCAATGTCAACTTGAGCCTCTTTCTCCTTTTTTTAAGTCTTATAGTTCGGGTCGTTCTAGATGTAGCCTGTATACATTGTAAATAACTTCTTTTTTTTTTACAAGTTGCTTTACGTGGCACCGACACAGATAGGTCTTATGGCGACGATGGCACAGGAAGGGGCTAGGAGTGGGAAGGAAGCGGCTGTAGCCTTAATTAAGGCCTGCTATGAAAATGGGAAACCACGGAAAACCATCTTCAGGGCTGCTGACAGTGGGGTTCGAACCCACTATCTCCCGAATACTGGATACTGGCCGCACTTAAGCGACTGCAGCTATCGAGCTTGGTAAGCAACTTCTCCCAGCTCCTTCCCTTCTTGTGGTGTGCTGTTAATGGCAGCTCCCTTCTGATCTTAAGAAGGGTTTCTTTGTGTCCCCTTCGTTTGGTTTATTGCTTTTAATATTGTCGGTTTCCATTTTTGGTCCTATGAGCATTGGAGAAATAATTTGCCCTACACAGAGCTCCAATATGTTGGGAAGGCTGCCACCTTGTGCCATGAGGAGTATGTGGCACGCTTTTACACTTCATCAGTGCTATTCATCCCTCAGCACAATGTTTTCTACTTTGGATTGAGAAGACCAGAACCCCAAGTAGATGCTTGCTTGGTGTTCCAACTGGGAGTCCCAAACAATACAGTAGATATTCCAGCTGGGAGTACCTGGGGTTGGAATTTTGATGACAGAGTCTTTTATGTTGTGGTTGTCAAATCTCCACATCCCTCCTCCTTTATGTAAGCTTGGGGCTGGCACTAAGTTGTCTGTGGTATTTCTTAGAGGCAAGAGTTTTTTTTTTTTTTAGCAGTCAATTGTACTGCATCTTGAAAAAATATCAAACTATCTTGTGATACTTAGATTTTTCATTCCATCATTGCTTATTTATTTATTTGTTTGTTTGTTTATTTATTTATTTATTTATTTATTTATTTATTTATTTATTTATTTATTTATTTATTTATTTACAGATAAAGACCATTTTTGTTGCTCCAGGAAATGTGGGTATTTCACAGGTCAGGAAAGTCACAGCAGTGGACTTGAATTTGAAGAACTATGAGGTATGTATATTATTTTTCAGCTTAATCTTTCATGCAATAAAATTAATTACTCTCGTCAATAGTGGAAATGTGGTTGAACCAAAATAGCCTGTCCCTATAATAATTGTGGAGCCATGTTCTCTTCAACAAGGGAAATTTGAATTGAACCAAAATAGTCAGTCCTTATCGTAATTGTGGTGCTATACGAGAAATTAGACTTAAAATTAGCTCTAGTTTTCACTGTATGCAGTTAATAAGATAACTTTACAGTGTGGGAAATAGAGAACAAGTTTTGAATCAGTTCATAACTTAATTTCTGTTGTGGTATTATGGAAGATCTCCTCTGCAGCTTACAATGATTTTTGTGATTTATTGATTCAGTGAGAAATATCCTGTGCTTCCTGTGACCATTACTGGCACATTGGTTGCTTCTAAGGAAGTGAAGGTGCATGCGATTTCTGCTTGAATAGGAAACAATATCACAAAGCTGTAGGATCAGTGCCAATAATTTTTGCTATATCTATGATGAGATGCATTTCCTTATGCCAAAAGTGTTGTTATAGCTATAAAGTTATTATATTGACTCAGCCTTCTTTACCTTGCAAAACCCGCTTTCTGAATGCACGAATAGAAGTCGCCTAATAGTCACATATAAGTTATAGTACTGAAGAGGAGAGACTGTTCATTGACTTGCGATTATGAGTAGAAAGCATCTTCTTTCCTTCTCTCCGGGCTGAGTGACTCAGGCAGTTGAGGGGCTGACCTTCTGACCCCAACTAGGTACGTTTGATTCTGACTCAATCTGGTGATGTTTGAAGGTGCTCAAATACTTCAGCCTCATGTCGGTAGATTTACTGGCAGGTAAAAGAACTCCTGTGGGACAAAATTCTGGCACCTTGGCATCTCCGGAAACCATCGAAAGTAGTTAGTGGGATATAAAAAATATTATTATTGTTATTATTATTATTATTACTGTGGTTTGGTGGATTAGCAGAGGTAAAAGAAGGTGCCGGGATGAATGGGTCTAACTACAGAATCAAAGTTAATTTTAAAATTTCAAATGAAGGTTATATTTTTTAATTTTAACAATCAATCAACGACAAAATCTTAACTATTTAAATTGAAATCATTTTAGCAGCTTACTGAATGGCACTTGATATTGTTATACCAGTATCCAGCCAGTTTCATTTGTACTAGTTCATGTCTTTGTTGCTTGTGTTGTCTGGTTCTTAGCCATTGCAGTAAGATGAGTGATAGGGAGAAAAAGACTTAGTTTGGGTCTCATTTTATGAAATATGAAATGAGCACAGAAAAGGATGTAGAGATGTGGAGCCAAGTGCAAGAGACATGGTTATGAGTCAGAAGGCCAAGTACTGAGAATGAAGAATCATATAGGAAATTTCAAAGATGCCAAAAGCGATGATCTGTTATTTTAGAATTAATACAAGAGCTATTTTTTCTTTTCACCCTCTGATCGGGTGCAAAATTAAAACCACAGTGAGAATCCTGGTACCGCTACTACAGTGGTAACACCAAACAAGGCACAAACACAGTTAAAAGGGGAAGGTAAGAGTACAATACAAAATATAAGAAAACACTACACACTCGGAAAAACAGTAGCTAGCATTACACGGATCTCCAACAAAACAAGTACGTAACTATCAGTAGGGCCAACTAGTGAACGACAAAACGGGAGGATGGAAGGGCTGGGAACCTACCAAAGGCATGGACATGGCTTAGAAAGCGGATTCCGAAATAAATGCCTGTGATCCTTAGATTTGAAAAATATTATTTACAAAATAATCTTACAAATACATTCTAAGTTACGAGCTACAAGTTCAGTGGTATCCATAGCTCATTTCGTATCAGTGTAATTTCAAATTGCAAAACAACTATACATCTAGTTACCAATGCAGTAGTACAATGCAATTTACAGGTTGTCCAAAGTCTAGCGTACCTCAAGTGATACAGAACTACCAGAGGCAAACCCTAAAGGAAATAATATTAAACTACAATATACATATTTTAGTGAAACAAGAAATGGGAATACCTCGGAAACGAACAGGTAAGTCCAGCTGAAAAACTAAGGCGTCATAAGTAACTAATTTGGTGAATCTAGGCGAGATTAGGGCAGACTCCTGTATGAAAAGCAAATCAGAACATTACGGAAATTTTAGCAGGAAAGGAATTCAAGAATGCTTACCCGAGGAGTGTGCCATCCCAGAAACCGGGGGACGTCAACCAGATAGGCTGCTCGCAGACAGATAAACCGAGACCGACAGAATTCAGGGTACAGAATTCATTCGAACACTGCCTCGCTCGGTATATATAGGAAATTCCGGCCTTGGAGGCAGCCAATCAGCGTGCACGAGTTCCTTATCGCCACCTAGACTCACCAATCACAACCTTACTTTCGATCGCGAACTTTGACTAACATTCTAGAATACGCATGATTGCGAAAGTCGTATTTTTTCAGAATAGACAGAACACACTTTCTAGAACACATACCAACAAAGTAACACACCCTGTACAAAAGTTATGTAACTTTCTGGATCTTTCCAGGAACTATAGACAAAATTCTACTATTTACAAATGCCTATGTTACAACATTATCCAGTACAGGTTAGGTCAATAAAAATAAAACATCATATTATATTTTACAAACAAAGTCTTAAAAAAAATATATATTCCACTCGCATTACATGGTTCACTTGTAACAAATCCGACGAAGCGTTATGCAGGTGTGTTGTGCAGTGTCTTTAGTATGCCTGTCGACTGCATCACAACACACTTGTCAGTTCTGAGCACGTAAACTTACTTAGGACAATGGAGTCTCCCACCAAGTGTGAAGTGCATGCTGTCATTCAATTTCTTCATGCTGAGGGGTACAATGCAGCTGAAATTCATTGATGAATGAATAATGCGTATGGTGAAACATTCATGAGTGACAACGAAGTGTGGCAATGGTGCAGGAATTTTGAAGCTGGACCTACAGATGTTCATGAAGCAGGCAGTCAGAGAAGAAAGCGAGTGTCAATCGATGATTTTGTTCAGCGAGTGGATCAGGCGATTTGAAAAAATTGCATTGCACCCTGCAGCATGAAGATATCAAATGACAGCACACACTTCACATTTGGCGGGAGACTCTGCTGTCCTAGGCATGTTCACATGCTCACTGCGTGCTCAGAACTGACAAGCGCGATGTGATGCTGTCGACAGGCATACTAGAGACACTGTGCAACACATCTGCACAACGCTTCATCGAATTCTCGATCATTTCGCGACCGATAGAAGGTTGAAAACAATTAGCCCTTGTAGTTCCCTGTTTGGTTTTCTCACAGTAAATCTTAACTTAACATTCACTTCTTTTACTTATTCAAAAATTTTACTTTTCCTTTATTTGTATTATCCTGGTCTAGAAAGCCAAGGATAATGGCCGAGTGGATTTGTTGTTCCGACCACACATGACATTGTAATCTGCAGACCTTCGGGCTAAACAGCAGTCGCTTGGTAGGCCAAGGCCCATCAGGTCTGCAGTGCCATGGGGTTTTAATACGTGTATCATGCTTTATTTTAACTTCTAACAGAAAAATGCTGCCTGAAAAGCAAGGTGCTAAAAATATTTAATAGGAATTTATTTTGTTATTTTATCAAGTTCTATTTAAATGTTTTAATTTGCCATTTTGCATCTTTTACTCAAATCTAAACAACGTGCCTATTTAAAAGAATAAATCTTAACAAAAGGTATTGAGTGTTTTATTATCCTTTAAATTTTACTCTGAGTGATATAACCATATATTATTTCTTTGATTTTTTCTCGACACTGTCTCACTTAGAAGCATTGGATTCGTTTGTTGTCAAAACCACAACTGAAGAGAATCATTCATTAGAATTGCAAGTAGCTTGATATGTATATGCTACCAAAACTGTATTTCGCAGTGTAGAACACCCTCAATATCTCCAGCTAATGCAGCAGCTATGTTCGAGTTATAAATCCCTTTATAAAAAGGAAATTGAAGGGTCTTTACTGGACACTGTTTATAAAGGAGTGTACAGATCGGGAAAGGGTAGCACTGATGCGGATTCGGAATTATTTGATAGGATAGTCAGCTATGTGGGAAACGACATGGAAAGAAATGTGATTGTAGCGGGAGACCTGAATTTGCCAGATGTCAATTGGGAAGGAAATGCGAACGACAGGAAGCATGACCAACAAATGGCAAATAAGTTAATATGGGAAGGACAGCTGATTCAGAAAGTGATGGAACCAACCAGAGGGAAAAATATTTTGGATGTGGTGCTGATAAAACCAGATGAGCTCTATAGGGAAACTGAAGTAATAGATGGTATTAGTGATCATGAAGCTGTTTTTGTGGTAGTTAAAAATAAATGTGATAGAAAGGAAGGTCTTAAAAGTAGGACTGTTAGGCAGTTCCATATGGCTGATAAAGCAGGTATGAGGCAGTTTCTAAAAAGTAACTATGATCGGTGGAAAACGGTAAATAAAAATGTAAACAGACTCTGGGATGGATTTAAAGAAATTGTTGAGGAATGCGAAAACAGGTTTGTACCTTTAAGGGTGGTAAGGAATGGTAAAGACCCACCTTATTATAATAGAGAAATAAAGAGACTAAGAAGGAAGTGCAGACTGGAAAGAAATAGAGTTAGAAATGGCTGTGGAAGTAAGGAGAAATTGAAGGAACTTACTAGAAAATTGAATCTAGCAAAGAAGGCAGCTAAGGATAACATGATGGCAAGCATAATTGGCAGTCATACAAATTTTAGTGAAAAATGGAAGGGTATGTATAGGTATTTTAAGGCAGAAACAGGTTCCAAGAAGGACATTCCAGGAATAATTAATGAACAAGGGGAGTGTGTATGTGAGGATCTTCAAAAGGCAGAAGTATTCAGTCAGCAGTATGTAAAGATTGTTGGTTACAAGGATAATGTCGAGATAGAGGAAGAGACTAAGGCCAAAGAAGTAATAAAATTTACATATGATAACAATGACATTTACAATAAGATACAAAAGTTGGAAACTAGAAAAGCGGCTGGAATTGATCAGATTTCTGGGTATATACTAAAGACAATGGGTTGGGATATAGTACCATATCTGAAGTACTTATTTGATTATTGTTTGGCCGAAGGAGCTATACCAGATGAATGGAGAGTTGCTATAGTAGCCCCTGTGTATAAAGGAAAGGGTGATAGACATAAAGCTGAAAATTACAGGCCAGTAAGTTTGACATGCATTGTATGTAAGCTTTGGGAAGGCATTCTTTCTGATTATATTAGACATGTTTGTGAAATTAATAACTGGTTCGATAGAAGGCAATTCAGTTTTAGGAAAGGTTATTCCACTGAAGCTCAACTTGTAGGATTCCAGCAAGATATAGCAGATATCTTGGATTCAGGAGGTCAAATGGACTGTATCGCGATTGACATGTCTAAAGCATTTGATAGGGTGGATCATGGGAGACTACTGGCAAAAATGAGTGCAATTGGACTAGACAAAAGAGTGACTGAATGGGTTGCTATATTTCTAGAAAATAGATCTCAGAGAGTTAGAGTAGGTGAAGCTTTGTCTGACCCTGTAATAGTTGAGAGGGGAGTTCCTCAGGGCAGTGTTATCGGACCTTTATGTTTTCTTATATACATAAATGATATGAGTAAAAGAGTGGAATCGGATGTAAGGCTTTTTGCGGATGATGTTATTCTCTATAGAGTGATAAATAAGTTACAAGATTGTGAGCAACTGCAACGTGACCTCGAAAATATTGTGAGATGGACAGCAGGCAATGGTATGTTGATAAACGGGGCTAAAAGTCAGGTTGTGAGTTTCACAAATAGGAAAAGTCCTCTCAGTTTTACTTACTGCGTTGATGGGGTGAAAGTTCCTTTTGGGGATCATTGTAAGTATCTAGGTGTTAATATAAGGAAAGATCTTCACTGGGGTAACCACATAAATGGGATTGTAAAGAAAGGGTACCGATCTCTGCACATGGTTATGAGGGTGTTTAGGGGTTGTAGTAAGGATGTAAAGGAGAGTGCATATAAGTCTCTGGTAAGACCCCAACTAGAGTATGGTTCCAGTGTATGGGACCCTCACCAGGATTACCTGATTCAAGAACTGGAAAAAATCCAAAGAAAAGCAGCTCGATTTGTTCTGGGTGATTTCCGACAAAAGAGTAGCGTTACAAAAATGTTGCAATGTTTGGGTTGGGAAGAATTGAGAGAAAGAAGAATAGCTGCTCGACTAAGTGGTATGTTCCGAGCTGTCAGCGGAGAGATGGCGTGGAATGACATTAGTAGACGAATAGGTTTGAATGGCGTCTATAAAAGTAGGAAAGATCACAATATGAAGATAAAGTTGGAATTCAAGAGGACAAACTGGGGCAAATATTCATTTATAGGAAGGGGAGTTAGGGATTGGAATAACTTACCAAGGGAGATGTTCAATAAATTTCCAATATCTTTGAAATCATTTCGGAAAAGGCTAGGAAAGCAACAGATAGGGAATCTGCCACCTGGGCGACTGCCCTAAATGCAGATCAGTATTGATTGATTGAAGGAAGAGCAAGTGTTCTTCAGTGTTAAACAATAAAGTTGTTTTTTCTAGTGGTTTTTAACATTGCACTGACAGATTGAAGGTTTTTGACGATGCATGGAAGGGAAAGGGGTAGGATTGGGAAGGTAGAAGTCGCGGCCTTAATTATGGTACAGCCTGGAGTGAAAATGGGAAACCACGGAAAACCATCTTCAGGGCTACAGACACGACGGTGGGGTTGGAATCCACCATCTCCCGAATGGAAGCTCACATCTGCACACTCCTAACGACTGCGCAGCCAACTTGCTCAGTAAAGTTGTTTGTGTAGGAATCTTTGGATGCTCAAATGTCCATAATGAATTAGTAGCATGCTTAACAGTAACAACAGAAACAGAGGATACTTATTTGCTAGATACTGTGGATACATCAGAAAATCCACACAGATCTGGCAGAGATGACATCCAGTAGCATCAAGAAACGTGAAGAGGAGTTGCAATGTCTTGTGTGTCTGTCATGACTGATAACACTAGTCTGCAAAACAAAATTTTTTGTGCGGTAAAAACGAAAATAGGTGGGTTCTATGAATTTCTTAACGCAGAATTCGAGAAAAAAAATTAGTTTTGGCGTATCACGTCTGGTTTAGTGGCAATTTTACAAAATGTTATTTTGTTCTTATGTAAAATTGTTTATACTTAGTATTGATTAAATTTGATGTATTAATGTAAATTTCAGCTTGCAAAACATAATCATATTTTGCATGCATTAAATATACATGAATGCTGGTTTTGTAAGCAAGTAGATGGTTTGTATTATATTTTTAATGTATATTGAAATTCTTGAAACTGAAGCATAAAGCGCCTATTAAGTTTCGTCTGTACAGTTGCTTTTAAATTAATATAACCGTACCTTGAATAAAAATTACATGGTTAAACATACATAGATTTTTTTACTTACATTATGTGCAGGTTAGATTCACACCTCCGTCTTTTCCCGTTTTCCGTGAAATTTCCAGGTTTTTGAAATTCCCGAATGATCCCTAGAAGGGCCATCTCGTGCAATCGAGCAACAGTAATCGGCCATCATATTCACATCCCAATGTCCCTGATAGCGTCGTTCTGCATCTTTGAGATCCTGGTGAAACCTTTCATCTTGTTCTTCACTGACAGCTCCTAAATTTGGAGGGAAATAATCCAGATGCGAAGCTAAGAAATTAAGCTTAAGGTTCATATTACAACTCAATTCCTTAAACTTTACGAACATTTTCCTTACAATTTCTTTGTACTGAGGGTCCTTAATCTTGCCAAGGAATTTAGTCACTACATCTTTGAATGCGTTCCATGCCTCTTTCTCAATTTTGGCCATTGTGTCCGTGAAATTTTTTCCCTTCATCAGTTTACGAATCTGTGGTCCATCAAATTTTTGCATCTGATAATGAGGGAAATTTAGTGGATAAATATTGGAAGCATTAGGCTACTACTATCTAATGCCTTGACATACTGTTTCATCAATCCTAAGTTGATGTGCAAGGGTGGAAGTAGAATTTTTTCACGGTCAATAAGTCTTACATTCAAGACATTTTTGGATCCTGGTTGTAGTTGTTTCCTTTCTGGCCAATTCACTGTATCCCAATGTTTATCCCATGCCCTGCTATCCCATTCGCATAGGAAACAGGGAAATTTTGTATAGCCTTTTTGTTGTCCCAGCAACAATCCAATGATCTTCAAATCACTGCAAATTTCTTCAAGCACCAACTTTAAGGTTTCGTATGTTTCAGACATTTTTGTGGAGTGTGCAAGTAGTATGGATGCCAGAACAGCCTTTAAACTTCTGTTGGAAGAGTCAATAAAAACATGCCAGTTACTAGGATCATACTCTTTCTCTCCCAATTGACGTAGAAGATTTGAAACATTCGTACAAAATACAAGTTCATCTTCGTGAGTATAATACTTTCGGACTGTTATCTTTGCAAGGAAACTGCTTTATCAGTCCATCATAAACATTGCATAAGGGCTGGGGCTTTTAACACGTCTGTTTATTCAAGTGGTCTAAGATGAAAGACAAACGCTCAACTGTCTTATCTTCAATCCTACATACCTCGCGGTCTATTGCGTATCTGGGGGAGTTTGTTAAGAATTTACCTGGAAACCCCCAACTACAAAATGAAAATTTAGACAGCAAAAAACCTATAATAAAATGCAAACAATAACAAATCAAATCACATAATTGTATTCTAAAAAAAAGTTGCGCGAGAACAACTCTCAACATTACATCTTACGAATTCATGCAGATACTAAAACACTGAATCGCGTCAAAACTGGATGTGATAGGAAAAAATTAGCATCATTTTCGGAATCAGGGCAGCGATTTCCATAAGAATTACATATTTTCTATTTAACCGCAAAATCATGTTAGCTAGTGTAATGCAGCTATTGTCTCAAGGATGTGACACCTGCTGGGAAACAGGAAGCCCTGAACAGAATAACCTACAGCTCTTTGGCATATCCTTTGAATTCCGTAGCTAATAACTGTAAACTTCCAAACCTGAAAGAACATGTTCTTAGGGTTGTTAAATATTTTCAAAACCACAATTTTGTTAATCGTCTCTACAAACAATCAGGGTGTTCCAAAACTATCCTACCAACTCAAATCTGATGGAAGAGTTTAGTTGTTTGTGTGGTTACTTATGTTAATGTTTGGCCTACACTTTTAAAAATCTGCAAAGAAAATAGGTATAATAAAAATCTTCCGGGCTATTATGCCATGGTCCACTCCTCTCATTCCTTCCAGACGTTTCGACTACTGCAGTAGTCATCTTCTGTGGTGTCGTCTGTCGTCTAGGTACTCTCTCCTGTATCCCACTGGTGACTGTGGTGGTTGCTTGGGAGGCAGCTGCATTTATATCTGAGTGTGTGGCCTCCGATTGGTTCGCACCATGCAGTCTGACGTCTGAATGAATATCTGAAAGCATGACCTCCGATTGGGTCATGTGGAACAGTCTGGCGTTTGGTTAGATCTCTGAGCACACGACCTCTGATTGGTTTGCGCCGTGCAGTCTGTCGTCTGGTTGAATATATGAGGGCATGACTTCTGATTGGGTCGCACTGAGCAGTCTGTTGTTAGATTGGATCTTGTAGTGCACGACCTCCGATTGGGTCACGCCGAGCAATCGGTCCTCTAGTTGGTTGACTGTGATGTCCCTGATATTAGTTGACTTCGGCCGTAAGTTACATAAGGGGGTGTACCAGGCCTTGCTGAGCTTCATTCCTTCCTCCTTTCTATTAAAATTATCCGGATGTTTGTGTATTTCAATAGCTTCCCAGTAGAGGTGGGCGTGGAAGTGGGTTGTTGTGGCCAGAGAACCACCCAGGAAGAAAGGTATTGCATTTTGTCATATATTCGGTATGTTATGGATCGTATTGGAAGGCTCCTTAAACGTCATGATGTTAAGACCATCTTCAGCCGACCCGGCTACGAAATATGTTACATTCTGCCAAAGGTCCATGTGACCCTCTAACATTTACTGGAGTCTATAGGATTCCATGCAGCTGGGGAGCTGTTTATATTGGCACGACTGGCAGAAGTGTGAAGACTCCCCTGACAGAGCACGAAAGGAACTGTCATTTGGGGCAATACGACAAGTCAGCAGTAGTGGAGCATTCACAGCTTGACGGAAAGCATGAGATCCGTTACGAGGGTACTGATATACTGGCCACAACATCCCATTTCGACGCCCGCCTCTACAGGGAAGCTATTGAAATATACAAGCATCCGGATAATTTTAATAGAAAGGAGGAAAGACTGAAGCTCAGCAAGGCTTGGTACACCCCTTATATAACTTACAACCGAAGCCAGCTAAGATCAAGGACATCACAGAACACCAACCAGAGGACCGATAGCTCGGTGCGACCCAATCAGAGGTCGTACACTCCGAGATCCAATCTAACGACAGACTGCTCGGCGCGACCCAATCAGAAGTCATGTCCTCATGTATTCAACCAGACGACAGACTGTACGGCGTGGACTAATCAGAGGTCATGTGCTCAGAGATCCAACCAAATGCCAGATTGCTCAGCGTGACCCAATCGGAGGTTTTGCTTTCATATATTCATTCAGACGTCAGACTGCACAGTGCAAACCAATTGGAGGCCGCACGCTGATATAAATGCAGCTGCCTCCCAAGCAACCACCGCAGTCACCAGCAGGATACAGGAAAGAGTACCTAGATGACGCCACAGACGATGACTACCGCAGCAGTAGTCGAAATGTCTGGAAGGAATGAGAGGAGTGGATCACAGCATAATAGCCCGGAAGATTTTTATTATATTGGTACCGGCCGTAAAAGCCTTTATACTCTAAAGGAAATAGGAGCAAAATTGATAGAAATGTGCGAACAAAAATTACCAATGCTATGCTTACGAGGTATGTTGAAAATATATCTATTTGTAGCTCATTGCTGTGACTCTTGATAAAGTTCATGATATTTGAAGCCATTTCTTTTCTGTTTAATTATTAATTAATAATAATAATAATAGAATAATTATTAATTATTCTATTTCTAGTTACTGTAATTTATAACTGTTAGGTTCTTCAGTTGTTGAAACTAATTTATGAGTAAATAAATTTAGAAACTACCTGAAAAAGAAAACATGTAACAGAATTATAGCTGATAAAGTACAGAAGATGTATGTTCCATTGCTCATGCTATGTATCTCTGGAAACAACTAAAAAAAATAATTAAAAAAAACTCCCACAGAATTGATATGACTAAGATGGAAAATATCAAGACAAAATTTATAAATGGGTATTATATTATGACATTAACTCTTTCTCATTTTCTTGCTTACATGCTTGATCCAAAGCATATTAATAACACTGAACTGCTGTAACTGAATGAAGATGAAAAGAAATTGGGACTTCATTTCATAAGCTCAAAATGCATATTTAGTGTTTTACTACCTCTGATAGTGAAGTTCCAGACTGCACAGTATCCATCATTTCAAGAATAGCTTTTCAGTGAATCTGTGGTGTCACAAGTGTCAGCTTATGAATGGTGGAAGAGCCGAAACAGTGGAGTTGAAAAAGCTTTTCCTAATATATTCCTCATTATCGATCCACTTTTGACTATTCAAGCATCTTCAGCCAGTGCTGAAGGAATGTTTTCTTCTCTCGGTTTAACTTAGTTCATTCAAAGCTACAAAACAGACTGGGAACTGAAAAGGCCTCTAAACTGGTGTTTTTATTCAAAGTATTTAATCTCAGAAATATTACTTAATTTCTATTTTGGGTTCACAAAATCATTTATTTTGTAAAATATTTTATTTAAGGGGGTCTTTTGTGACCTAACTGTAAAATGCAGTGTATTAATAGCAAGTGACTAAATATACAGAGACATTCATTTATAACTGAATAATAATAATAATAATAATAATAATAATAATAATAATAATAATAATAAAACCTGAGGCTTTATATACAGGGTAAACTCTAACGCTTCATAAAAAAGGGCGAGCTGGAAAATATCCTAAAAGAAGAGCGAAAAATCATGAGGAAAATTTTAGTACCAAGACACACGGAAGAAGGGTACCACCTCCAAACCTGGAAATCTACAGAAAAATTATCTAATATTGCGGCAGACCTCGGAAAAAGAAGGCTAAAATTTTATGTACATGTTAAGAGGCTTCCAGAAACCAGACTAACCCACCAAGTTCTTGAAAGAGTTGATAAACTGAAGAATTTCCTTTGGATACAACAAACAAAAGTGGACATGAAGAACACACAAATTCAACCTGAAGAAATTGTGAATCGAAATGTATATATAAAGAAAATTGACAAGTGGAAAGTTACTCCAAAGAATGAAGTACCACAAAGAGCAGGTACCAAGTGGACGGAAGAAATGAAGAGGATCTTCATTCAACAGATAAAAGCATCCTGGAACCTCCGCAAACAAAATCATAAATAAAGCTTCATGTGTTCCGAAAGGGACCATTCACACATAATAATAATAATAATAATAATAATAATAATAATAATCTGTTTTGACTTGTTGATGTCATTAAGTGCAGAATGATAGTTATTGATGTTGGTTTCTTGTTTCTCTGTAGTACGTAGAGGGTAAGTCCAATAGAATGTGTTTGATAGAAATTGGAAAATGGCAGTATACATATTTTGGAAGGGGTTCTTTAGTAAGTATGAAGGAGCAAGTGAGCTTAGTACGTCCAGTTCTGAGATGACTGTGTTACTATTGCATTTTGTATTACTAATTGATCATACTTAATTTTGTAAGTATGATTAATTCTTAACATGATCATTAATATTATCAACTTTTTCAAGCTTTCTAGTAGGCCTACAATACAGTATGTAATATTTCACAGCATCAGTATATTAATATGTAAAGCAAGACTCAATTTTTTCCAGCATATAATATCATTGCCTACAAACAATATTGTCATATTGTTTAAACAAAACAAAAAAAACTGCTTTATTTAAAAAAGACCACGCAAGTTGGCCATACGGTTAGGAGCGTGCAGCTGTGAGCTCGCATCCGGGAGATAGTGGGTTCGAACCCCACAGTCGGCAGCCCTGAAGATGGTTTTCCGTGGTTTCCTTTTTCACACCAGGCAAATGCTGGGGCTGTACCTCAATTAAGGTCATGGCCGCTTCCTTACCATTCCTAGGCCTTCCCTGTTCCATCATCACCATAAGACCTATCTGCGTCGGTGCGACGTAAAGCAATTAGCCAAAAAAAAATTAAAAGTCCCCGAGTTTTTCCACCTCTGCCTATTTTTCTCTTGTATTCGGGAGATATTGGGTTGAAACCCCACTGTCAGCAGTCCTGAGTATGGTTTTCTATGGCGTCACATTTTCACACCAGACAAATGCTGAGACTGTACCTTAATTGAGGCCACGGCCGTTTCCTTCCCCTTCCCATCCCATCGTCAGCCCCTTAAGTGGATTTTCCAAAAGCAAAAAATAGGTGTTCCTTTATTTTTAACATCTTTAGTTTTGGGGTTATGTGTCCCCTCACAAAAGAATTCAACTCCTTTACTTATTTTCACCCCCATCCCGTTAGGTCTGAAAACAAAAATGCCTGTGTACTTTTAAAGGAGATTCCAAATACCATTTTTCACATTTGTAACCTTCAGTTTTTGTGATATAAGTATCCCCATAAAAATAATTCAATTCTTTCACTTCCTTTCACCCTCCCCCCCACCCCCCTAAAGTTAATTTTCCAAAAACAAAAAATATGTGTTTCTTTATTTAAAATGAAGTTTCCAAATACCAATTATCACTACTGTAACATCTTCAGTTTTTGAGATATAAGTATCCTCATGCAAAGAATTCAACTAAATTTTCAATTCCTTCACCCCCACCCCAAGTGGATTTTCCGAAAACAAAAAGTATTTATTTCTTTATTTTTAAAGGAGACTACAAATACCAATTTCCATGTCTGTAACATGTTGCTTTTCTGAGATATACTGTAGATATAATCTTTTTAAAAATTTGTCCCTCTTTGTCACTCCTGTTCACCCCCCCATTAATTGGATTTTCCAAAAACATAAACTAAATACGCGTTTCTTTATTTTTAGAGGAGATTCCAGATACCTATTTTCATGTCTGTAACATCTTCAGTTTTTGAGATATAAGTATCCTCATAAAAGGTATTCAACCCACTTTTCACCTCTTTTCAACCCCTTTAATGGAATTTTCCAAAAACAAAAAAAATATGCATTTCTTTATTTTTAAAGGAGAATCCAAATACATATTTTTACATCTGTACACTTTTAAGTTTTTGAGTTATAGATATGCTGATGTAAACAATTCACCCCCCTCGGTCAGTCAGTTAGGACGTGTTATTTCATATATATAGATATATATTTAATACTAATTGTAGCCAGCAAATCAAAATTTTTGGGTAGATTCAAGTTCAGGAAGTGAATGAGATAAGGAGGAGTGTTACAGTTATTGTTAAATTAGAACCTTTTGTGGATCACAATGCTTGCCACATATCAGATGTTGTAAAAGTGATGATTTTGTCATGTTTGCTTTTATACATTTATACAGATATATTCTTCTCCTTGTGGATATAAATGCTATGGTTTTGTGAGGTTTTTTTTACAATTGGCTTTACGTTGCACCGACACAGATAGGTCTTACGGCGACGATGGGATAGGAAGTGGCTTTGGCTTTAATTAAGGTACTGTCCCAGCATTTGCCTGGTGTGAAAATGGGAAACCACAGAAAACCATCTTCAAGACTGGCGACAGTGGCGTTCGAATCCACTATCTCCCAAATACTGGATACTGGCCGCAATTAAGCGACTGCAGCTATCGAGCTCATTCTGTGAGCTCTGAAGTTACGAGGTGCATGTTAACAGTCATTAACGGGGCTGGGATACTGAATTTTCTCATTAGAATTGCTGAAAATATACTGTACATGTAATTATGAAGCAGATATCTAAACATATCACCCCCTGTGGGTGGGGGTCGCAGACGAAGTATACACCCACTGTATCTCCTGCCTTTCGTAAGAGGTGACTAAAAGGGGCGACATAGGCACGGACATGGATTGCGGTGTGGTATAATGTGTTGGACGCCCTGTGGATGGGAGGTGCTGAATACATTCACAGGTAATCCTTGCCTGTCGTAGAAGGCGACTAAAAGAGTCATGTGGCCATGATCCCCTCTTTATTTTTTGTTTTTTTGAGGGTTACTTGTAGATCGATTCACAATTCTTGATTTGTGTGCTGCTCGGAGATGGGCCTCTTACATGTGCGATTACACCCGAAAGCCTGCTTGTGACTACCTAGGGATCGGCGGGTGGGAGCGTCATGTACCCTTGCAGTAGTATCTGCCTGACAACACAGGTCCTCGCACAGCCTAATGCCAGAAGGACATTTTATTATTAATTTTTTTTCTCTATATTTAGTGCTCTGTACACGCTATGGGGCACATGCTATTGTGGGTGACT
This sequence comes from Anabrus simplex, assembly GCF_040414725.1. Classification (NCBI taxonomy): domain Eukaryota; kingdom Metazoa; phylum Arthropoda; class Insecta; order Orthoptera; family Tettigoniidae; genus Anabrus; species Anabrus simplex. Next base: position 912,311,875 of record NC_090266.1, read on the forward strand.
GGAGGAAGGGAGTCCTAGTGCTCATTGCCTCACTCATCCCGTATTAGGCATCGTCCAACATCAGACCCCGAGCAATACCGGCTACGACCAGGTGGTTATTGCCTTGGCTGCTTGGTTCGGCTACAGAGACCCCCGATCGGAGTGGGTGGCAATTGGGGAGGATGATTTTGGGCATGGCATCAAAACCTCTTCAACCTTCCCAAGGTGGTCCCACACTAAAGTCTTCAACTTCTGATTTCTTAAAGGGTTCAAACCCCTGGGAACAAGCGCAGCATGAAGGAATGGGATCCATCTTCCCTAGGTTTCTGATTGTTACTGGAAATTATGGGAGTGAGATCAAGCTGGTAAAGTCTGTTTTGTTTAGTAGGCACATAGAAGGTGTCTACGGTGAACTGGAAGACCTGAAGAAAATGCGCAACGGTAGTTTGTTGCCAAAGACGTGCACTGCCGTGCAAGCCGATATATTGCTGAAGTGTGATCACTTTGGTGATATTCCCGTCAAAGTGGAAGAGCACAAGACCTTGAATCTGGTTCATGGAATTATCTTCCACCGTTATCCCATCTTGAATACTGACGATGAGTTGATGGAAGACATGAAGCACCGTGGCGTGAGACACGTTTGGCGCATCATGCGCAAAGTCAACGGCGAGGATGTTGCCACGGGTGCGTTCATTGTCTTCTTCAAATTGTCAGTGTTACCAGACAAAGTCAAGTTAGCAACATATCGCTGCGATTTTAGGCCATACGTCCCACCTCCCATGCGCTGCTGTCAGTGCCAGAGGTTCGGGCACATGGTATCTCGTAGCTCAAATCAGTCTGTATGTGGTACATGTGGCAGAGGAGCTCACAATGCTGAGTAGTGCTCAACTCCTTACAGGTGCACTAACTGCCCTGGTCTTTAGTCACCCCGAGATCGGAACTGTCCGGTATATCTTGGTGAGAAGAAGATCCAGGAGATCAAAACCCTGGATGGTTTTTCCTACCAGGAAGCACGCCGTAAGTTCAATGCTATGAATGCACCCGCCACAACATTGTTTATATCGTCTAAACCTGTTGCGGTCGCTGCGCCCAAGGCGGCTGTTGCTCCTGCGAGCAAAGCCACAAAGAGTGGAAGCTCAATGAGGGGGACCACCCCATCTTGGACCACAAAGAAGTCTCTGCCGGCTGGGACACGTAAGCCGGCGCAGCAGGGGGGAAAGTCCAAGGGGAAACTATCTCCCAGCCCGTCTAAACATGAAAAGTAGGTGGAGAAGAGGAACGCCCTTACCGGGTGCTCCCGCACTTGTCCTGTGAAGGAGAAATCATTCCCTCCAACTGGAGGTACGCCTGCTCCAAGATCTGCGCGCTCCCCTCGTAGGGGGACATTCCGCTTCCAGTAAGCGGCAAGTTCTGCGCATCAGTCCCACCATCTCTCGATGACAGGATGGACGTCGAGCTTTCATCTACATCAACGGATTTAGATGTTGATATTCATAGTGTTTAGGTTTAAGAGCATCTTTTCGCTCATAGGCTGACACAATCTCTTTTAGTACACACCATGGCACTGTTACAGTGGAACTGTAATGGTTATGACAGGCATCTTGCTGAGGTGCGTTAGCTCATTAGTGAGTTTGCGGCGAGTATAGTCTGTATTCAGGAGACAGACCTCAGATCAGATCATCATACGATCGTGAGAAATTTCAGACTATACTCGACAGAACGATATGCTCACCGGGCATATGGTGGTGTGGGTATTTTTGTTCGTTCTGTTAATTATACTGAAGAGGTTCCTCTAAGGGACCCACTGGAAGCAGTTGCGGTGCGGGTACCACTGCTTGTCATACCAACAGTGTGTAATGTTTATTTTCCACCAGGCTAGCCTCTTAACATAAATGATGTCACTGATCTTATAGATCAGTTTCCACCTCCCTTCCTCTTATTGGGAAATTTTAATGCCCATCACCCTATATGGGGCTCTGAAATGCCTTGCCCCAGGGGAAGGGAGTTGGAAACATTAGTAACAGAGCTGTATTTATGTATTTTGAACACAGGTGAACCAACTCATTTCAGTGTACGTTACGGCACGAAAGTTGGTTCTGCTGTTTCAGTGGAATACACACAATGATCTCTGTGACAACGATCATTTTCCCATTATTCTTACTTTGTTGAAACAAAAATCTATCGAGGCTCCTCCTGGATGGATTCTTAAGCATGCCGATTGGCCAAGGTTCACATCACTAGCTGTCTTAAGGACGAGATCAGGTGGACCGTAGGTGGTGAAATAACTTACATAGCACAAGTTATTCTTGCTGCTGCTGAGGAGTCCATTCCCTCCTTTTCAGGGACTCCTTGCCAAAAACTCGTTCCTTGGTGGAACGAAGAAATTGCAGCAGCTATCAAAGAACGCCGTTGCGCTCATGAATGTTATCGTAGGCAGCCTACTGTGGCCAACTTGGTAACATTTAAAAAACTCCGCGCTAAGGCACGAGTTCATATTGCTAAAGTAAGAAAGCTTCATGGGAGAGATACGTGTCGTCTATGACGTCACATACCCCATCATCTCAAGTGTGGACTAAACTTCGACGTATATCGGGTATCTGAGAATCATCTTCCATACCAGGAATTTCCATTGCAGGCAGTATTGTCACTGAACCACTCTTTATTACTAACCATCTAGCCAGTCATTTCGCGGATGTGTCTGGCTCCGGTAATTACCAACGTGATTTCCTTGCTCTGAAGCGGGAGGCAGAATGACATCACCTTAGTTTTGCCACTCAAGCTTCAGAGGACTATAACATGCCCTTTACGGAGTGGGAACTCCGCAGCGCCTTGGCGCTTTGCAGGGACACGTCTCCTGGGCCAAACAATGTCCATAACCAGATGTTGAAACACCTTAGTGAGGATAGTGTATTATATCGCCTTTGTTTGTTCAACTGAATCTGGATAGAGGGTGAGTTTCTGTCTCAGTGGCGAGAGGACATAGTCAAGCCTAACAAAAATCCTAAATATGCAGGAAGTTACAGACCTACTTGTCTCATTAACTGTTTGTGTAAGCTATTTGAGAGGATGGTAAATTGCAGACTTCTGTGGTGTCTGGGGAAACAAGGATTTTTGTCCGAGTACCTTTTATTTGCAAGTTGCTTTACGTCGCACTGACACAGTTAGGTTTTATGATGACAATGGGACAGGGAAGGGCTATAAGTGGGAAGGAAGCGGCCATGGCCTTATTTAAGGTACAGCCCGAGCATTTGCCTAATGTGAAAATGGGAAACTACGGAAAACTCTGAAGCCCTGAAGATGGGCTGCCGACAGTGGGGCTCGTCCCCACTATCTCCCGAATACTGGATACTGGCCGCACTCAAGCGACTGCAACTATCGAGCTCGGTATCCGAGTACCATGTGGTTTTCGATCCGCTTGCTCGACCACTGACCACTTGGTACGCCTGGAGAGCTTCATCCAGGATGACTTAGAATAGGCCTATGCTACCACATGATGATATGGTATCTTTTCAGTCCTGCATCAATGGAAATTCCAAGGTAACTTGCCAGTATTTATTGCAAATTTTTTATCCCACTGTCTATTCAGTGTCCGAGTAGGGAGGCGATATTCGCAGTACCACGTTCAAGAAAATGGAACCCCTCAGGGATCAGTTCTTAGTGTCACTGTTCACGATTGCCATAAACGGTATTGTCGCTGCTGCTGGTTCAGCTGTAATTCCGTTGCTATATGTGGATGATAGTGCTCTGCATTATAGCTCGCATAATATGGCAGCTGCAGAGCGACAATTACATCAAGCTGTTAGGAGAGTGGAACAGTGGACTGTAGAACATGGTTTTCTGTTATCCACTGTAAATACCTCTGTTGTCCACTTTTGCCGGCAGCGCACTCTACACTCGCATCCTAGCTTTATTTAGGAAATGTCGCTCTTCCCGTAGTTGTCACCGATTTCTTGGGCTCCTTTTCGATAGCAAATTATCGTGGGAGCCACATGTGCGGCAGTTAAAAGTGCAATGTACCGAGAAGTTTAATATCTTGATGTTTCTTAGCAGCACTACTTGGGGGCTGACCACACGGTGCTCCTACGATTTTATAGGGCACATAATTTATCCAGGTTAGACTATGGCAGTGCAGCATATGGATCAGCGAGGCAAAGCGTCTTTGTGAAACTGGATAGCATCCACCACAGTGGACTTAGGTTGGCGACAGGAGCTTTTCGAACAAGCCCCATTGCTAGCCTGCTCGCTGAATCTGGTGTGGCGCCTTTACACTTGAGGCGCCAGTAAATTCTTCTGTCCTATGCTGCAAATTTGCGGCAGATGCCACTTCCCCCAAGCTATCCTTGTGTATTCCACAATGAAAAGCGTCAGCTGTATGCCGCTTATCCTCGAACAACGCGGCTGGCTGGAATACGCTTGGATAGCAGTCGCAGATTGTTTGATGTACCTTCGGTTCCCTGCCTTGTCAGACAACCAAGTGGGGTACCTCCGTGGATAATACAACAACCTGAAATAATCCTGGATCTGCACACTGGCTCGAAGGAAAACACGGCTTCTTAGATTTATCGGAGGCTATTCCTGTCCGTTTTTGGCCGGTATCCGAGTTCAGTCGTTGTTTACACGGATGGTTCGAGGACAGAAACGAAGGTGGGCTGTGTGTTCGTTGTCGACAATGATAGGTTTCTTTTTGCTCTCCCAGAAACCTGTTGTGTGTACACAGCAGAGCTCTATGCTATCTTTGAAACTCTGCGGTACGTACTGTCCGATGAGCACTGACCCTTTCTGCTGTGTATTGACTCCTTGAGCTCCCTGCAGTCTGTTGATACCTGCTTCCCTCGGCCCCTTCTGGTGCAGCGGATCCAGGACCTGCTGGCCTGGTATTTGGATGCCGGCACCAGAATCACGTTAATGTGGCTCCCAAGCCACGTGGATGTAGAAGAAAACGAGTTAGCAGATAAGGCTGCCAAGGAGGTAGTTACACTGTCCGTGTTGCCTTACAAGGTTCCAGCAAGTGATATTCGTTCTCAGCTGAGAAATTTGGTTATGTCACATTGGAAGATGGAGTGGCAGGCCCTCCACATCCAATTAAGCTGAGGGTTGAGGATTTGATCCCGGGCGCTTTTCAATCCCGTAGTTTTCGGGATTAAGTTTTCTGGATCGCGGGATTTTTGGGATTGACATCATTTTTAAAAATTTGCCAAATAGACTGCGTAAAGCGAAACTCTCAGGGTGTTGTTTATGTGTCTTTTCGGTGTGTAAATGCCTGTTCTCGTTTAATGCATGATTGTATTGTTCATCCCCTATGTGCGTGAAAGTCTGACCACAATGTGTGCTGATGCATAGCTGATGCTGCCCTTAAGTTTCTTTTTAATGTTAAATGGCAATAGCTCCGAGTTGGCTTCTAAATTCAAGATACATTTACAAAAGCGCATGAAAGATCGCTGAAGAAATGAGTTCAGTGGCGTATTATGCTACCTACAAAATCCTCATAGTGACAATGTGGCCTTGGCGGTCGATGATTAAATAAAGCGTACGTTTTCAATTCTGAGCAAAGTCCTGATAAAAAACTAGATTTTTTCTTTAATTGAGAGATTAAATGGTGGATAAATGACAAAGAGGAAGAACAAAATATGCAAGTCGAGCCTACAAATACAGAAAAATGTGATTTGATGCTCAAAGAAAAGCTTCAGCTGGAAATAGAAAAACAGTGAAAATTATGTTTCCTGAAGCATTAAATGAAAATGAATTTTCCAGAATTGTTAAGAAGGAAATGAACCTATATGAGTCTTCAAATTCTGCTCGGAGCTATAACCTAGAGCTGACTTATAAGTATTTAGTAACGATTCCTCCAAATTCCATCGAACCTGAACGCGCTTTCTCAGCAGCTGCATATATGTGCAACAAATTGAGAAGCAGGCTTGGTGATGAGACACTGGATGCGTTGTTATTTCTCAGATCATATTGTCGCAATTCAAATTAGAATTTTCCTATTAAATTAGTTTTCTTTATATTTACAAGAAATATGAAATGTGACTGATTAATTTTATTTTCAAATACTTTTTGCTAAGAAACTTTCTACCTACTTATTATGTTGTTACATGAAAGTCATCTATTTAGTCTATGTTCAAAGAGATTGTTGTTAATTTTCAAAGTGTATTTGTATAGTTTGTTACATAAGGGTTTTTTAAAAATTTATGTAAGTTTAAAGAGATCTCACTGACTCTTGGAAAAGAATAATTTCAACATAGAGACTGCGTGATTTTAAATCTGATTAGTCTGATTAGTTAGAGTGATTAGATTAGCTAGTTTGTGTAAATTTAGATTTGCTGATTAAACTGCTGATTTCTGTAAGATTTTCTCATTTTTTATTGTAACCTTCAATCCCGGGACAATTCCGGGAACCTGGGACTTACCGAGTGTAATCCAGAAATCCCGGGATTAGAAATAAGGCCCGGGATTGAATTCCCTAGCTGAGAGCGATAAAAGGTACAATTAAGGTATGGAGGACTTCCCTTCAGGCTTCTCAGAGGGAAGCAATGGTATTATGTTGTCTTTGGATTGGCCACGGTATAGTAACGCTCTCCTATTTACTGAAAACGGAAACCCCTCCAGTGTGTACTTGCGCCGATCATCTTACCGTGGTTAACCGTGGTACACATCCTTATGGAGTGCGTAGACCTGGTCGATCTGCGCCGTAGGCTAAAACTCCCAAGTACAGTCTCCCTCATCCTGCGAGATGACATGCAGTCAGAAGACCTCGTCATTCATTTTATGAGGGATAGTGGTATTTTTTGGTCGTGTGTAATGATGTCGTTTGTCTTAGTGTTTTTGTGTTAACTGTGCTTATATCCCATTGACTATTTTAGTTCGTGTTTGCATATTTTTATGTGTTATGTTAACTTCTAACATGAATTATATATATCTGTACTTCCAGGCATTGTCTTATTCCATTGTCACCTGTATTTTCTATAATTTTATTAGAAAATGAGGCATTGCGAATTAGATCCACTGATTGTTTTAATCTCATAATCATTTTTCATCACCATTTATTTTAAACTCTAGTCAGGGGATACATTTTGAAATTTTAATTATGAAATTATGTCGTCCATGTCGTACCATTAGGGGCCGATGACCTTAGATGTTAGGCCCCTTTGAACAGCAAGCATCATCATTATCACCTAAACATATCATCCTGAGGAAAATAAGACGATAGTATGAGTCTGTGTAATTCTTCCATTAAATTCCCAGTTCTCCATGAAGACCCTTGTCATATTGTTATTTTCATTCAATTGATTGATTAGGCTCAATAATGCCTAGTGGGAAATGATTCCTCAAAATCAGATATCAGTTTGGGCACTTGAATAAGGCCAGTTGCTTCACATAGATTTTTAAAATGGAGTCTTTGCCTACCAAGACTCAGTGATATTGAATCCATTGTTCCTATTTAGCAGTTATTTTGAGTGTATTTACTTACTTTCCAAAACAACTTTCTATTTTCTTGATAGCATATATTGCCTCTCAAGCTGCACCAGTGAGTGTGATACACATGCTTTGGAAGGTGTGTATGTAGTCAGTGACATAAGTTCTGATCTGCTCCAGATCCGTTTTCAAAGAGGGGTTAACATGCAAGAGTTGCAATCCACAATGCTGCATTTAATTTTTGTACAGTACCATGAGAGGTGTAATAGTTGACTGTGTGCCCCAACATTAAACCACTGGGCATGGTGGCACAGTCACACTTTCACAGTCTTTACTTATTCATAGTTGCACAGTTTGTGCCAGGAACTATGGAACTTGTTGAATACAGTACAGGAACTGAATTTTTTCATATAGCATAGATCTTTCCAATGTGATGCTTGCCCGCTGTGCTCAAGTTTGCAGGTTTACATTCTACACAGTCCGTTAGAATTCAAGAGTGTTTAAGTCTGAGGGACCTGCATCAGAAGATTCACTGCCATGTTAAGGACCCCTTTTCTGGCTGAAATTCCAGCACTCCATCTCATTAAACTTACAGTATGCCTCGTTGAATGGTTATTAAACAAGTTCAGTTCATCTCTTGATTCTTCGTCAGATGTCCTTTCTTCTCTTAAATCACTAATAACTATATTTTGCATCTTGTATACTATGTAGTCCATGGTCTTATTTTTGCTCTCTCATATGTTTCTACTGTCACATTCTTCACAAAGAGTCTTTGCGAGACATATGTGCAGATAGTGTTTTTAAGGGTAATTTTTAATGTATTGATTGTATGGATTGTAAATTTACCAGACATAGATTATTCAGTTTCTGGAAGGGTATATCTACCACAAGAAAAGCTTTTCTGGAGTCCATAAAGAGAGGAGCGGCTTGTGACATGTTCAGCTGAGCAAGTTGGCTGTACGGTTTGGGTCATATAGCTGTGAGCATGAATTCAGGAGATAGCAGGTTCGAATAATTTCCTACTTTTACACCTGGTAAATGCTGGGGCTGTACCTTCTGTCCCATTCCCAGCTGCGTCTTATCCCATCGTCAACATAAGACCTTTCTGTGTTGGTGCAATGTTAAACGGATAGCGAAAAAAGAAAAAGAACATTATGTGAAGCCCTGGTAAAAGCTTCTGCTGAAGGTTGTCACTGTCTCACCAGTATACTTTATGCTCTCAGGCCTGACATTTTGATTACAGCTCACGAGTTTATGATAGCTGGCAGTGTAATACTATTCTATTGCTCATGAAAATTCCTGTGGATTTTATAATGTATCCATTGAATTTGCTTGTTCAGCATTATTTTCTTACTATTCAAGCAAGCAAGCAAGCAAGCAAACAAACAAACAAACAAACAAACAAACTCATGGCAGTTTGTGGCACATCCGCCCATATAAGGCCTTGGCCTGTCAACACAACTGCTGTCCAGCCTGATGAACTCTAGATAGAAGTGTCATATGGTCAGCATGACAACATCCTTGACCATATTACTTGTTTTTTTGTGATAGGTTACCAGCCCCTTGTAACCTTGCTTGTTGGTGTCGTACGTGTTTGTGCTTGCAGTCGAACAAATATAGCCGAGGCAAAGTAGGAGACCTGTTTGACTTTCAACGAGGGCAGATTGTTGGAGCATGGTTAGTCGGAGGAAGTATATCAAAGACTGCGGATGTGTTGGGTGTATTGAGTCCAACTGTTCCAAAGTTGGTGATAGAACATACAACTCATGGTAAGACATTCATTATCAGTGAAGCGTAATAATGGAGGAAAACCAGTCCGTACTGCTGAGTGAGCTGGCTTAGTGGTTTTGGTCACCTAAGTATCATCTTGCATGCAGGAGATAGTGGGTTCGACCTCCACTGCTGGTCCCATTTTAACACTGGGCAAATGCTGGGGCTATACTTTAATTAAGGCCACTGTCGCTTCCTTCCCAGTCCTCTGCTATCCCATCATTGTCACAAGAACTATCTGTGTCAGTGTAATGTTAAAATAAACAGCAAGGAAAAGACAATCGTTGATTGGAATCACAGAACTTTGGAGAGGATTATTGTGAAGAACCATACAGCACATGCAACACAAGTGATTTCAGAAATGAAGTAGCACCTCAAATAACCTGTTTTTGCAATCTGTCTGGCGTGAGCCACACATACTGAACATCCATGGCTGAGCAGCAATGTCCAAACTTATGATTATCACCAAGAATGCATTAACATGACGCAGAGGTGGGAAGACCATGCACGATGGACCAGTGATGACTGGAAGAGAGTAAGATGGTCTGATGAGTCAACCGTCACTTTGTTTCCAACAACAGGTTGGGTTATGTACGGTGGATGTTCAAAGAAGTTTAGGCATGGGACTGTCTACTTCCTACCATTAAACATGAAGGAGGCTTTGTGATGGTGTCGACTGAAATTTTATGGGATTGTGTCGTTCCTATACTTACTCTCAAAGAATGAATTATGGCCAAGGATTACAGTATGTGGACATTTTATCTGACCAGGTGCATTCTATGGTACAGATGTTATTCCCTAACTAGGACGTTGTCTTCCAAGATGGTAGTGTCACAGTTCACACTGCTTGCTCTGTTCTTGTCTGGTTTGACACACATGCAGATGAATTTGAGTTTCTCCCCTCGCCTGCTTAGTCGCACGACTGGAACAGTCGAGCATCTATGGTCCGTTTTAGAGCAGAAAATCCAGTGCAAAATTCCACCATCATTGTTGATGGAATGGATGCTACACTGCTTGATGAATTGTACAAAATTACTGTGAAAACACTTCACAAGTTGAATGCATCCATTCTGTGGCGAATCACAGCTGTACAACGGGTTAAAGGTGGTCCAGTCCCATCCCATATTATTCATGTTTGATTTTTTTTTTTTTTTTTGTTATTTTGATAACCATCTATATGTAGGAATTGAATATCTTTATGAAATGAGAGAACTTGTATTTATGGAATCATCCTAGTCGTAGTCATTGTTGTTGTTGTTATTAGATTTAATTTTTAATTCATTTAATTTAATTTAATATAATTTTTCCTGTTGATATCTGTGTTGTCATGACTTATGTTTGACACTTTTATTATCTAATTATCTCAATGTAACACATTGTTTCTCTGTATGTGATCAGGCAGTTGCAGAATGGTGTGTCAAAAATAGAATCAACCTCGTGGTTGTGGGACCTGAAGATCCCTTAGCAGGAGGCATAGCCGACATCTTACATTCAGCAGGAATAACTTGCTTTGGTCCCAGAAAGGCTGCTGCTCAAATTGAATCTAGTAAAGACTGGGCCAAGAGTTTCATGGATCGTCATAAGATTCCAACAGCTAGGTGGCAGTCCTTCACCAATGTTGATGATGCTAAAAAATTTATTAGTAGGTAAGCAGTATGCTGTATCTCATGAAATATTATCACTGAGGCTCGGATAATTATGTGCATAAATATTTTTTATTTAAAATATTTTTATTTATTAAAATATTTTCACCATTTTTATAATTAAATACATATTCTGTGTTAATAATAATAATAATAATAATAATAATAATAATAATAATAATAATAATAATAATAATAATAATAATAATAATGTTTATTGACAGAGTTACTAATATGTAACTATGAAATTTGTACATAAGGCATAAAAGAGTAGGTAATGTAAATATACAATGATCTCATTATGCAGTTTTATGGGACAAATAATTTAGGTTAGCTAATGATTATGATTTTTGTACATTTAATTTTCTAGCTTTTTATCATAAGGTGAGAGTGTGAACAGTCAAATGTATCTATTTCCAACTTATTCACATTTCTCATCATTCTCTGCAATGGACTGTGGAAAACATAGCTTGTTCTGTGTCAGTTTGTTTTTAAAAAAAAAGACTGATTTAATCTCATATATCTAAGAGGAACATAAGTGTTCACTTTTAACATTGATTCAGAACAATTTATATGAGAGTGGAGTAATTTATAAATTAAGCTGGTGTATTTATTAATAAGTACATATTTACTGTGTTCCTGTGTTGGCTGCTGTGTTTTGTTAGTGCACCCCTGTCTCTGTATTCTTGTTTCAAGATAGGAATTCCCTGGCCATTAAGGACAGCAGGGGACTGGAGCCATCAGCTTCTCATTAAGTCCTCTTTGCCCCTCCACTAGTCCATACCTTAAGAGGAAATTTCACCTAAAATTACAGTGGTCAGCTAACTTTGTAAGAAAGATCGACAGTGTGGAGTAATTGTTTCAATGGATAGGATGTTACGCAAAAGTGTGAGGAGTGTTACTTTGAACTGGTTTTGTGCGGGTGTTTGGATTGTTTTTATAACTGATGGAACTGTAATATTTTGGAACATTTGTGAGTAACCCATAGCTGCAGATATGCGTTTGCAAGTTATACAACATACTGTAACTGCAAAACAGGTGAAATGTACATCATTAAAGAAGCCAACAAATGTTTGCTTCCCGAAATGCAAGATGTGAGACCTGGTCCAGCAAACTGCCAGTTCTCACAAGATATTTGTCAAGCATTTCTTGCAACTGATATACCATTTAACAAACTGCAGTGTCCAATGCAATGTGAAACATTAGAGAATTACGTGAAACTTCCCACCCCCAAGGAGTCAACACTGTGCAAGAACTATTTACCAAAACTTTATTCTGGGACAGTATACAAAATTCATGGTTTCCACGTAGTCAATTTTTAACTGTTAGGTTCTTCTCTCTGTTGAAAGTAGTTTATGAATAAATAAAGTTTTTTTTGCTAGTGGCTTTATGTTGCACCGACACAGATAGGTCTTATGGCGATGATGGGATAGGAAAGGCCTAGGAGTTGGAAGGAAGCAGCCATGGCCTTAATTAAGGTACAGCCCCAACATTTGTCTGGTGTGAAAATGGGAAACCCCATAAAACCATCTTCAGGGCTGCCGACAGTGGGATTCAAACCCACTATCTCCCGGATGCAAAAATAAAATAAAATTTAGAAACTACTGGAAAAGAAAACATATTCTATTCTTAATTGAAAATCCACAGCCTGTTTCCAGTCTATTGACCGGGTCAGGAATGGAAAATGGAATGAATATAGCCCCCATCTAGTGGTGAGGATAGGAATTGTGCCGGCTGCCAAAGCCTGTCGGACTCTTCTAAGGCAATGATTAATGACTGGTAGATGAAGTAAAATGATATTGGAGAGTATTGCTGGAATTAAAGATGACAGGGATAACCAGAGTAACCGGAGAAAAATCTGTCCCTCCTCTGCTTTGTCCAGTACATTCTCACATGGATTGACCAGGATTTGAACCATGGAGCCCAGTGGTGAGAGGCCGGCGTGCTGCCGCCTGAGCCACGGAGGCTTGGTCTATTCTTAATTAAGTTGTTTATTTTTTTTAGGCATAATTCTGTTATATGTTTTCTTGTTCAAGTAGTTTCTAAATTATTTTTATTCATAAATTGGTTTTGATAGAGTGAAAAACCTAACAGTAAAAAATACAGTATGCATTACAGTAGATGAAATGACAATTCTACTGGTCATATTACTTAGCCAATGTCATAGTCGATGCATTAAAATGCAATCCATCACAGTCATTTTTACTGACAACGGTTCATCTTGAGAAAACTAACACTCATACACTACCTTAAGTTTTTTTATGATACTGTGGTGCTTCTGTGGCCTGATGGCATCCAATGTGATAAAATGCATCTATTAATTACAGATGTTGCACCTTACATGGTTAAAGCATGCCAAGGGTTGAAATTCCTGTACAGCAAGATGATTCATTTAACTTGTTTAGTGCATGGTGTGCACCATGTTGCAGAAAGAGTAGGGAGTATTTTTCCAATTGAAGAGAGAAATAGCATCCATGGAGAAAGTGTTCATTAAAGCATCCTTTCACGTGAGTTTATTCCAACAATGTGCCGCTGATTTGCCGTTACCTTCGCAACTAGTGTGCACCAGGTGGGGTTGCGGCGTCCTATTTCGCGGCAAATTTTATGCTTATAAAATCAGTCCTCGAAAAGCTAAATAAAGATGATGCTATGTGCATTAGTGAGTCTTTACAAGCTGCATGTACTGCACCCGCCCCTTAGCCATAGAGTCTCCGGTGATAAATTGACAGGGTCGTTATCTGGGTTAAAATCAAGTGAGCATCAGAAATATATAAATAACTTAGCAGCATAAAGGTTTGGAGAATATGGGTGTCGTATAACTGCGATCGCTTGAGAACAATATTTAAAATTTTTAAAAATCAAAGGGGTTTATTATAATCCTGATGATGAAAAATGACGCAAATATACAAGGCGAATACATAATCAAATTTCACATAATTAGACTTTGGATTACGTTCAGTGTTGTTCATACTTTGGGAATAAGGCAGAGTACAACTATTGAAGAAAAATCTATTTCAAGACTTCACGTGTATGGAATATTAACCCTTATGCTTTCAAGGTAACGATCTATCGGTACCCATAGTTCCTGCGAAAACTGACATGGTAACGATCCATCGTTGCCAGGCTTTGTTGTTATTATTTCGTTATTTACATGCGAGATAGCAGCATTTTTCATGGAATAAGAAGAGCACAGTTTTAACGCACGTTATGCTCCGCAGGAACTGCCGACTATTCGTATTTATCTATATTCTTACCGTCTTACTAATAAACGGTGTACAACTTTTATATAAGGTTTATACACCGTTTATGTGAAATTTGTTACTAGTAAACTGTGTATAAGCCTCCTGTGTATACGCACATTATAACTATACACAGTCCTACTAATAAACTGTGTATACCAAGCTTATACACCTCTTCAGCACAAAACGTTACTAATAAACTGCATATAGGCTCTATTGTGTATAAGACTGTTATAAGCAGTAATGTTATTGCATGGCAGTTGTTATACACCGGTTATACAGTCGCGGGACCTAGTATAAGAAGTATATAAGACAATCCATTGCATTGAACAGTATTTCCATGCACTCATATGAATACCATTGGTGGTGTAATTTGATGAATTGTATTAATTACGAGTTCAGTGACTGAAGTGGATTGAAATAAAATAATGAACGATTGTGACAATTTAGCGCACGATATTTTAGGTATCGCATGTTTAGGTTATGCACAATAGAGTCGCTGAGTCTCTCTTGGGTGTCTGTGGCTGAATTTTAATGATTTGTTGCCCTAGCCATCTTACACCTCCCGAATAATAATAATAATAATAATAATAATAATAATAATAATAATAATAATAATAATAATAATAATAATAATAATAATAATAATTAGTAGTAGTAATAGTAGTAGTAGTAGTAGTGGTAGTAGTTTTTTTTTTTTGTTATGGCAGGGGAAAATCTTTTAAAGACACCACTCTGTGTGGAAGTTGGATTTCCACCAACTAAAAACCCCTGCCCTCTTTACTCAGACCATTCTGGAACTGCTTGTCGGCATGACATAAGAATGGAGTGATGTATATTATTAAGTTCTTCCTTTCTCTTCTTTCTCCTTCATCCCCATAATGCTTGTCGCCATTGCCTTTACTGTGTTCCAGGCAAACGGGCTCTCTAACATAATCTGAACCAGATTCCCTGGCGTGAGTCGTCGGCCAAGTTGTTGGCAGGCTTTCCTTCGTTCTTCTTCCCGTCGAACACAGTAGAAAAAAGTGTGTTCTATCGTATCCCTTTCAGAACAGTACCGACAACCATCTCCCTGCGTCTTTCCCATCTTCATGGCGTATACGCCGAATCTTCCATGTCCTGTCAGGATCTGCGACAGATAGTAATCTACCTGCCGATGTCTACATTTAAGCCAGTCTCCTATGTTGGGTATTAGCCTTTTTGTCCATTGGCCAACATCGGTTGTGCCATCCCATCGGTCTTGCCAGTCTAGTAAGAGTTGGTTCCTCGAGGCTTTCTTTTCCTCAGCAGATATAGTTGCACCCCTTTCATGCCAATGTTTTCTCTCTACAACGAGGAGGTCAATGGGAATACTGGCAGCTACAACTTGTAAAGCTGCTATCGAAACAGTTCGATATGCACAGGTAACTCTGAGCAGCATTTTCCTCTGTACTCTTTCCATAGCTCTTCGGTGAATCTTCCTCCTGAGTGCATTGTGCCAGATAGGTGCAGCATAAAGTAAAATGGAATATACTGCAGAGCACATAATCTGTCTCTTAACTGTTCTTGGTCCCCCGATGTTAGGCATAAGTCTGGCTAATGCCGATGCCTTCTTCTCTGCCTTTTGGGTTACTGCCTTCATATGTGCACCAAATGTGCAATTCCTGTCAATAAGAACCCCAGGTATCGTACAGACTTTCCTGGGATAATCACTGTATCATTTAATAAGAAACAGACATTTTTCCAATTCCTGGAACCTTTCAAAATTACAACCTCAGTCTTATGTGGAGCCAATCTCAACTTATTATTTACCATCCAAAGGTTAACTCGTCTCAGTGATTCATTTACTCGGAAGGTCAGTTCTTCTACATTCTCTGCTATTACCAATATTGCAAGGTCATCTGCATAACCAATAGATGTTGTCCCTTTTGTCAGCTGCAGGCGTAAGACACCATCATATAGAATGTACCACAAGGTGTGTCCTAGGACAGATCCCTGTGGAACGCCAGCACTCATTTCAAGGTCTTCTAAATCATGAAATCGTATTCTTCGTCCTTTGAAGTACTTAACGATTATTTGTTGTAGATACTGAGAAATGTTCATCCTACGAAGTTCTCTCAAAATAATGCTCCAAGAAGCAGTGTTAAAAGCATTTTTGACATCTAGCGTTATCAAGGCAGCCCATTTCTCACTGCTTTCTGCCTGTATATGAATCACCATCTCAATAGCTTGGGTTGTGGTTCTACCCTTCCTAAATCCAAACTGGTTCGAAGAAAGTCCTCCCTGTTGTTCAAGTTCTTTCTCCAGTCTAGTTTTAATCAATCCTTCGTAAAGTTTGCTCAAGGTGTTTAATAAGCAAAGTGGCCTGTACACTGATGGATCTAATGATAGTTTCCCTGCCTTCAATAACAGCACTAGCTTGGGGAATTCACGCTTTTTTAATAAATCATTAAAGACTGATAAGATCCAACCAGGTGCCACCTCAACTACTTACTCGATGGCTTCTGGTGGGATTCCATCTACACCTGGTGCCTTACCAGTCTTCATATTGCGTGCTACCTCTTTTAACTCAACCACAGTAAACGGTTCTGCAACACAAAAATCTGATTCCGTTTCAAGTCTGTCATTAGTACAAGGGAACAACTCCATTGCTATGGCTTTTCTTCTACCAGCTAGGAGCTGAACTGGTACCCTGTTGATTATTCGACCGGTCACTATCTTATATCCCGCTCCCCAGATGTCACTGTCTAGATCTTCGCATAGCTTTTGCCAGAGATTTCTCTTAGAATCCTTTATTAGCTTCATTTGTTGCCTCTTTGATGCCTTATAGTCAGCTTCTAATTGTATTAAGTTGACCTGGCTGATTTTTTTCCTAGATCTTGTAAGAATTCGTCTCTTGCGATTGCAGTCTTTCCTTTGCATGTCTGTTTCATTGTTCCACCAGTAAGGGACTCGTGTTTTATATTTTGTTGATCCCCTCAATCGGCTGGTCCTACAAGCATCTTTAAGAACAGCAGTTACATCTTTTAGAGTATGTTGCACTGTGTATCTACAGTTTGTGACATCCACTCGATTGCAATTTTAAAAGTTTCCCAATTATAGTTCCACACTGTTTTCGTGATATCATTAAGCTTCTTCGATCCCTTAACTTGAAAGTAAATAAAACGATGGTCGCTGAGAGATTCATCTTCCATAACTTCCCGATCAACAATGAATGATGCTATACCCTGCGTTGAGCAGGTGACGTCTATGAAAGACTCTGAGTTCCCTCTGGAAAAAGTTGGTAATATTCCAGTGTTACGAACCACCAAGTCTAGGGTCGCTATCCATTCTGCCCAATATTCTCCCCTACGATCTGCAGTTGGTGCCCCCCACATAGGCGACTTGGCATTTAGGTCTCCGAGAATGATAGATTCAATACCTGACGCCATGCAGTCCTGAACTATTGCATCTACTTCAGCTTTGAAAATATCAAAAGGGATGTTAGGAGAGATATAACAACAATAAATCTGATATTGCTGAAGTCGAATACACAAATATCCTTCTTTTGCCCTTATGCTTAGCACCTACAACTTATCATTTAAAAAATATGCAGCTACATCACATCTTTTGTCCGTGAACCAACCACCTTCAGCTACTCGCCTTCTGTTTGGCTCGCTAACAAGCACTAAGTCTACTTTCTTTTCCAAGGCTGTCGCATACATGATGTCATGACTGTCGGATTTCCTCATGAGATTCGCCTGAATTCGTCGTTTGAATTCAACTTCCTTGCCTCTAATATTAGCTTCCTGTAAGTAGGGCATTTCATTTGATCTGAGCGGTGGCCCTCCACTTGGCATATGGTGCAAAACGAAATGTTCCCACAATCCTTCGCCAAATGGCCTTCTTGTCCACAATTTGGACAGCTCCGTGACCGGTCATCCTTAACGTCGCAGTGTGGCGCTTTATGTCCAAATCCAAGACATTTAAAACACCTTGCACCTGTAACACTTTCCTTCACCATACAGGTTGCCCATCCCACATTTATTTTCTTTTTCTTTAACAGTATTTTCGATGGTTCCATTGGCAAGATTACGGTAGCATTCAGATTTCCGAACCTCCCCGGTCTTACGGACGTAATATTGATCTGAGATTCTTCGACAGCAGCTTCTAAGGAGAGTGCTGCTCCAAGATAGTTTTCATTTAAATCCGGATCCATACCGTACACTAGAATTGTTCTCCCCTTCCTTTTTGTTGAAACCTCTATTTCCTTGACGTTTTTAATTATCTCACGTTGTAATACGTCAGCCTTTCCTTTGCCTTCTACAGTAAGTAAAAGGTCATCCTTTGCTGTTTTACTTATTCGTTTTATTTTAATGCCAATTTTTTCGATGTTTACTCCTTCCTTTACTGTTTTAAGCAATTCGGCGTACGTTTTTCCCGCAGCTTTGCACGTAACTGTTTCCTGAGTATTATCATTTAAGGATTTCTTTTTCGATGTTAATCCCACAGAAACAGCCTGTTTTACCTGCGTTTTACCCGATTCCAAGCACCCTATTTCAATATCACTCTTACGAAACATCCATTCCAAGATTTTCCTTATATAATTCCGATCAAGGGTATCCGGGATAGTTATCAGCACCTTTCTTGCATGAGTTTCAATTATCTCTCTCCACTGGGTGAGACATGAATACAGGCTCTGCAGGTCATTTACTCCATCCCGATTAAATGAATATGGTATTACATACACATATCGCAGCTTCTCCCGCTCTCCTCCTCGACTCGTGTAGGTTTGCGTAACAGTGCGCAGGAATTCCGTCTTACCTTCCTCCAGATTAGAGTTCAGCAAGTCAGAGATTTCTGTATGCATATTCTTCATGCTTCTCATAATTCCATCCTCCTCTGTAAGATGTTTGGGATTTACAACCATTGATATATCCCAATCAGTCAATTTCCCTATATTTCCGGAGATGACGTGCGTGTTACTGTAAACAGTCAGGCCATTCCTTATCCAATAGCTTCGCAAACTCATCAAAGCACGTAGCTTCCAAGAGGGTCTGCTCTATATCTAGCACTCTGTCACTGAATTGTGCCTGTGTCCCAACATCATGGGTTATTTTCTTACTGGAGGTAGTGCCCTGTTCCAAATCACTCCTAGCCTTTGGATCTTCATTCACATCAAATTGTTCCCATTCCCACGAACGACTACGAATGATTTCTGCCATTTGTCCCATTTCTTTAATACCTTTCTTTATCTCCGCTTTGGTATTAGGAGTCATCTTAACTAATGGTAATAAGTCTTCACTATGCTTGACTAACTTATCAATTTCTAGTCGCATCTCTTCTAATCCTACTCTTTGGTTTATAGTCTTCGTACTCTGTAGTTCCATGGTTACGTCCAGCTCCTCATCCGACATAGTATCTCTTTGGTTTTCTACATCTATTTCAACTTCTTTTGATTTGACATTGCTATTCTCAGTACCTCTACTTTCTTTTCTCTTTGAAAACATAACCTTAAATCATTTAAAGCAATATAAATGACCTATTTACCTTCTTAGAAAAGGGATGCCTCTTTAGCTCATCGCGTTCTGAAGGGCAGCACTTCCACTTATAATCGCAATATATTTTATCCATACACAGCCTTTAAAACACCACTTAATTAAGCAAATACGCGGAGCACTAAACAACATCAGCCATTCAATAGCAGCACGTAGTAGTAGTAGTAGTAGTAGTAGTAGTAGTAGTAGTAGTAGTAGTAGTAGTAGTAGTAGTAGTAGTAGTAGTAGTAGCTGCCAATTTGCATGGTCAAGCTGTCAGAACTGCTTTCATCAATAATTACTTTTAAGGTGATGAAAAATGAACAGCAGATATTATGCGACTAACAGACTTAATGTTCTCAAAATCAAATCAAAATCTCTTTATTTGCAAATGAGGTGTCTACCTCGGTGGCAAATGGTACACTAAAATACGTTATTGTCAAGCACTAAATATTAAATTAACAAGAGAAGAAAATTTTCCTATAATACAATATTATACAATTTACGCTAACAATGTTTTCTATTAAACACACAGCTCATCCTTAATAAATTTATATTGTTTACAAAATTCTACTTATAATATCTCCTGTACTACTTACAAATATAGTCAACTGATATACAATATGTGGAATTACTTCAAATGATACTATACAACTGGTATAAGATTAATATTTACATTGCATTTATTTATTTATTTACTTTTTTTTTTTTTTTAACCCGTTCTGGATCCTAAGTAGCATAACGACCTGCTGCGTCTTAACCAGAGCCCCTTTTGCCACCACTTTTCAGAGTTCCTGAAGGGCCTTCACAGCTACCGTAGCGGTCCCAGGGCCCTCGAAGTCCCCACTGTACTTCACCCCTACAGGTAGTCCCCTACTTTGGCTGTCCAAACTCCTTAGACCAGGGAATGGAATTAATTTATTTACACACATTTTTTTATTTACAATAACCTGCACTGGTCGAATGCCCTCTAACACTTCATTTATTTTCTCTGTTGCTGTTTATTCTCTTCTTGAATATCTGTACAGATGTTGGAAAAGGATCAAACACTACCCCTGGTAAACTGTTCCACTCCTTCACACCCTTCCCAATGAATGAAAATTTACCCCAATCGCTTCTGCTAAAATTCCTTTTAATTTTATATTTGTGGTCAGTCCTGCCGATATAATTATTTTTCAACCGAAGCCTCTCACGGATATCTCCCCATGCTTCTTCTCATGTATAGGCTCTATATAATCCTATAAGTCTAGTTTTCTCCCTTCTCTTACTTAAAGTTTCCCACCCAAGTTCCTTTAACATTTCTAATACACTACTCTTTCTCCTGAAATCCCCTGTTACAAATCTTGCTGCTTTCCTCTGCACACTATCTATTTCTTTTACTAGGTATTCTTGGTGAGGATCCGAAACACTGTTTGCATATTCCAGTAATGGACGAACCATACTCAAGTAACTTTTTTCTTTTAATTCTTTGTTGCATCCCTTAAGTAGCCTCATTATGACATGTAACGATCTGTAAGCTTTCCCAACAATGTCATCAATATGACCCTTCCAGTGCAAATTACTTTCAAATCTCACACTTACGTTTTTGCACTTGCCATCTTTTGGGATAACTACCTCATCCAAAGTATATTCAAATTCAGTTTTAAAGCTCCTGTTTGTAAAAGTTGTAACACTTGATTTGCCTCCATTAACCTTCATATTATTTTCTTCAACCCATTGTTGGATTCTTTCAAGGTCCCTTTGTAATTCTGAATAATCCTCAATGTTGTTTATTTCCCTATAAACAATTATGTCATCTGCATACAATCTCATTTTTGATGTTATATTGTTCCCTAAATCATTTGCGTATTTTAAGAAAAGTAACGGACCGATTATACTACCCTGTGCAATTCCCTTCCAAACTTTCTCTTCCTGAGATACATTATTCATCTTAATTCATATTTATTAGTAAGACAGTTATAATACAGTGGTCCCAATGAAACAACTAATAATGTAATAATAATGAATGTGGAGACACATGCTTCACTGCTTTCTGAGAAGAAAGTCTTTTTAAAATTTCAATTTCCCAGTTAGCGGCCCTTGTCCTTTTTGTAACTGTCTCCATTATTCGCAATTCTCTCAATAATCCCCCGAAAATTTGCTATTAAAGAGACGGAATGACAATGAATAACTATAAAAGAAATGATGGTTGGGCGTATTTTTTTGTAATAATGTGTTACTGCTTAATAGACTTTTGAAATTGCGAGTTTATTATACATTATCTGCCTTTACAAAGATCTTTCTCAAATTTGAGTACGTATAAAAAGGGGCATATTCCTTGACATAAAAAATGAAAACCGTACGTAATATGATTTCCATACTTCGTAGTTGAATACGCAGAAATATGATGTATAAATGCCTAATAGAAACTTTTTTGATCAAACCTTTCTTTTAGCTACAAAACAGGTTTTCCTTTCTCCTGAAAAGTAAGGATTTTGGAATATGTACCCTTTTCAACTCGCCGATTCAGTTACAATTGCTTACATTTTCCGTACTATTCCAGTTAGAAGCTATTGATCTTTACTTAAGCTTTTCTATTTCTTTTTTGGCATTCATTACACAAGCAAGCTGAAGAAATGTTAATATCAGTAGAAGCCAATTTCCAGCTGTCTCACTTTGTGTTGCCACTGCCTTTTCGATATGCCGTGCTACTGCGTGACTTTCCGGAAAGTTTTGCTCGTAGATAACCAGCAGAAGCGATCATAAAGGCGGTGAAGGTGCGAAATAGGTCAGTGAACTGCAGGAAGAGATTCCTACGCCTTGGAACGAGTGAATACATGCTGTATAGTAATACAATGCGTATACTATGTTTGTTAGTAAGAAAAATGTACAATGCTTATACAGGGTTTATTCACTGTATTACTATACAAGTGTCAAACAACTGTATAAGGACTTTTTATTAGTAAGACGTCCGACTAATTGGCTGAATGGTCAACGTACTGGCCTTCGGTTCAGAGGGTCCCGGGTTCGACGTGCGACGTGATGAAGAGAGTTAATTTAGCTGACGATATCACTGAATATTTTGACAGTTATTCAAGTGATGATGTTTCTTTGTCTGAATCGGAAATTATAGACGACGATGATAATAATCCAGCACCTCCAGTAAGAAATGTGTGTTTTATACAAAATGCCCGACTTTTTTCAGTGATGCATCACTTTTCATAATTTAATCTATCCTTGGATCTATTGCACATAGAATCTTGATATTTACCATTGCTACCTCAGACTACAGGGGTAACACCAAACAAGGCACAAACACAGTTAAAAGGGGAAGCTAAGAGTACAATACACAATATAAGAAAACACTACACACTCGGAAAAACAGTAGCTAGCATTACGCGGATCTCCAACAAAACAAGTACGTAACTATCAGTAGGGCCAACTAGTGAACGACAAAACGGGAAGATGGAAGGGCTGGGAACCTACCAAAGGCATAGACATGGCTTACATAGCGGATTCCGAAATAAATTCCCGTGATCCTTAGATTTGAAAAATATTATATACAAAATAATCTTACAAATACATTCGAAGTTACGAGCTATAAGTTCAGTGGTATCCATAGCTTATTTCATAGCAGGGTAAATTCAAATTTCAAAACAACTATACATCTAGTTACCAATGCAGTAGTACAATGCAATTTACAGGTTATCCAAAGTCTAGCGTACCTCAAGTGATACAGAACTACCAGAGGCAAACCCCAAGGGAAATAATATACATATTTTAGTGAAACAAGGAATGGGAATGCCTCGGAAACGAACAGGTAAGTCCAGCTGAAAAACTAAGGCATCATAAGTAACTAATTTGGTGAATCTAGGCGAGGTTAGGGCAGACTCCTGTATGAAAAGCAAATCGGAACATTACGGAAATTTTAGCAGGAACGGAATTCAAGAGTGCTTACCCGAGGAGAGTGCCATCCCGGAAGCCGGGGGACGTCAACCAGATAGGCTGCTCGCAGACAGATAAACCGAGACCGACAGAATTCAGGATACAGAAATTAATACGAACACTGCCTCGCTCACTATATATAGGAACTTCCGGCCTCGGAGGCAGCCAATCAGCGTGCACAAGTTCCCTATCGGCACCTAGACTCACCAATCACAACCTTACTTTCGATCGCGAACTTTGACTAACATTCTAGAATACACATGATCGCGAAAGTTGTATTTTTCCAGAATAGACAGAACACACTTTCTAGAACACATACCAACAAAGTAACACACCCTGTACAAAAGTTATGTAACTTTCTGGATCTTTCCAGGAACTATAGACAGAATTCTACTATTTACAAATGCCTATGTTACAACATTATACAGTACAGGTTAGGTCAATAAAAATAAAACATCATATTGTATTTTACAAACAAAGACTTCAAAAAAAATACATTCCAGTCGCATTACATAGTTCACTTGTAACATCTTCTTCCTCCCCGAAAATCGAGCGCTGCTCGACCAATAATATAACCTCACTGGGGAGCAAGCAATAGAGCGTTTTCACACAGTACCGATAGTAAAGGTACATTACTTTAACACACCTGATTTCTTGAAGTTAACTTTGTCAAACCAACAACACAAACTGTCATCTAATTTCCAAAAATAATATAGATCCACCTCTTGAATAAATATCACAAAATCCACATGGATTGTCACATTGCACTTCAGAATGCCTTCTTTCACAGATGATTAGACAATTTGTACTCTGTCCACCAAATCATGTACACCATACTTTCTGCCAAATGTTAGAAATACCAAAACTTCTCACTTGTTGCTAATACTTTTGCACTACATTCCCACAACAGTCACAGCACAGCTAGGCCACAGGTTCTTGCTGATGATGCGGCTGCCGACAAGGCCGTTTGCCGCCAGCCTCCATTCAATGTCAGTCCAAACCTGACACGTAGGTGAGATGCAGTTCAGTGGTCTCTTGCACCAAATAAGCCGGGGTGAGACACCGTCCAGCCCGCCTGCCACCAATAGGACGTTCCCCGCAGGATAGTGGTGCCGGATGGTGACGCCCAAGGCACACAGTGTGCCTCCCAATTTGGCACTTCAGGTTGCTGCCCGAAGAAGCTGGTCACTGCAGCCGCTGTAACACACACAAACCGCAGCAGACAGGGAAATACTTTGAGGTAAAAGTATGCTGCTGGGCTCAAGATCTCGCGTAGAGTCACCCGATGGGTGGCTTAATAAGTATGCAATAGGGACTCTCCCTCGCACACCAGGGATATTAGGGCACTAGCCCCGGGGTAAGCACTGCTACCTACAATTCACGTGACAAGATTATGGTGGGGGTGAAAAGAAACTACTGGAGGGTGCGCTAAACCTGACCGTAAAAGAAAGAATAAATTCCAAGTAGTGACCCTAAACTAAAACTTATCTAACTTATAATACTAAATCGATACACTAGAGGATACCTAAAGTATTCACTTACACAATTACTTACAACTAACTTACAATAAAACAATAAATCTTATAACCAAAACCTTATAAATAACCTTACAATAAAATTATTTTACAACTAAATTTTTACAAATAACTTACAACTAAGTCTACAAGGTCACCAACGATGGTATTTACCCTTCCCTACCAGACTTAAGGTACCTTGATCTGGGAGAGATGTACTCTGCTGATCCTTTTCCTTTCGGGATCGCTCACCAATAATGTCACCGGGGTGAGGAACTTTAAGATGGTGCAGGGACCTCGAAATCTGGGGGCCAACTTACTGATAACATGGTCCGCAGCACTACTGATGGGATGTGTTTTAATAAACACCTGGTCACCCACAGAGAGATCGTGCGGTCTTCGGCCGTGGTTGTAATTACGCTGGACCTTAGCGTAATAAACCTTCAGGTTCTTTCGTGCTCGGTGCCAATTAGCTCGGATCTTTTCTGGGCTGGCATCGTCGGGCAGAAGATCATTAATTGACCATAGGTTAGATAGACGAGAATTTGGAGTAAAAGCCAACATCAACGAAGCAGGGGTTTGCTTGTGGCTTTCGTGGACAGCAGTGTTAAATGCAAATGACAACCAATTCAATGAAGAATCCCACTTGGAGTGGTCTGAGGAGTGATAAGCGATTAGGGCAGATCGCAGGTTACGATTCACTCTCTCAGCATAATTGGGCTTCGGGTAATACGGGGTAGTGGTTACATGAGCAATGGATAGATCAAAGCAGAAATTCCGGAACTGGGCAGAAGTAAAGGCTCTTGCGTTATCACTTACCAAGAATTGACAGGGTCCAAACGAGGCAAATATCTGTTTCAAGCACGAGATGGTGGTGTTGGCGTTAGCCATCCGAGTGGGGAACAGCCACGTAAAACGCGAAAAGGCATCAACACACACGAGTATGAAACGATGACCATTCCGAGATCTCGGGAAAGGACCAGTATAGTCTATGAACAGTCTTTCCACGGGGCGAGAAGCATGCTCAGAAGACAAGAGACCTAGACGAGTATTCGGGGCAGGTTTACTGATGTTGCAAATCTTACAGGACTTGACAAGTTTACGGATCTCACTATCCATAGATTTCCAAATAAAGTGGTTACGGATTTTTTCTCTTGTTTTGAAAACACCCAGATGACCACCCACTGGGGATTCATGAAAGTATTTGAAGAGAGCCGGGACCAGGTTAGTTGGGACTACAATTTTGGGGTCTCTGCGACCACGAGCAGGACAAAATAAGACACCATTCTTAAGAATATAGGGCTTAACATGCTCACCGGATTTAATCCTGTCGACAATGGCTTTTAACTCAGGATCATCCTCTTGATGTCTGGCAATATCCTTTTTTTCACTTTACAATGGCGAAAAATGAGGGTATCCTCCTATTCAATACATCAATCTTGTAATGGCAATATCCTTGAAAAGGAAGGGAGAGTCTTTGAGAACTACATTGACAAAAGTTGATACTTGTTTGGTAGATGAGTCTACTGGCTCGGATTGAGGGTCAGAGCTGTCTGGATGGAACATTCTACTGAGGCCATCAGCCACAACGTTTTCCGTGCCACGAATGTGGCGGGCTTCAAATTGGAAGGCTGAGATGCGCACTGCCTATCGTGCTAGACGACCGGTCTTTCGCAGCTTGGCCAGTACCCAACTCAACGCCTGATTGTCAGTTTCCAGATAGAAAGGGAGATGTTGGAGATGTTCCAGGTACATTCTGAAGCGTTCTAAGGAGAAGACAACAGCCAGGGCTTCCAACTCATAAATGGAATAATTGCGCTCAGCAGGATTCAGGGCACGCGAAGCATAAGAAATAGTATTATTATTTATAAGTTTCATATTCCGTATTGATTGGATTCAATGTAATAGACAAGAAAAATGTTCCACCGATCAATACATTTATTGTGAATGAATTATTGCACTAGTACCGGTTTCGACCTATATTGGCCATCATCAGCTAGCACACAAATTTACAGTCATCGGACAAATTTACAAAGATGTTACGTAAGAGCATCCGGATGTCTGATAAAAAATGGAAGTAACCGGTACTAGTGCAATAATTCATTCACAATAAATTTATTGATCGTTGGAACATTTTTCTTGTCTATTGCATAAGAAATAGGACGATGCCCTTCTTGAAATTCCTGTAGAAGAACTCCGGATATGCCTGAGGAAGAGGCGTCAGTCTGAAGAATGAAGCGTTTAGAGAAGTCTGGCATAGCCAGTACAGGGGCGTTACATAAGGCAGATTTCAAGTCCATGAAGGCTTCACGTTGGGCATCACCCCACACAAATTTGGCATCCTTTCTTCTCAAATCATTTAATGGAGCTGCACGTTCAGCAAAATTAGGAATGAATTTGCGAAAGAAATTCACCATGCCAATGAATCTGGCTACAGCCTTGACGTCCTTTGGTGGGGAAAATTCTGGATGGCGGCAGTACGACACCCTGTACAAAAGTTATATAACTTTCTGGATCTTTCCAGGAACTATAGACAGAATTCTACTATTTACAAATGCCTATGTTACAACATTATACAGTACAGGTTAGGTCAATAAAAATAAAAACATCATATTGTATTTTACAAACAAAGACTTCAAAAAAAAATACATTCCACTCGCATTACATAGTTCACTTGTAACACCATGTTAGAAAACAATAATATGACCTTTCTACTAACATCAATCACAAATTTGTGCATTGAACACCATTTCTCAGAATTACTTCAAAACTTTCAAAATCTGAAACTGTAACTTTGTTTTGAATTTGTATTTTTTTTAAATTGAACCCTTCTGGTTTAGGGACATGACTGAAATGCAGTGATAATAAGTGATATATATACTCTGTATGTTTACAAACTTTCTACTCTGTAAGTTTACAAACTTTCATGTTGATATATTTATTGGTGTGCCTTCCATGTAATTTTGAAAGAAATGTGTGCTTAGTGGGGTAAAAATGGCAGATAGTTTTCACACATCCATCAGCTGAGTGCTTGAAAGCGAAAGGGTTAAGTATTAATCGCTGAAGCTACTCCCACTTTTACTGGACAAACAAAGTCAGAAATCAACGACCCGGTTTATTTTTCTTAATTGTTTTCATGAATCTAAAAATCATTAGTAGGGATTTCAGGACCTCTGCAAACGTCGAAGATCTTGGGTTTGCAACTAGCAATTTCACTAATGTTGGGACTGGTGGTTATTGTCCCGCTGTGTTGTGCATATAGTTCTGTATGTCTCCAGTGTTTCGTGTTTAATTGTGTTGTGATGTCATTCAGCGTCGACATTGGTGTCTACCAATGGTGCAATAGGTTTGTGTATATACGGGTGGAAGTTCGATGTGAACCCAAGGCGTCTGAAGTTTGTGTTTGTTATATTATTTAAGGTTATTCCAGTGGGATATTGGTTAATGTTAGATTAGGTGCCATTCAGATATCTTTATATATGGTATACACTTATGTATCTTGGCTAGGCTGATGATGGTCCTCATAGGACCGAAACTAGTACCTTGGAATAGCACATTGTAATGTTTTTGTAAACATCGCATGATTGTTAAGTATTGAGAAGGTGAATTAAAAATTTTGTATTTATTTTTTGTGTAATCTTAACTCAATACGGAACCAACTATGAAGTTTATAACCTTGAACACGGAGGCTTTGGCATGTTAATTTGTAAATTCCTGATTTATTAAATTAGTCTCTATCTTATATGAAATGAAAATTATCTTATTAGTATTATTATCCGTTTTGTATGCGACATTGATCTTATTTTTCCTGAAAATATTAGCCAATTGATAAGAGTGTTTATTTCGAAAAGTTAGAACTGCAGCTGATTTTTTTCTCCTTTCGCTCTTTAATTAAAGTTGTTTTTGGTTCATTTTTCACTTTATTTATCATTCTATTCATAAATTTTTTGGAATATCCATTCTTACGAGCAATTTGATGGATTATATTTCTCTCTCTATTATAATTCTTCTTAGACATAGGTATGTTCATAGCTCTATTAATTAAACTGTGAAATGTTGCCTTTTTATGTTGACGTGGATGATTGGATTCATTTTTGAAATAGTATCTGAGTAGTTTTTCTGAAAATTTGAAAATCGAAATGACCAGAATTTTTAGTAATTGTTAAATCTAAATAATTTAAAGTCCTATCATTTTCAGATTCCATCGTAAAATGCACTTCTTTATCCAAAGTATTTAAATACTTTAATATACCGTCAGGTTTAACCTTCTGTTCATCGATAATAACAAATATATCATCGACGTATCTCATCCATGTAATCAATCCATCTATTTTATCCACTGTTTAATTATATTCCATGTAATCCATGAATATGTTTGCTAAAATACCTGAAGCCAGTGAACCCATTGCTAGATCTTTAGATTGTTTGTAAATTTTGTTGTTAAAAATGAAATAGTTTTTTTCCAAAGTAAATTTGAATAATGTTAAAAATTCTTCAATTTCCACCTTAATTGGCTGTGTTGTATTAAATTCTTTCTTACTATTTTTATAGTATCCACGATAGGAATGTTGGAGTACATATCTTCGGTATCCAAACTATGTAGTCTGTTAGCTCAATGTTTTGAATTCTGTTACAAAAGTCAATAGTATTAATTAGGTGCATCTGGCTATTAAACTTGTAGTGTTCTTTTAAAAATCTTTGTGTGAATTTGGCCATCTTATATACCAGACTATTTCTAAAATTAACTATTGGTCTAATAGGAATTTCTTGTTTATGAATTTTCGGTAGTGCCCTTAAAGTAGGTATTTCTGGGCTCATGTTAACTAGACAGTTAGTATCTTTGGAGTCTAATAAAACAGTTATGTTATTGAGAATTTGTTTAAGTTTTTTCTGCATAGATGACGTGGGATCTTTCTTTATCAATTCAAAATGATTGTTAGTTAGAAAATTCTTAGTCTTATCAATATAATCTTGTCTTTCTATCAGCACAATTGTATTACCTTTATCAGCTTTTGTCAAAACAATATTCTTCTTCTTCCTCTTGCATTCTGGCCTTCTAAGGACCACGTTACAATTTCAATTCTTCCTCCTTAGTTGTTCTTTCCTTTTCTTCCAGTATTCTTTCACTGTTTCACTGTGCTTCTTTTTCCTGTCTTCAGTCCACTTTGTGCCCGTTTTCTTTTCCTTCCTCTCTTGGAATCCTTCTATTTGTAAGACTTTCTTCCTAAAAATCTTTCTTTCCAATAATTCTTCTTCTCGTATGTTGTTCGTTTCCAGGTCTTTCTTGACTTCTTGAATCCAGGTGGTGGTTGATTTCTTTTCCCAAAGGTACTTGAAGATTCGTTTAGTTAGTCTATTGTCATCCATTCTATAAATGTGTCCAAGAAATAGCAATCTCCTTTTTCTTATTGTTTCTGATATGTTTTCTATGTTCTGGTAAATTTCATTGTTACTTCTTAATTTCCAAAACTCTGCAATTCTTAGAGGACCTATTATTTTCTTTATAATTCTTCTTTCTAATATTTCTAATTTATCAAGCTTGTAGTTCATAGCTCTATTAATTAAACTGTGAAATGTTGCCTTTTTATGTTGACGTGGATGATTGGATTCATTTTTGAAATAGTATCTGAGTAGTTTTTCTGAAAATTTGAAAATCGAAATGACCAGAATTTTTAGTAATTGTTAAATCTAAATAATTTAAAGTCCTATCATTTTCAGATTCCATCGTAAAATGTTTATCCAAAGTATTTAAATACTTTAATATACCGTCAGGTTTAACTTTCTGTTCATCGATAATAACAAATATATCATCGACGTATCTCATCCATGTAATCAATCCATCTATTTTATCCACTGTTTTATTATATTCCATGTAATCCATGAATATGTTGAAATAGTATCTGCTGGCATACAGGGATTCTGGTTTCACTACTGTGTTGTAGTGCTTTATTTTAAGTTTTGTTGATAAGCACTTTTTGTTGTAATTATTCTGTTATACCGTAAGCTCTTTCCATCTTTTGTATCCTCTCCTCTATAGCAGATTTTTCTAAGTCATTTTCTTGAATTGTCTCACCCAAATATTTGAATTTCTTTACCTTTTCTATTTGACCAATATCCGTTACTAAAATCTTTGGGGCACTTTCTTATTCGTGAAAAATTTTGTTTTCTCGGCAGAGATTCTCAAGCCTGTCATGTTGGCTGTCTTTCCAAGGAGATTGACTTGCATTGCTGCATCTGTAAGGCTTTCTGAAAGTATGGCAAAGTCATCTGCAAATGCTAGGCAATTTATTGCAAGACCTTTGTTCTTTTTCCTCAGCACGAGTGGCAATATTTTGGATTCTTTCCATTTTTCATTCCAAATTCTTACAATTTTTTCCATGACACAATTGAAAAGGAGTGGAGATAAACCATCACCCTGCCTGACACATGTATTTATTTTGAAAGGTCGAGATATTTCACCCATAAATTTTACTTTCGAGGTAGTGTCAGTAAGGGTTTCACGAATTAGGTTTCCCAATTTAGTTTTAACTCCAAAATCACGGATTACTTTATCTAGGGTTTCCCTATCAACAGTCAAAAGCTTTTTTAAAGTCAATAGATGTTACAACTAATCTTTGGAGTTTATTAATCTGTGTCGAATTATAGATATCAGGTTGAAAATCTGTTCGGAGCAAGATCTTCCCTCTCTAAATCCACCTTGATATTCACCCAATTGACTGTCCAGTGTCGATTTTACTCTGTTTAGTAGTATTGTTGAGAATATCTTGTAAGCAACTAGCAAGAGGGATATACCTCTGTAGTTGTTGACGTCTTGCTTGTTACCCTTCTTGTGTAATGGGTGTATTAGAACCACTTTCCAATCCTCTTGGATCTTTTCTGTTTCCCAAATTTCTTCAAAGATTATTTGTAGATCTTCTATAATTTTTGGTTCAGTCCATTTTAAAAGTTCAGCTTTTATGGAGTCTTCCCCACTAGCTTTGTTATTTTTAAGATTTTTTAATGCTTCCTTAATTTCTTCCGCTGTTGGAGGTGATCAGCTTCTAGATTTTTGTGAATTTCTGAAAATTATAATTTATTATTTGGCTCAGGGCAGTTCGGCAGGTGTTCGAAATGTTTTGCCAGAATCTCACAATTCTCGGCATTGTTAAGGCCAATTTTACCATTTGTATCTCTGAAGCAAATACTCAGGTTATTCTTAAAGGTCTGATAGAAATTTCGGGAGTTATTTCTTACAAAATTATTCTCAATTTCTACTAGCTGTGATTTTTCGAAAGATCTTTTAACCTGCCTTATTATTCTTGTTGTTTCTTTTCTTTGTAGTTTAAATAGCTCATAGTGTTCATTCTTTCTGGAACATTTTCATTTTTTCCCACCATTTCATTCTTTCGATTAGTGCTTCCTCACATACATTATTCCACCATACTTTCTTTTTAGTTTTAACTGATCTAAATACTTTCTTTGCTGCAGTATTAATTTGTTTAGATAATTCTGGCCATTTGCCATGCTGACTTATTTTAATTTCTTCCTGAAAGTTTTCTTTAGTTGCTTGTGTAATGTTGAGCCTATCCATCTTGTATTTCATTAATTTCCTCAGCCTTCTTTGATTCCTGCAAGGTAGAAGCTTTAGCTTAATTTTAAGAGAGGTAGTGATCGGAGTCAAACTCCCCACTTCTTATTACTTCAACATTCAGAATTTCCGTAATACTTTTTTGAAAAAATAGCTACAGGGTCCAATTGAAACTCACCTAACATCGGGTTTGGGGACACCCATGTTTTAGCCTTTCTTGGAAGTTTCTTAAAGAAAGTCGACATTAATTTTAGGTGAAAGGATTTATAGAGATGAATTAGTCTCATGCCATTTTTGTTTGTTTTTTTGTGTGCCAGATATGCCCCTACTGTTTTGCTGAAAACTTTTTCTTTGCCTATCTGTGCATTAAAATCACCTAGTAGAATAATATTTAATTTTGGAATTTTTGATATTTCATCATCTAGAAGACTCCAGAATTCTTCAGTTTTACTTGGGTTCTTTCTATTATCTTCATTTATTGGTGCATAACAGTTAACAAATGTATACTTTTTGTTCTTGCATTTAAGTGTGAGAAGAGATAACCTTTCTGAACTAGATTTGAATTCCACAACATTATCAACTATTGCTTTATGGACATAAAATGCAGTACCTAGTAGTAGCATTCCTTTCATAATTTTGATTGCTGGTTTACCTTTAAAGATTCTATAATCTTTGGTTTCTGTTACATTCTCATTCATAAACCATGTCTCTTGAGTTGCTAAGATCTGGATTTCATGTCTATCTAAGAAAATTTCCAGTTCTTTCTGTTTGCCGGTTTTTAGCAAGGAATTTACATTAAGAGTGCCTGCAAAGAATTTAAATTTAAGTCTGAAAGGATTCCAAGGATGCTCCGACTCACCCTTATTGCAGATGTTGGGACTCCCCAGAACCCTAGGTCCCGATGCATTGCATAACGCAATGGTGGATTTCTCTTCCGAGCTACCACCTGGGGTAGTGCTTTCATTCAGCGGTCTTTCCATTCTGCAATTGAAATTGTACATTGTACAAGGTAGGAAATTAATTCCAAGATAAGATTGGAATTTTAGTCCGAAATGATTTTTTATTCGTGCTTTACTCCACTAGGTTCTTCCGCTCTCTCCGCCATTGGGACATTTAATTCCTCATTCGTCTTCAAGACCGTTAACCAGGTTTCACCTGTAACCCTAGGCAGGGGCCCTTATAGGGTGCTACCATCCAGAGCCAGATGGACCCGGGTATTTTTACGAGGTTGTTACTCCTCCCCCTCCTCCTTCCCCATCACTTGCAAGATGAGGCCCCGGGCTTGGGAACGGCAATGGCGGAGTTCACAACAATATTATTATTATCTGTCTTCTTCTTCTTCAACATTTAATATTCTTATTCAACTTCTTATGGTTCTCTACCGTATGTTCTATCATATTGGATAATGTTCTACTAACTTCGTATCTAAGAGGAACGTGTTCATCAACTGGTAGGTTAACTATGGCCACTTCAGTTTAAGCTAATAATTTTAACAGATCTTTTCTATTACTATAATTCTCCTTTCCCCAATTGAATTTAGACCCTTTACTTAACATGTTGACGACGGCGTATTGTTTTCCGAGTTTATTCGTTAGGAACGAAGTGAAAAATCAGAGATAATTGAACTCTAATGGATATATTACATACTATTACACATCTTAAATAGAGCCTATAGGCGTTAGGGTGCACTGTGTGCACTGTGTGCTGAGACCGCCCGGCGGGTCTCATCGTCCACAAGTAACGCACAAGGTTCGCGCGCACTCTGTGACCCGCCGGCGACCTCACTGAAAGTGGCGGTCTTTACTTGAACTCTAATGGATATATTACATACTATTACACATCTTAAGTACAGCCTATAGGCGTTAGGGTGCACTGTGTGCACTGTGTGCTTAGACCGCCCAGCGGGTCTCATCGTCCACAAGTAACGCACGGGGTTCGCGCGCACTCTGTGACCCGCCGGCAACCTCACTGAAATTGGCGGTCTTTATGCAGCATTGTTTGTTTTGATCGAATGTAGTGTTGTGAAGCAACATGTTAAGTGTGTGTCTATTCTTATATTTGTACATATTTTCTTCATATAAAATGATTTGAATAATGGAACAAGCATATTGAATAATTTCTTAATTATCCTAGCTCCTGTGTACGCCCTGCATGTCCCACTGTATACAAAGTTAGTTTGCCTTGTGTAGAGACGAAGCAGAAAGGACGAAAGCATAATCTGTGAACGGCGCGCATACAGCTCCAGTATATATAATGTGTCATGAGATCGCCGGTGAGTCTCACCGTCCAGAAGTAAAGAGTTGGTGTGACCCGCCGGCGGGTCTCATAGTCGCCAAAGTGTTAAAATGTTCATTTCATTAACATCAAATTTAACTTGAGTTAGTTTTCTAACAGGTTCAAAGAACTTGTGTTCAATATCACCCAGAATATTTACCTTCTTATTACCTTAAAGTGTTTTACTTTATTATCAAGTAAATTTTGGAACTTCTTATCCAGTATCACTTGTTTCTTGCTCAAAATATTATTCATTGAATTTTTTATGTTCTTCTGTAACCAGTCCCACTCTATTTTTGATGCTGTTTTGGCTATCATTAGATAGTAACTCATATAACTCACTATTAAGTTTGAATTTTTTAAGGAAAAGAAACTTAATTTCATTCCTGAGCCATACTTGATTAACCTTATGCTGTGTTTTTATCTCATTAGGATGTAACCTTCCTCTTTTTTGCAAGGATACCAAATGTTTAGGCACCAGTTTATAAGATAAACATATTTTAAGAAGAAGTATGTCTTTAGATTTTGGAAATTTTAATTTTTAAGTTCTTAAACAATTTCTTAGCCTGGCTGGCATACTCACTGTTGATAAACTTAACCATGATAGGATAATATGGATGATCGATCCATATTGACTACTCTGAAAGGTATTACAGAACTATTTAAAATACAGTAGTTATATTTGAATCTGCCTTGTCAATACACTTATTAATGAAAGAAAACTATTTATTTAACCATGCATGTTTTGGGAAGTCAACCATTCCCTTCATCAATGGTCAGTACAAAGAATAAAAACAATATAACTATAATTTGTTTTTACAATTCAAAGAAGTATTGTGTCCAGTCCACCATATCAGTATATAAAGAAAACTTATGAAATATTATGAAAGTAATTAATATATAACATTTTGTTGAACTGAATGAGAATACCATACTTATATAAATTTAAGATCTTCGAGTTTTTCTTCTTTTTTCTTCTTTTTGTTCCTTAAATTATTATGTGCTAGTCTATACAGTGGGTTATCTTATGCAGTTCTTTCATTTAAACTTGATTCAGAATTATTTTTCTGTGTAAGATAAATTTCTAAATTTTCCAAAACAGTAATTAATTTTCCCTCTTTGGCCGAATGTATTAATTCCATGTCATTAGAAATATCTGTAAATTTATGATTCTTTTCAACCATATGTTCTCCCATTGCCGATTGTCATTTATGTTTGACTGCATGAACATGTTCCTTGTACCTTATAGCCAGACTTCTTCCAGACTATCCAATGTATCGTTGTTTACATGTTTGGCATGTTAATTTGTAAATTCCTGATTTATTAAATATACATTTATTCTCCATCTTATCTGATTTGAAAATTATCTCATTAGTATTATGTTGATGTTCTTTTTCCTGAAAAATTTAGCCAGTTGATAAGAAAAGAAAAAGAACATCAATGTCACATACGGAACGGATAATAATACTAATAAGATAATTTTCAATTTAGATAAGATCGAGAATAAATGTATATTTAATAAAACAGAAATTTACAAATTAACATGCCAAATATGTAAACAATGATACATAGGACAGTCTGGAAGAAGTTTGGCTATAAGGTACACGGAACATGTTAATGCAGTCAAGCATGAAAGATATTCGGCAATGGGAGAACATATTGTTGAAAAGAATCATAAATTTACAGATATTTCTAATGACATGGAATTAATACATTTGGCCAAAAAGGGAAAATTAATGACTGTTTAGGAAAATTTAGAAATTTATCTTACACAGAAAAATAATTTTGAAACAAATTTAAATGAAAAAATGCAGAAGATAAACCAACCCACTGTATAGACTAGCATATGATCATTTAAGGAATAAAAAGAAGAAAAACTTGAAGATCTTAATTTTTTATATAATATTCTCATTCATTTCAACACAATTTTATGCATTAATTAATCACTTTCATAATATTTTATAAGTTTTCTTTATTCATTGATATGGTGAATTAGGACACAATTCTTCTTTGAATTGTAAAAACAAAAGATAGTGTTATATTATTTTTATTCTTTGTACTGACCACTGATGAAGGGAATGGTTGACTTCCCGAAACATGTATGGTTAAATAAATAGTTTTCTTTCATTGATAAGTGTATGACAAGGCAGACTCAAATATAACTATTTAAAATTGTTCTGTAATACATTTTGGGTAGGATCCTCTCAGAAATAATCTATAAGCGATTGAGCAAATTTCTAGCAAGAATTTTACCTGCTATAGATAGCAATGATATACCACAATAGTTGCCACAAACACTACGATCACCTTTTTTGAAAAGAGTAACAATAGTGGCATTTTTAAGGTCGTCACTTTCTTCACAGGTTTCCCATATTCAGAGGATAGGAGTATGAAGTCTGGTCTTTAGAGGTAGACCTACACTTTGAATCAGTTCCAGAGGAATCTTATCTGGGCCAGGAACCTTGCCAAGTTTCAGTTTATTCCTTGTATTCCTTGAATGTTGGTGGAAAAGCCATCCATGGTTGTGGGGATGTCGGGGCACATCATCGAGAAAGTCCTTAGCAGCATTTGAACTCTGATTGAGAAAAGTGGACAAATGTTCTTTCCATTGTTCTATGATTTCTTAACTATCAGTAATAGTGGTAGCATTATCAGCAGCTTTCAGTGTCCCGGAGGAGGAGCGAGTTGGGCCATATAACTCCTATATTCCTGCCTAGAAGTTACGCAGGTCTCGGGCATCAGATATACTTTGCAGTTCCTGAGCTTTCTGCTGCCACCAGTTGGTCTTTATTTCTCTTATTTGCACCTGACATTTACACTTGAGTTTGAGAAAGTGCACTTTCTTTGCGTCTGAAGATGGATCTTGAAGAAGGGATAGATGGGTTTCTCGTTTAGCATTGATAACACACAAAATCTCTTTGTTGTTGTCATCAAACCAGTCTTGTCTTACATTTTTCTTAAAACCAATGGTTTTCTCAGCTGATTCTGTGATTACTTTCTGCAATGTAGCCCATTCCTGGTCAACATCCTTTTTGTTGACTGGAGCACTTGTCAGCATGTCAGAGATCATGTTGTGGAAATTCATGGCAGTGGGTCCATCTTGAAGTTTAGATGTATCAAACTTCTGCCTGGACAGGGTTTGAAAATGCCTGCTTGGTTTACAGTGAAGACTGATTCTAAGATGAGAGAATAGCAACTTGTGATCCATCCAGCAATCGTCTACATTTCTAACTGTCCTAGTGATAAGGACATCCTTCCTATCACATTATCGAGTGAAGATGTAATCAAGGATGTGCCAGTGTTTAGAGCGAGGATGCATCCATGTGGTCTTGAAGTGATTAGGTAGGCATAACTTTGTATTT
Organism: Anabrus simplex; assembly: GCF_040414725.1. Classification (NCBI taxonomy): domain Eukaryota; kingdom Metazoa; phylum Arthropoda; class Insecta; order Orthoptera; family Tettigoniidae; genus Anabrus; species Anabrus simplex. Next base: position 912,350,058 of record NC_090266.1, read on the forward strand.
TTTACCGGTATGAAAAGTTCATGTTTGGTACATAGACAGAGAAGCAGCAATCGATTGTCATTGCAACTACCCAGTCCTTGTTTGCCCATTACATTTTCCCATAGCAGATTATCCTTCTCAACTCTTAGCATTTGAAGTCACCTAGTTGGAAGAGCTTGTCTTTAGTTGGTACGTTGGAGATGGTTGTGGAAAGCAAGTTATAGAACTGGTTGTTAGCATCTTCATCAGCATCTAATGTAGGAGCATAAGCAGAGATGAGAGTCATGTAACAATCTCCGGAGAGTCATAATTCTTTCACTATCTGCAGTTGGGACAAGTTGGTGATTAGCTACTATATTTGTCTTCACGGCAAAACCAACACCATGAATACGATGCTCGCCATTCTCCTTACCCTTCCAAAAGATGGTATATCCTGAACTGGGTTCAATAACTTTGCCTTCACGGGATAATCTTGTTTCTGTCAAGGCAGCTACATCAGTAGTCAATCTAGAAAGCTTGTGGGGAACAAGAGCTGTTCTCCTTTCAGTTCTGTCGCTCTCCTTCGTGTCGAGCAGTGTTCGGACATTTCATGTTGCAATTATAAATTGTTTTCCCGGACAAAAGTGTGACTTCCGATGTTTAGCCCACCTTTTCTAGGGCCTTTCCCATTCAGGGGTGGGCAGTGGTGATCCTAAATAGGCCTGCCCAAACACAGGTGCAAGACCAAATTCCCAAGTAGTCACCATTCTTTGAAAGACGACCAACACACACCTGCGGCCAACATGCAGGTCCAAACTGAAAGCATCCAGTTTCACCCAAGAACCTGTTTCCACCGTCCTTATCCCATCACTGTTGGACTTGGAGTGAAAAATGACAGCTGAAGAAAGTGCCACTGGCATGGATTTCGTTAAGGTGGATCACAGCTTGCCTTGAAGTCACCCACCCACACACTATGATTTCAGAATCCTTCACCACGGTACATAATGCATGAGACATGTGGTGCCAAACACCGAGGCTACAACGGACTGCCGCTGACTCGAGAAAAACTGAGTGGCGCCTTCATAGCCAGTCCGCCTGGCATTTTCTCTTCTGCTTCACTCGCCGTACTGAAGCCCATCTTCTCCCCCGAGTAAACCGTTGAGTAATGGTGTTTCAGTAGCATTTCCTCTACTGAGAGACCCTCAGCCCTCCTAAAGAGCCTCATTTTCCCAAAGCCATTGGCCTCTTTAGATTGTACTCTTATTTATCCCCGAGTCCAGGGCTGCCTCTTCCGCCATCTCCAGTGTACTGAAGTCGACCTTCTTCGCTGCCTTGGAAGAGGGGTCCCTACCTGCTACCTGTAATATGATTGTATATCACGCATCTGCAGTCAGTATTGTAGGATTCACAAACTGCAGCAAGCGCCAGCCTGCTAAGTGGGAAGTACGTCTGATGGAACATTTGTACTGTGGACTGGTTTATTCAAGCAGCAGAACATTCCAAATATATTTTTGAGCAACCTTGGTGGGGGGTTATCATTATAGTACAAATTCAAGAACATGTTTTGCAAACTTAACCACATATTTTCCACTTTTTGAGCACATAAATGCATATTTCTGAAAAATTAAGCACTTAATTATTTTAGCATTGGTTATTACTAATAAACTTAACAGAAGTTGTATTAAACTCACTCTGGTGTTCGTAGGGCAGATTTCCCTGCACTTGTGGTCAAGGCAAGTGGTTTAGCGGCAGGCAAAGGTGTAGTGGTTGCAGCGTCTCAGCTTGAAGCATGTCAGGCTGTTGATATGATACTCTGTCAGCATTCCTTTGGTTCAGCAGGAAACACTGTTGTTGTGGAGGAATTACTGGAAGGTGAAGAAGTTTCGGTATGTAATGTATGATTTTATGTACTTTCTTTAAGTTGGTTACTATTTACTAATTTAATGGAATATTAAACCAAGCAAGCAAACAAGTGTGGAATGGGAAGGGAGTCAAGTCATAAATCAATCAAAAGTGATAAAACCAATGAGCTCGACAGCTGCAGTCGCTTAAGTGTGGCCAGTATCCAGTATTCGGGAGATAGTGGGTTCGAACCTCACCATCGGCAGCCCTGAGGATGGTTTTCCATGGCTTCCCATTTTCACACCAGACAAATGCTGGGGCTGTACCTTAATTAAGACCACGACCGCTTCTTTTCCACTCCTATCCCTCTCCTGTCCCATCGTTGCCATGAGACCTATCTGTGTCAGTGTGACGTAAAGCAACTTGTAAAAAAAACAAAACAAAAAAAAATGATAAACCATGTAATATTCTTGATATCTATGGAAAAATATGCAATAAATGTTCATAAAACTGGTATTTTCTTAGTTTTGCAGTGCTTTATAAAGGAGGGGGCTTTAGTTGCCTTTAATCCAAACTTGTTTGCCTGCTATCTTTATGTAAATGAAAGTTCACCGAAAGTGATTGAACTTCAATTTTTTATTTACTTTTCTTTAGTAGTGGTGAAATTAGTAAACCTTCTCTTACCCACATGGATATACACCATACAACATTATTGCTTGATGATTACACAGGTCAACAATGAAAAATCTCCACAAAAAATAATGATTGTTTAAAGTAGGTGCTGAAGTGCTGATTACTAATCTCTTTTTTCCCCTACCACATAGTTTTTTATTTTTGCGTAGTTTGTACTTCATATATTTAAGCTACATGCAGCAGGCCGCACCTGCCGTGAGTTCTTGTGTACTCTGAAATGGACAGCAGGAAATAGTATGGTGGTGAACGGGATGCATACCTGCCAACCATTCTGATTTACCCGGAAACTTTCCGTTTTTTAACTCGTCTTCTGATTTTCTGATTTATTTTTAATTCTTCCTCTTTTTGACCAATATGACCTCCAGTACAGTCAATACTCTTCCCCTAGGATAAAGGAGAAATTCTTATGTGCTTGTGTAATTTACCCAACCTCATTTTCAAGCGTTTTTATTTGATGCTTTATTTCGCGAGTGTATTGTCCGTCATCTTCGTGTATCATGTTTTGTGCTCGCCAGAGCAGCATGTGTGCTTTATGGCTGGTTATTTGGGACATCAATTGTCCTACAAGCAAGAGAGGATAGCAACTCAGTTAGTCGGGACGAAAGAATGAGTTTCTTATCGTATGGTTCGCGCACTATTAACATCGCTTCTGTGCATAATTTTGTTGGAGTTGTATGCCACGTGTTTTTCCTAGCAGTTCTGTGTTTTTCCCCATGTCAAAGTCATATGTTAATAATGTACGAGACATACCGATCTCTTTTGTATGTGGTAGTCTCTTGTATTTCAGTGCATTTTTATTTATTCTTACTTCATAATTTTAATGAATTGAATGTTTTTCGGGGAGTTGTGTCGGTGAGAGTTTCTGGTATTTTCTCTTCACGTTGTCTGTCTTTCTGTTAGGTCATAAGCCCAGAGGCTGGTTGGATCCTCAAATAGCACCACCAAAGGTTATGCGGTTATAAGGAAACCCCAAAAACCAATGGCAGCACCAAAATGAGGCGTACTAGGCAAGATGAGGAGTGAGGTAGTTTGCCATTGCTTTCCTCACTGGGTCAGAAAGTACTATTGCAGCACGACTGACACTATGGGCAGCACCTTTCATAACACTCAGATGCATTAATCATGCTCTGAATGTCATTACTCAGCACTACCCATACCCCAGCAACTTCCATGTTGTCACAGCCATGGATGTTGACTGGGACTTCGGTGGAAGCTACACTTTACTCTCGCCTGTGCCAAGAGATGGATGCAAAAGTACTGTATCCATCAAGAAATGACAGCAGGCATCTCTTCACGTTATGGCCAAAAAACATAACAAATGTTGTCTCCAAGTGTTCAGAGATACCTATAAAATTATATTTCCGTTCATTTTACAGTCTAATAAAGGAAACTATTATGCGAATCACCTCGGGAGATAAATTTTATTTCGAGTTATCGAAATTTCGAGATATAGAGAATACCGTTTTTGAGCATGTACAGCACATAATTGAATCATATATATCTACAGGCTTTTACTGAATACATTATGTTTAACGGTACTTAAAAAAATACAAAGAAACTCTATTTTACGGCATCACTTTAATTATAACACTTATTATAGTAACTTTTTAGAAGACAGGATACAGTACATACAGTTGTGAAACAAGAAACATAGCTCCATTAACACATTTGTTTGTTGCGGTTAACCTTTCCTTCCTTCACATTGAAACTTCTCGTCAATACCACACAGCCAAGTTTCATAAATGGAGCTTGTCATCCACGACTACTGGGCTTGCTTTCGTACGTGGCCGGTAATTAAGACACCCGAGAAACAGCGAGGCTTTGTCGATTTGCTGATCACTAGAAGTTCGAGTTTTTCGGTGCCCGTCCGTATTAGTTTCCAGCTCCACTCTAACTCTTTCTTTACTTGTTAACTGTTGCTCACAAACTACAAATGCCGTATTGCACAGTTAATTTTGCCCAAAATTCAAGTTGCAGAGTATTTTTTTTTGCTTCAAGGGAGGACATGTTTGCGTCGAGAAATCAAGAAATTCGTATAACCGAATTTCAAGAATAGAGAAATAAAATACACATGAAGAATAGGACAAATGGCCGAAAAATCTAAGTTAGTTCGAAATACTGAAAATTAGAGTAATGGAGGTTCGAGATATCGAGGTTCGACTGTATTATTATTCGTATGTATGTGTCATAAATGAGAGTGATTAGGTACATTTTCTTGTAACCATTTTAATATATTTTCTTTTTAGTTAAATATTTTAAATTTAATGGTCAATTCACATTGTAACTGTTGATATGTATGCCTTTTATCCTGTCCTTTTTTCACGTAGACTGTGGTGCAGTATATGTAATGAAATCCAAGAAAAAAAAATTCCTATTGTTGATTTCTAAACGTTGGCAGCTATGGGGATGAAAAGTAAGGTTGTCATCATCAACATCTGCAGTTTCCAGCTGTTGGCTGGGTCTGCTTGGAACATAAGCCTCTCTATCTCCTCTTCTCTGTACACACACACTCTTCCACTCCTTGGTCTGCCTCTTGACCATTTACAGTAAAATTAAATTCTTTCAAGGTCCACCTATTCAATACAATGGCGTTTTATTGTGATTTAATCACATGTCAAATAGTCAAATGGTACTAGTTTCGGCATCTATGTGCCATCATCAGCCTTGAGTACAAATTAAAACAAGATATATATTCCTAAAACATCTAAAACACATTTTAACTCATTATAAAATAACATACAATTAATGTGGTGAAACATGAAAGACGATAAAATTATGATACAATTGGTGTGATATAAAATTCTTAAAATTCCAGCTGTTCGTTACATAATTCAGTCTGTGTGCATCCGGGATAAGTGAATTTTTGCAGTTGTATGCTGTCTATGTGAATGACATTTGTTCTTTTTGATATTAGGTGGTTCCAGGGAAGTTTACTTTGATCATATAAGATCGTGATGTAATTAGAGATGAATTCCCACTTCAATTTGAACCTAAAGGAGAAAATAGCCAAGTTAGACGTTGGAAGCAATGTATGGAAGTTACTAGAAATATTAGAATCGTTGAATGATGATTGACTCACCTTGAGCAGTACGTAAACGTGTTGTTACACAGACGGAGCCGGACGAAGTGTGTAGGGCAACGGTAAAGGAGGCGAGGGGAAGGAAGGAGGCGGAGCACTTGCGGGGGAATGGAACTAAGGCGGGGCGGAAGGATGGGGTAGTGGGGGTAATTGACGGGAGTGTGTATTCCGGATTACTTGGAAAATCGAACTGTTTTTCGATGGTGTGGTATTTTTAAGCCAATCGATTAAAATATCGAAAAGGATATTGGGTTTCTCATAAATCTCATTTAAATTGTAATTGGGGGTAAATATTGGTCGCAGTTGATGTAACAACTTTCAATGATATTCATTATGGGTCCCTTGTTTACTGTTTGAAGAACTTCCATATCTTGTTCAGTGTCGGTAAATTTGTGATTAGTGTCGTGCATATGTATACCCATGGCGGAGAACTTATTGTGTCTCATCGCGTTGATGTGTTCCGAATATCTTTTCATAAAGTTACGTCCTGTTTGACCTATGTAGGAGCTGCTGCATTCATTGCATTTTAGTCTATAAATTCCAGATTTGGAGTAGATACTGGGGGTATTGATTGATGCAGAGTTGTGTAAAATTTCGGAGGTTCTACTGTTAGTTTTGAATAAAATTCTTACATTGTGTTTTCGGAAAGGTTGGTGATTTTGTGGACGTCATTATTATAAGTGAAGGTGGTTGAGAGAGGAGTTTTTTCTTTTTCTTTTATGAGTTTGGTTTTAGGCCGGTACCTATATTTATTTATTATTTGTTCTATAAACTGTCTGTTGTACCCATTGAACTTGGCAATTGCCCTTATGGTATTAAGTTCGTTATTAAGATCTTTCTTTGCCATGGGTATGGCGAAGGCTCGATATACCATGCTATTGTATGCTGCACGTTTGTGCATTATGGGATGTATGGAATCTTTGTGTATAGTGTTAGCAGTTTGTATAGGTTTCCTGTATATTTTGTAAGACAGGCCAGATGTATTTCTAATAATGGTTATATCTAGAAAATTGATTGCTTTATTGGTTTCTGACTCTAGTGTGAATTTGATGTATGGGTCAATACTATTCAAGTCTTGAAGAGTGGATTCCGCGTTCTTGATTGATTCATCCATAATGACGAATGTGTCGTCCACATATCTAGCCCACATGAGAATATTTGGAAAGTTGTTATTATTGATTTTTGTGTGTTCTAAGTTATCTAAATAAATATTAGCCAAAATTCCTGATGAAGGTGATCCCATCGCCAGTCCATTCTGTTGATATATAATTTTGTCGAAAACAAAGAAGTTATTGTTAATGACCAGGTTTAGAAGCCGAATGAAATCTTGTATTTCTAGTTTGCTAAGAGAATTATGTTTACTTAGATTATTTTCAATGATTTTTGGAAGTTTAGAAATTGGTATGCTCGGGTACATATTTTCTATATCAAAGGAGTGGAGGGAGTGGTTAGGTTGTAGGTTTAATACCTTTAATTTCTCAATCAGTTCAGTAGTGTTTTTAATGGATTTGTTGGAGAGAAAATGATAATTTTTTTGTTAGGAAATTTTGAATGAATTGGGATACTTTGTAGAGTGGACTGGGTCTGTAGCTGATAATGGGTCGGATAGGAATATTAGGTTTGTGAATTTTTGGAAGGGCTCTGACTGTAGGAAGGCCTGGATTCATGATTATCAGTTTAGATTTTTCATGGTCTGTGAAAAGAAATGTTAAGTTCTTTAAATTTTGTTTTAGTTGCCTCTGGATTTTTTGGGTAGGATCTTTCTTGATTATTTTAAATGTGTTGTTGTTGAAAAATTCTTTAGTTTTGGATACATGATCAGTTTTATTCATTAAGACAGTAGCTTTACCTTTATCTGCCTTTGTAATTATTAAGTCGTCATGTTTTATTTTACTTTTAAGTTCTGTGATTTGTTTGTGTTCAGAGGTAAATTTGTCGTCATTAGAGTTAGTATTACACATGATTTAACACCCAATTTTTTGAAAGGAACAATTAAAAAACATCCTTACGCACCACATTTGATCAAAACTCAGCAAAAAACGAACAAGATTTGGCTAAAACGAAATTTGTTTTTTACATAAGAAAAAATCCTTCTTAAATAACAAATTGTATGAAACTCACCTTGAAGCAGCTCATCTGCTTTCTACAGTACAATGGAACATATTTCAAAGTCAAATTGACAATAAATTGTTTGATATTCTTTCACAAAAACAGCTTACTTTAGATAGAAAATTAAACATTTAAAAAGAGAAGAAACAAACGTTGTCACTTGTAAATCAACCTAAAGAATTCAATTTGACAAAAAATATAATCGAGAAATTTCATCCTCCAGTAGTTAACCTTTCCAATGTAAACTTTAATAAAGAAGAAATCGCCGTCTTATCAAAAGGCCCTAACCAAAACTGGCCTAACATGAATAAAATAAACATAATGACCAACATGATTATAGAATCAGAAGCTACAATAAACAAAATGCCTTTGGAGAAACAAGACGAAATAAGATTTGAAATAAAAAGTAAACTAGATAAGATAGGCACAGCTAAAAACTTAAGTAGGAAAACTATTTCCACTAACTCTAATGACGACAAATTTACCTCTGAACACAAACAAATCACAGAACTTAAAAGTAAAATAAAACATGACGACTTAATAATTACAAAGGCAGATAAAGGTAAAGCTACTGTCTTAATGAATAAAACTGATCATGTATCCAAAACTAAAGAATTTTTCAACAACAACACATTTAAAATAATCAAGAAAGATCCTACCCAAAAAATCCAGAGGCAACGAAAACAAAATTTAAAGAACTTAACATTTCTTTTCACAGACCATGAAAAATCTAAACTGATAACCAAGAATCCAGGCCTTCCTACAGTCAGACCCCTTCCAAAAATTCACAAACCTAATATTCCTATCCGACCCATTATCAACTACAGACCCAGTCCACTCTACAAAGTATCCCAATTCATTCAAAATTTCCTAACAAAAAATTATCACTTTCTCTCCAACAAATCCATTAAAAACACTACTGAACTGATTGAGAAATTAATGGTATTAAACCTACAACCTAACCACTCCCTCCACTCCTTTGATATAGAAAATATGTACCCGAGCATACCAATTTCTAAACTTCCAAAAATCATTGAAAATAATCTAAGTAAACATAATTCTCTTAGCAAACTAGAAATACAAGATTTCATTCAGCTTCTAAACCTGGTCATCAACAATAACTTCTTTGTTTTCGACAAAATTATATATCAACAGAATGGACTGGCGATGGGATCACCTTCATCAGGAATTTTGGCTAATATTTATTTAGATAACTTAGAACACACAAAAATCAATAATAACAACTTTCCAAATATTCTCATGTGGGCTAGATATGTGGACGACACATTCGTCATTATGGATGAATCAATCAAGAACGCGGAATCCACTCTTCAAGACTTGAATAGTATTGACCCATACATTAAATTCACACTAGAGTCAGAAACCAATAAAGCAATCAATTTTCTAGAAATAACCATTATTAGAAATACATCTGGCCTGTCTTACAAAATATACAGGAAACCTACACAAACTGCTAACACTATACACAAAGATTCCATACATCCCATAATGCACAAACGTGCAGCATACAATAGCATGGTATATCGAGCCTTCGCCATACCCATGGCAAAGAAAGATCTTAATAACGAACTTAATACCATAAGGGCAATTGCCAAGTTCAATGGGTACAACAGACAGTTTATAGAACAAATAATAAATAAATATAGGTACCGGCCTAAAACCAAACTCATAAAAGAAAAAGAAAAAACTCCTCTCTCAACCACCTTCACTTATAATAATGACGTCCACAAAATCACCAACCTTTTCCGAAAACACAATGTAAGAATTTTATTCAAAACTAACAGTAGAACCTCCGAAATTTTACACAACTCTGCATCAATCAATACCCCCAGTATCTACTCCAAATCTGGAATTTATAGACTAAAATGCAATGAATGCAGCAGCTCCTACATAGGTCAAACAGGACGTAACTTTATGATAAGATATTCGGAACACGTCAACGCGATGAGACACAATAAGTTCTCCGCCATGGGTATACATATGCACGACACTAATCACAAATTTACCGACATTGAACAAGATATGGAAGTTCTTCAAACAGTAAACAAGGGACCCATAATGAATATCATTGAAAGTTGTTACATCAACTGCGACCAATATTTACCCCCAATTACAATTTAAATGAGATTTATGAGAAACCCAATATCCTTTTCGATATTTTAATCGATTGGCTTAAAAATACCACACCATCGAAAAACAGTTCGATTTTCCAAGTAATCCGGAATACACACTCCCGTCAATTACCCCCACTACCCTATCGTTCCGCCCCGCCTTAGTTCCATTCCCCCGCAAGTGCTCTGCCTCCTTCCTTCCCCTCGGCTCCGTCTGTGTAACAACACGTTTACATACTGCTCAAGGTGAGTCAATCATCATTCAACGATTCTAATGTTTCTAGTAACTTCCATACATTGCTTCCAATGTCTAACTTGGCTATTTTCTCCTTTAGGTTCAAATTGAAGTGGGAATTCATCTCTAATTACATCACGATCTTATATGATCAAAGTAAACTTCCCTGGAACCACCTAATATCAAAAAGAACAAATGTCATTCACATAGACAGCATACAACTGCAAAAATTCACTTATCCCGGATGCACACAGACTGAATTATGTAACGAACAGCTGGAATTTTAAGAATTTTATATCACCAATTGTATCATAATTTTATCGTCTTTCATGTATCACCACATTAATTGTATGTTATATTATAATGAGTTAAAATGTGTTTTAGATGTTTTAGGAATATATATCTTGTTTTAATTTGTACTCAAGGCTGATGATGGCACATAGATGCCGAAACTAGTACCATTTGACTATTTGACATGTGATTAAATCACAATAAAACGTCATTGTATTGAATAGGTGGACCTTGAAAGAATTTAATTTTACTGTAATCCCACTTCAATACTGAACCGATGAAATTCATAACTATCTTGACCATTTACCTGTTATCTCCATTTCGTGCATCCTCCTCGGTATCATTTCCTCTTCATGTGTCCATACCATCTAAGTCTAATGCCCCAATCCTATTCTGTAGTGGCTCTTCTTTTACTATATCTTGAACCTTCTCATTTCTTATCTTACCCATCTTGTCACTCCTATCCTGCTTCTCAGAAATTTCATTTCACTTGCCTGTATTTTATTCACGGCTATCTGCCTCATTACCAACGTCTCAGCTGCATACTACTTGTCTTCCACGCTCGATTATTTCCTTATCATTTCTTCCACTTTCATCTATGATACTTCTTAAGTACTTGAAACTCTCTACTTTCCTAAGCTGTTCCCCTCCAAGCATTATCCCTCTCGTAGGTCTCTCCTTCTTTCTAGTTGTGATCACTATCTCGCTCTTTTGGGCATTAAATTTCATTCCATATTATTCCACCTCATCTACCCAAGCATCTAACTGTTCCTGGATAACCTCTTCCTTTTCTCCCCAGACTAATAGGTCATCTGCAAACATCATCACTTTCATTTTTCCTTCTCCAATTTTCCTTGCCACTTTTGTCATTATCTCATCCATTGTTACTACAAAGAGCAAAGGTGACAGACCACTTCCTTGTTTTAATCCACCTTTTTGCTCAAACCAGCCTGTTCTCTCTCCTCCTATTTTCACACAACTGACACTCCCATTGTACATCTTCTTCACTCTTTCTATGGTCTGTTCCTCGACACCTTTTCTCTCTAAGGCTTCCCATACATTGTTTCTACACACACCATCATAAGCTTTCTCAAAGTCCAGGAAGGCTATCACAAGATCCTTACCCCATTCGTAATGACACTCTTGTAGTTGCCTTACTGTGAATATAAGGTCTACTGTGGACCTTCCTGATCTGAAACCATACTGCTCTTCTCTTAACTTGTCTTCCACCGTCTTTCTGATTCTATTCTCCAGAATCTTATCAAACACCTTTGCCCAGTGGCATATCAATATGACTCCCCTATAGAAAATAAACTTTTTTCTATTCCCCTTCTTGAAAATGGGTATGATTACCACCTTCTTCCAATCTTCAGGGGTCTTCTTTTCCTTCCATACTACTTTCAACACACAATGAAGCCACTGTTTCCGTACCTCTCCTGCTGCCTTCACCATGTCAATACTCACTTCATTAACCCTGGGGCTTTCCCTCCTTTTATCTTGTCCAGAAAAGAAAGGTTGTAAGTTTCACAAATAGGAAAAGTCCTCTCAGTTTTAACTACTTTGTTGATGGGGTGAAAGTACCTCATGGGGATCAATGTAAATAGTTGTCTTGGAGGGAAAGGAAAGGAAAGGAAAGATCTGCATTGGGGTAATCACATTAACAAGGCTGTAAAATAAATGTTACAGATCTCTTCATTTGGTTATGAGGGTATTTAGGGATTGTAGTAAGGATGTAAAGGAGAGCGCGTATAAATCTCGGGTAGGACCCCAATTCAATTATGGTTCTGCTGTGTGGGATCCCTACCAGGATTACTTGACAGGAGAATTGGAAATGATCCAAAGGAAAATAGGACAATTTGTTCTAGGTGATTTCTGCCAAAAGAGTAGTGTTACAAAAATGTTGCAAACTTTGGGCTGGGAAGACTTGAGAGTGAGGAGGCAAGCTCCTTGACTAAGTGATATGTTAGTGTAGATGTCGATTCTCATAGGAAACCTGAGGGAATCAACATTTTATCATCTGATGGCCAGGCAGGCATCAGTTTTTGAAAATGAGAGTCTGTCATAGTGCATTGGCACTGCCAGTGGCTCCAAGTAGGCTACGCAGTGGCCTCCACGGTATGCACTAGTCGTGCATCTTGGTAGGTGTGCTATTTACCAACTGATGAGCCCAAATTAGCACACTGGGGCAAAATGCTGACAACCAGGAATGAGTTAGCTACAAAATTTATAATGTCCAATAACGGACCAACTGTATTGATAATAAGTGGTATGATCCGAGCTGTTGGTGGAGAGATGGTGCAGAATGACAGTAGTAGATGAATAAGCTTGATTGGAGCTTTTAAAGTTTGGGAAGATCATAACAGGAGGATGAAGTTGAAATTCAAGAGGACAAATCTGGGCAAATATTAATTTATAGGAATAATAATTAGGGATTGGAATAATGTATCAAGAGAAATGCTCAATATATTTACAACTTATTTGAAATCATGTAAGAAAAGACTAGGGAATCTGCAACCTGGGCATCAGCCCTAAATGAAGATCAGTGATTGATTGATTGATTGATTGATTGATTGATTGATTGATTGATTCATTCATTCATTCATTCATTCATTCTAAAACATGCCATCCAATTGGAGACATCCAGCTCAGTGGGAGTCTGTATGTTGAGAGGGAAAGTTTCTTTTTTCTTTTCCCTCTGGTGAATTTTATGTTAGTGAGTGATACAGAAGAATGTGTCGTGCCATGATGTATTGAACTTCTACTGTACAATAAAAGGTAAGTGTACATGTTATGTTAAGCCTGTTGATTGCCAGTCTTACAGACTAAGCAATGTATTGAGGTAAATAAAAGGCCTGGGAGTAATATACATCTTATTTTCTTGCAGATTAAATGCTCTATCATGCCTTAAAAATGCATTAATCATCCAAACAACGTCTGCTACGAATGTGGCTCATTTACATCTGGGAACTCGACGGCACAAGAAATTGTGTGAGCTGTGTTTAACCTGTCCCCTACTTGATCAGGGAAAAAGGCTGGGAACCACATTTTATATGTAAACCTTTTTCAACAGTATTAGAGGATTGGAGGCAAATAAAGAAAAGATCTCTACCATTTGACATTCCAGTGATTTGGCATGAACCAATGAATCACTATGATCAATGTTACTTTCTGTGTTGTTTATAATAAAGGTTTCTCACCAAAAAACAAACAAAAATAGTCTATCAAAGGCTTTAATCTTCAAGGCGGCCAGTACCTCATGATGACAAGCTACAAATTCTGAATTCTCCAGAGAGGGAAATGTTTCTGGGAACTGAGTGTGATGAAGCTGCTCATGGAGAATTAAGAAAGTGCTCTCCGTACTGTTTTCATCCCTGAGGTACACAGTTCTGAACCACAGCATTTCATACAGTATGAATTGAATGATCTGATTAGGGATCTTTCTCTTTTGAAATAACAATTGGAACTTTTGGCTTCCAGGCTTAAACACCTTTGTGAGGATGATGTCAGGATCTGCCATTTTAGAAAACAGAAGACAACTTTAGAGAAATTTTCTTTAGGGTCACTTTAATGGCATTCACTCTCTCTTTGTGGAACTGAGCCATACACAGCTTCAGAATGGGGGATTTCCATTAATTATTATTATTTTTTATTTGCAGAAAAGCCTAATAGCAGTCCTTTTCTGCAATAGGATATAAAGCAGTCTATACCCATTGTTGCCCATTCTGTGCATTTAAGAGAAACGTACAAAAATGTGATCATGGTTCGAGAGACTACTTGGGTACCATCAACATCAGCAGAGTGTGTGTTGTGATTTGAAGGTAATTGGTATGCTGATGAGCTTGCAAGGGGGATGTACAAAATTCTTTTGCTTACTCTATCTTTGGGACAGTAGAAGTATTGAAGAACACTATTTGAGACACAACTGGAAGTTAAGAGGAACTTTCAAGCCAGGAGAAGAAAATGTCCAACACTCCTCAGTTGTTAACTTTTCAAATGTGCTGTTGTTTCCACTTCCCATAAATTTTGGGTTGGCACAAACTTCCATTAAGACACTAGGCAAAAGAAATTCAGAAGGTTTCCATACCTAACTGCGATGTTAACAATATTTTGTCTGCAAATTAAAAGAAGGGGGTGTGGGGATATAGTGGGGACACAAGTAAAAGAGTTTTAAAAGGATGGAGAATTTGGACAAATCTTGAGTGAAGTGGAACTGACAGCTTGGATTTATATGAACGTTTTGGACAAAATGATTTCTCCTGACTACAAGGAAGGAGTTCAGAAATTGCTGCGTGCATACAAAGAAATAGGTTGCAACATGTCACTCAGACTCAATTTCCTGCACTCTTAATTGGATTTTTCCCCAACAAACAGTGGTGACATCCGTTACAAGATTGGGGGGGGGGGGGGGGGGGGAATAATCAAGATAAGATGATGGAAAAATGTTTCTAGGGCTTCTACAATGGGTCTATGAAAGCAGACTACCGCTGAATGGTTTGCTGTGATGAACCTTGAAAGGTACACAAGAAACAGTCATCTGCTAAGCACTTCTAGCTTTAACTTGTTTACAGGGGAGCTACTGTGTGTTTTTTGATTGCAAGTACCAGTCAAAAATTATAACTGGGTGTGTTAAGTGTTGTTTTATTATGAACATGTAGACATACATGAAAACCACATGGAAAAAAGAGTCTTAAGTCCATTTTATTACATTGTCAGGAGAGCAACTTTAAACTTTGAAACGTTACAGCTTCCACACCTGCTCCCAAATCGTTTCCAAAATTGTACACAGCACTCAGCTGTTATCCAATCTATACACTTTGAAAATGAGACTCTCTGTGATGTTTATCAGTCATTATTTTTGCCTGTCTATCATCTGTCTTTATGTTGATTCTTCATTCACATTGTTGTAATTCTGGAACTCCTCCTCCTTTTCTTCTTTTGCTGAGTGAACTGTGTCACACCTGTGGATTTGGCCTTGTTTTGCGGTCACACGCCCTTCCTGACGCCAACCCCATGTAGGGGGATATATTCATTATGGCATGTTTCTGGGGTAGTTAGTAGTGTGAGGTGTTGTGTGTGTATGAGAGAGTAGAGAGTATTGGGGCAAACAAAAACATCTGGTCCCTGAGCCAGGGGAATTAACCAGAGGAGATTAAAATCCTCAAACCGACCAGGAATCGAAGCCGGGACCCTCTGAACTCAAGGCCACGATGCTGACCATTCAGCTAGGAGCTGGACTGTTGTAGTTCAACTACTAAACCAAATTTAGTTCATTTTTTATTGTGGAGTCATCAGAAACTTGAGAATGTGGCACTATAAACAAAAAAAGAAAGGGGGCAGTGGAAAGGATAGTGGAGCAAGCTTCATAGAAAAAGTAATTACACAATATATTATTCATACATCACAAAAAACATAATTTTTTAACACTAGCAGTGTGAGCAGGGCAGCCGGCCCCGTGGTGTAGGGGTAGCGTGCCTGCCTCTCACCCGGAGGCCCCGGGTTCGATTCCCGGCCAGGTCAGGGATTTTTACCTGGACCTGAGGGCTGGTTCGAGGTCCACTCAGCCTACGTGATTAGAATTGAGGAGCTATCTGACGGTGAGATAGCGGCCCCGGTATAGAAAGCCAAGAATAACGACCGAGAGGGTTCGTCGTGCTGACCACACGACACCTCGTAATCTGCAGGCCTCCGGGTTGAGCAGCGGTCGCTTGGTAGGCCAAGGCCCTTCAAGGGCTGTAGTGCCATGGGGTTTGGTTTTTAGTGTGAGCAGGGCTTGGCTCATTCCTTCTGTGTTCTGGCTGGACTAAACACGTTCTTTCTGTATACTCTGTGTCCTTTTACTGAAGTATCTCTGTGACTAAACCCACTTCTGGAAGTGAACTTTAGTCCTTCGAATATATACCTAATGTACTATGCGATGATGCTAATAACTCATTTTCGGTAAAATTGGACTTAACCTGTTCTTTCCATGTGGTCTTCATTATGTTTGAGGATTTTTTTAAGGTCATGCATTCCCATGACTTTTAAAAATTTATAACTGTTAGGTTCTTTAGTCTGTGAAAACTAGTTTCTGAATAAATACAATTTTAGAAAATGCCTGAAAAAGTATAATAACAGACTATACCTGAATAAGAACGATCTTAATTATAAGGGCCATTCAAAAAGAAACAAGCCGAAGGTATAAAATGAAAACCATTGAAAGGATCGTAATGAAATTTCCTGCAGAAGAAGGTGCGGTCGCTATAAGAGCGCTGAGGTCCTAAACTCTCCGCTGGAGGGACAAGGGTGCACACCATGTGACAACAGAGTGAGCATGTGCTGTAATCTTTTGGCGATATTGAAAATACGAAATGGATAAATTGTAACTAGAATAAAATATAAATAATGAAATTGGGTGCCACCTACAAAAAAATTTACAGGAATAATTGACTCGTAGAGCATGACAGAACTCCCTCTCCCAAGGCTACAGTCATCAGGCTGACAAGGCTCCGAACTTGCTTTATGACCTTACCTATTTCTGTTTACCCCTGAAATTAAATTTGGGTAGCATGCCAGGCTTTTCCTTACTCCACCGATAAAAGATTTAAACACGTTTCACTACATGAATTTACTCCCAAAATGAAATTGAAACAAAAACGAACAATTATCATCACGTGATGAGACCAATATAAACATACACAAACATCATCTACAAGCTTATACACCGCATGTGTACATAGTTCTGAAGGCCACGCTTCAAATTGATTATATCCTAAGGATTACCTTAAATACATCAGCACAATGGTATCATCACCGTGGAATCTATTTACTACGCGTAATAACTCTACAAAAAAAAAAAAAAAAAAAAAAAAACCAAAAAAAAAAAAACCAGCCACCTCACTATACTCTGGTACTAAGCCATACACATCCTCAATGTAAAATGTCTGCTGTGGGATTAATAAATAACCACAAGCATGTCGTATTATTCAAATAATGAGCAAATAATAAACTATTGGGCTGCGTTTTCATCAAGTCGTATTTAGTTCTGTGCACAACATATTGCCTCCAAATTACACATATGAAATACTGCCAACAATGTGCATTTCCTCAGTGAGGAATAATCCATAGTCTTACGTACAAAAGAACACTATGTAGCGTCTTCCACTAACCGCTCACCGGGAATGTGAATTAACGAGTAATGCACTAGTCATTACTCTGTAATTGTGCAGTAATGCATCCGTGAAGAACTCTTACAGCAAAGATTTTGCAGTGGCAATCATCATCAACAACCACCTCAATAGCAATGATCAGCAACCGCAATAGTCCTGCACATTAATAATAATAAACTCATAGCACGCACAATTTGCTACGTCAATCACTCCATAACAAGTAAAGACACTCGTTGCATTCGCATATATATAGTCTCGCTCCATGTAGCGTAGCGTCTGCTAAAATCCACAGGAAACAACACTACCACTGCCACGTCTTCAAACATCTCTTGATCAATGCAACCTCATTCGAAATTGGAGCTTTCAGATTGGTTACCAAGGTAACGACCCGCGAATAACGATCTTGCACGGTTATCCACATTGATGAATTATCATCTTCAGCATCCACTTCCTGGCTGTAGCCCATTTTTCTAAACCACATGTTGAAACACTTTCAACAGACTTCAACCGTCTTTCCTGGTATAATCACTGTTTTCCTGGTTGCAGCACAATCTTTACTGTTAAGCCTTGTTTACAGACTCTTACTCAAACAGAAATTTATATAAAATATAATTATGCACATATGCAATATTCCCTAACTACACACTCTTCTTACAATATATTTTTCTTATATCTTAATTTAAAAACTCGCATGATATTTACTACTTTATATTACAAATTATTTTATGAAAATTTCCTAACCTAAAATTTGGGATCATACTCTTGTACAGTTAAAATACCTCCCCTTCATTTGTGAAGATTAATTTACAATACATATGAGCAAATCACATTCTGTGAGGATATTTACAATACATCTTTTTTCTTTTTCTTTTTCTTTCTTCCTTTTTTTCCTATTTGCTTTATGTTGCACCGACACAGATAGGTCTTATGGAGACGATAGGACAGGAAAAGCCTAGGAATGGGAAAGAAGCGACCGTGGCCTTAATTAAGGTACAGCCGCAGCATTTGCGTGATGTGAAAATGGGAAACCACGGAAAACCATCTTCAGGGCTGCCGACTGGGGTTCGAACCCACTATCTCCCAGATGCGAGATCACAGCTGCACGCCCCTAGCTGCACGGTCTACATCTCTCCGTTGCAATACATCTGAGCAAATCCTTTTCAGAATAGAAGTCTACACAGCCAGTCAAGTTCATTCAAGATTACAAAAAAAATTACACATTCTTGTTGACATACATAGAAAATCTGAACTTAAATACTTCATGTTACATACCTCTTAAGATCGTGAATATTGCATGTACCAATCATGTCACCTTTATTGTTCAACAGGTGATAATCACACTTGCGAACATTCTTACCTATTGTGTAAGGTCTCTGATACAATTTTAAAAACTTGTGAATTTCTTTATTGTCAGCAGATGAAATGTGTGGAACCTTTAGTAACACCTCCTCCCCTACTTCAAAACTATCTCCATGATGCCTTCCCTGCTGCATCACCCTCCTGTCAGCTGCCTTCTTAAGTGCATTGGTGTTCGTCAACTGGACGATCACCTTCAGAGATACCTTCTCTGCAGAGGGCAAACCTACCATGGTTACCAACCTTACACAAAAGCTCTCTTCCCATTCTTTCACACACAACCTACACAGACTTTCATTCGGAACACACATACATTTCACATTCAAAATTTCCCTCCTCTTCTGAAAACATACCACAATCGCACATCTTGCACCAATACTCTTCCACACATCATTGAAATCATTAATACTAATTTCAGCATCAGATACTCCACTCAACATATGTTTGAATCGACTTCCTGTTCTCTCATACACACAGCCACTCTCACTTTCTTTGAACTTTCTCCAAATACCAAAAGGCTTTCCAACACAATTACTCCTCATAAAATCTTCAAACCCTGAATCCCCATAATATTCACGACCACTCTTATGATTCTCATTATGAACAAAATGTGACCTAACATCCCCTTCACAAAGACTTTCACCCACAGCATTGACAGTTTTCATCCACTCATCCTTATCTGACATACCAGCTTCAATCACCTCAATCTCATTCACACAACTCTTTTCACATTTTCCTTCAATCATACTAAAATCACTACTATCATTAACCTCGAGATCCCCACCAGTACTACTAAATTCCCCCCACACTTACATCTTCCATATCTTTCGTCGTAGTTCCGACTCGCACATCATTCATGCCATCAACACTGTTGTTTCCGACCCTCTTAACGGAAGTTTTATTAATCTCAAAATCATCACTACTATGACACATTATTGACCTAACATTAATCTCCTCACACCAATATCTACAACATATGTCTTCCTCAAAGACTCCTCTTCCTCCAAATAATTTTCATTACCTTCACAAAAATACTTCCTTTTCAATTTCTTCAACTTCCCAAAGAGCGTCAATTACCACAGTGTTATCACTATCAATTTTAGCACATAGTAGGTCCTCCAACAAATCCTCTTCCACTTCTTCACACCATTTACCCCCAAAATCTCTCAGATCATCAACTTCTCCCCCTACATTATCAATTGCTTTCTCCATACTACTACCCCAATCATTAGCCATGCAATGCTTATCAATTAAATTACTTACCTCCTCCCCTATATTACTAATTTTATCACTTAATTCCTTCTGTTGATTACTAATTTTATTCCCTTGATCATTCAGTTTTTTTTTACCCCCTGTGGGTGGGGGACGCAGATATACACCCACTGTATACCCTGCCTGTCGTAAGAGGCGACTGAAAGGGACCCAAGGGGATCTCAACTTGGGAGTGTGGATTGGCGACCACGGGGCCCTTAGCTGAGTCTTGGTATTGCTTCCACTTGTGCCAGGCACCTCACTTTTGTCTATCCTGTCCAACCTGCCTTGGTCAACTCTTGTTCTTTTCAACCCCGACTGTCCAATAACCATTTCTTCGTCTGTTACTTCATCTTTCGAAGTGAGGGATCCCTTCTTTCTTCTTCTTTTCTCTCTCTCTTTACCCCCTGTGGGTGGGGGACGCAGACGAATAATCCACCCACAGTATCCCCTGCCTGTCGTGAGAGGCGACTAAAAGGGGCGACCAAGGGATGTTTAAATTGGAACCATGAAACTGCTTTTGATTCGTGCCATCACGCAGGGAATACCATGGGTTGCCTGTACTTGCGAGTTGTACCACTATATTCGGTACGAAATGGGTTTGTGATTAGTAGCAGCAGAGAGTTGGTTCCCCTGTGGGTTTCCAGAACCTGTGCGTCGTACCCATGTGAGCAACACCGCGGGTCTGGGCGTAGCCTGTGAGTTGTACCACTATATGAGCACCGAGCTCGATAGCTGCAGTCGCTTAAGTATCCAGTATTCGGGAGACAGTAGGTTTGAACCCCACTGTCGACAGCCCTGAAAATGGTTTTCCGTGGTTTCCCATTTCCACACCCGGCAAATGCTGGGGCTGTACCTTAATTAAGGCCATGGCCGCTTTCTTCCCACTCCTAGTCCTTCCCTATCCCATCGTCGCCATAAGACCTATCTGTGTCGGTGCGACGTAAAGCAACTAGCACTATATGAGCGACACCGTGGGTCTGCATTGCTTTTGATTAGTATCCACTGAAGCTGAAGAGGAAGATATTGACCAGTTTTATGAAGACTTACGAGAATTGCTACAGTTAACACCAAAGAAGGATGTCGTCTTCATTATTGGCGACTGGAATGCCAAAGTAGGAAATCAAACTGTAGATGTAGTAACGGGAAAATTTGGCCTTGGCACAACAAATGAAGCTGGACAGAGACTCCTAGAATTCTGTCAAGACAACTCACTGGTCATTACCAACACACTGTTTCAATTGCCCAAACGACGCCTATACACCTGGACCTCGCCAGATGGTAAATGTCGGAATCAGATCGACTACATACTCTGTAGTCAAAGGTGGAGGAGTGCTGTACAGTCATCCAAAACAAGGCCTGGGGCTGATTGTGGATCAGATCACGAGCTCTTAATTTCCAAATTCCGGCTCAAATTAAAGAGGATTGACAGAGCTAAACCATCAAGCAGATATGACCTAAATAGCATACCTCTTGAATATACAGTAGAGGTAAGGAGACAGCGGAAAAGCATATTCCCAAGAAAAAGAACAAGAAGAAGGCCAAATGGTTATCGGGTGAAGCACTACAAATAGCAGAAGAAAGAAGGAATGCAAAAATCAAAGGGGAAAGATCGAAAATGTCTAAATTAAATGCAGAGTTTCAGAAACTAGCTAGAAGAGATAAGAATGCCTTTTTGAATGAACAGTGCAAGGAAGTTGAGGAAAATAACAGACTGGGTAAGACAAGAGATCTTTACATAAGAATTGGAGACATCAGAGGAAAATTCCAGGCTAAGATTGGAATGATAAAAGATAAAAATGGAAAAGATCTTACTGAAGCAGAGGAGTTTAAAGAAAGGTGGAGGGAATATGTAGGGAATTTGTCTAGGAAAGATGGGAATACTCCTGATGATGAAGTTACTCTGTTGTCAGAGCCAGAACCAGATATCTTAGAAAGCGAGGTCAATTGGGCCCTAGAAAGTATTGCAAACAATAAGGCAAGTGGTTACGATGGAATCCCAGCAGAACTGTTCGAAATCCTAGGAGAGGATGCTGTGAAAGTGCTACATTCAATATGTCAGCAAATATGGAAAACCCAGCAGTGGCCAAAAGATTGGAAAAACTCAGTGTTCATCCCAATTCCAAAGAAGGGCAGCACTAAAGAATGTTCAGACTACCGAACAATCGCACTTATATCGCATGCTAGTAAGGTTATGCTCAAGATCCTGCAAAATAGGCTTCGGCAGTATGTAGATCGAGAACTACCTGAAGAACAAGCCGGTTTCCGCAAACGCAGAGGAACCAGAGATCAAATTGCTAATATTCGCTGGATTATGGAGAAAGCAAGAGAATTCCAGAAAGACCTATACTTATGCTTGATTGACTATGCTCAAGCCTTTGACTGTGTCGACCACAATAAATTGTGGCAAGTACTCAAGACTATGGGAGTACCAGATCATCTTATTTGCCTTATGAGAAATCTCTACTCTGATCAGCAAGCTACGGTGAGAACCCTATATGGAACAACTGAATGGGTCAAGATTGAGAAAGGTGTACGTCAAGGCTGCATATTGTCACCTTACTTATTCAACTTATATGCAGAGTATGTGATGAGGAATGCCAAATTAGATGAAACAGAAACTGGAGCTAAAATTGGTGGGATACATATAAATAACCTTAGATATGCTGATGACACCACCCTGTTGGCAGAAAGTGAAGAACAACTTAAGTATCTACTAATGAAGGTGAAAGAAGAAAGTGCAAAAGCTGGACTAAGGTTGAATGTCAAGAAAACAAAGATCATGGCAACTAAACCTATCACCTCCTGGCATATAAATGGTGAAACAATGGAGGTTGTTCCTAGTTTTTTCATCTACTTGGGCTCCAAAATAACTGCTGATGGCGATTGCAGCCATGAAATTAAGAGACGCTTGCTCCTTGGGAGGAAGGCAATGGCCAACCTTGATAACGTTTTCAAGAGTAGAGACGTAACTTTAAGAACGAAGATTCGTATAGTGAAGGCTATGGTCTTCCCAGTAGCAATGTACGGAAGCGAAACCTGGACAGTAAGAAAGGATGAGCACCGAAGAATAGATGCATTTGAACTATGGTGTTGGAGAAAACTCCTTAGAGTTCCGTGGACTGCGAAGAGATCTAATAAGTCCCTATTACAGGAAATCAACCCAGGCTGTTCACTGGAAGGTCAGATACTCAGGCAAAAACTAAAGTACTTCGGTCATATCATGAGAAAACATGATTCACTGGAAAAGACCTTAATGCTGGGGAAGACTGATGGTAACAGGAGAAGAGGGCGACAATGGATGAGGTGGATTGATGACATCAAGGAAGCCACGGCTCTCAATTTAGAAAGACTTCGGAAAATAGTATACGACAGGAAGAAATGGCGCACTTTGGTCTATGGGGTCAACGAGAGTCGAAAGCGACTAAACGACTAACAACAACAACAACAATGTGAGGAACATCACGGGGCCCGTGGGACCGGCACCCGTGCCTAGTACATCTAGGTGAGGAAACTCATTGGTTTGCGTTGGCTATGAGTGGCGCCATTGTGTGAGAAACACCATAGTTCTGCGTTACCTGTACGAAGTACAATAATTGTGAGTAGTACCATCTTGCATGGAACACCGTGAGTTTCGCTACCTTTGATTAGTACCCCAACATGACAAATACCATGGTTCTACTTTACTCGCGACATGTACCATTCTGTGGGGCCTTAGACATGGATTTTGCACCCCTTTAGACATCAAGCATCATTGTGCTTTCTGAGTGGTACCTTGGTCAGTAATCAATAATTTATGATCTTTGTTTGACCGGGCGAGTTGGCCGTGTGTGTAGAGGTGCGCGGCTGTGAGCTTGCATCCGGGAGATAGTAGGTTCGAATCCCACTATCGGCAGCCCTGAAAATGGTTTTCCGTGGTTTCCCATTTTCACACCAGGCAAATGCTGGGGCTGTACCTTAATTAAGGCCACGGCCGCTTCCTTCCAACTCCTAGGCCTTTCCTATCCCATCGTCGCCATAAGACCTATCTGTGTCGGTGCGACGTAAAGCCCCTAGAAGAAGAGATCTTTGTTTGAGTCTGATCCACTGTATTTTGTTTGTTTGTTTTCTTTTTCTTTTCATTTTTGGTTGGGTTCATGTCCATCCACTCATTCTTCATGACAATTTTTATTTTTTTATTTTGGTCAGTGGATGAATTTTAAATTTTTGTTCTTTCATTTCATACCGTTAGGGGCCGATGACCTCGATGTTAGGCCCCTTTAAACAACAAGCATCATCATCATCATTCAGTTTGGCTAACTGCTCCAATACCAACTTCATGAAATTATTACCCCCCCATATTACATTGATTAAGCTCACTAATTTCCCCTTCCCCCCCCCCCCCCCCATGACAATTCCATAAACTTTTTCCGTAGACATATTCACTCTGAAAACTATTCATCATAATTTTGTGTGCTTCTGTCACAGCTGCTTTCCTGATCAATAACCAACACACTTCCTTTATGCACTATTCTCCTTCTCAGATTCATAACATTACTATTACTGTCACTAATATTCATACTCCACTGATAAATATGCTCAAAACATGAAAATGCTTATAAATTACTCTTAACACAAGCTCACTAAAACACTGGACCAAATGTGCCCATCAAGGTATATAGCAAGTCTAGATACCGTTCTGCCTCACGTTGTGGCGCCAATTGTAACCTTTTAGCGATATTGAAAATACGAAATGGATAAATTGTAATTAGAATGAAATGTAAATAACGAAATTGGGCGCCACCTGCAAAAAAATTTACAGGAATAATTGACTCTTAGAACATGACAGAACTCCCTCTTCCAAGGCAACATTCATCAGGCTGACGAGGCTCCAAACTTGCTTTATAACCTCACCTGTTACTGTTTACCCTTGAAATTAAATTTGGGTAGCATGCCAGGTTTTTTCTTACTCCACCGATAAAATATTTAAACATGTTTCACTACATGAATTTACTCCCAAAACAAAATTAAAACAAAAACGAACAGTTATCATCACGTGATGAGACCAATATAAACATACACAAATAACATCTACAAGCTATACACCACAAGTTTACATAGTTCTGAAGGCCACGCTTCAATTTGATTATATCCTATGGATAAGAAGACTGTCCCTTCCTAACCTTAAATACATTAGCACAATGACATAATAGTGGAATCTATATACCATGCGTAATAATTGTACAAAATAAACAAACCTAGTAACCTCACTATACTCTGTTACTAAGCCATATACACCCACAATGTAAAATGTCTGCTGTGGGATTAATAAATAATGACAAGCATGTCATATTATTCAGAGAATGACCAAGTAATAAACACTTGGGCTATATTTTCATCAAGTTGTAATTAGTTTTGTGCACAACAAACCTCCAAATTACATGTATAAAAGACTGCCCACAATGTGAATTTTCTCGGCGAGGAATAATCCATAGTCTTACTTAGAAAAAACACTATGTAGCATCTTCCACCAACCGCTCACTGGGAATGTGAATTAACGAGTAATGCACTCGTCATGACTCCGTAATTGTGCAGTAATGCATCTGTGAAGAACTCGGACAGCAAAGACTAACGTATCCACAAAGACGCACACAAGATGCTGTCATTTGGTACAGTTATTTTATTTACATGTATTTAGAAATGAAACACACTCATAACCTTGATCACTGCTGTCACAGCAATACACTCACATCACCAAGCCATCATTTTGACAAAAGCGAATCGCTACACATGGAGCACACACACAAATAAAACAGTTGACTGCTTAAAAGCACGTCCACACATGGTCACAAGCATAACCTTGCTACACAGTAACTCTCTTCCAACAACTCACTTAACAGTAACTTAACAATAACTAACTTCGCTGTCAAGATTGTCTCTTTATATAGGTATCCTGGCCAGGCTTCCAGAAAGACACGTTACAAGCAATACCTTCTCGAAAACTCGAGAGTGCATAATATGTAGATTATAATGTATGGAATGTTCTTAATCGTTCTCATGCCTATTACCATTCTGGAAGTTACAGTTTCACAATTATGGATTACAATTTATATATACAGGTAAGAATAAATATATAATATTAATTTTCAGGGTCTTACCATTTTTATAAAAGGAACAGAGGTGGTATAATCCATTTATGCCTAATATTACATCAGTTTTTGTCAGTTTGCTTATGTAAAAGCAGCAAGCAATCACATTATTGTTAGTTTCATGATTTACACTTATTACTCAGGTAGCAGGTAGGGACCCTTTTCGGAGGCAGCCCTACCCTGGGAGTGGCGCCCCTGCCCGTGTGAGTCCCAGAGCACACTGACCCGGTGTGTAACATCTGGTAAGGGTCCCATCTCAGGGTTACGAGTGAAGACCTCAATGGCTTCTACAGCGAAAAAGGTGGACTTCGGTACGGTGGAGATGGCGGAAGAGGCAGCCCTGTATTCAGGGATTAATATGAGTACAACCTGCTGCCTTGTAGATTGAGGTGACTGGACACCAAATACTAAGGGAGAAAACCCTTAAAGAAAATCTCTGTCTGTATTAGGCTCAGCAGGTCAACAGAGGGATTACTGAAGAAGTTGCTTTCAAGAATAATACGAGCCTCGGATGTAGGAATTCACGACGACAACATCAGTTTGGTGCGAATGACGGTTTACAGCCCGATGTTACACCATCTACCCAAACAAACGAAGACAAAGTATCAGAGTGGGATCATTAAATATCCTCACATTGACAAACAAAACTGAAGAGCTGGTCGACCTCATGGAAAGGAGGAAACTTCTGATCATGGGCCTGAGTGAAACAAAGTGGAAGAAAACTGGGAAAATGAATATCAGATTGGACTATAGTCTCTACTGGTCTGGAAATGAAGTAGAGTCTAAGAATGGAGTAGGATTTTTAATACATAAAGACATAGATGCTTGTAGTGAAGTTGAGTTTGTTAGTGAACTTAGGAGGGAAAAAGTACAATGTGATCCAAGTGTATGCTCCACAGGAAGGATTCTCAAAAGAGGAAAAGGCCAACTTCCTTAATAACTTGGAAGAACACACTGAGTATGACAATCTAATTGTAATGGGTGATTTTTAATTCACAAGTTGGCTCACAACGAACAGGATATGAATCCATACTGGGCCCTCATGGAATGGGAAACAGAAATGAAGAGGGAGAATATATGCTAGATCTATGCATGAGAAACAACCTGATAGTGAGTAACACTTAGTTCAAGAAAAGAGACTCCCATAAAATCACAAGATATAGCTGGGATGATAAAATAAGTACAGTAATAGATTATATTCTGATAGATCAAAATGTATGGAAAAATGTCAATGATGTTAAGGTCATTCCAAGTGAAGACCTTGGTAGAGACCATAGACTGTTTGTTGCATTTATTGCAGAGAAAAGGCCTCCCAAAATCTGTAACAAAAGAGTCCCAAAAATAAAAACTTGGCGACTAACCGAGCCAAGTGTAAAGGAAGAATTCAGGGAAGGTGTCCGCAGGTTGTTGCCAAGAGAAGAACTGAAATTGGTAGATGAAGAATGGGATACTCTAAAGAAGGTTGTGGTTGCTACAGCAGAAAAAGTATGTGGACAACAGATTCAAGTAAGAAAACCTAAAGAAACTGCCTGGTGGAATAATGATATTAAAAAGGCTATCAATGACAGAAACCATGCAAGAAGAACCTTATATCAAGCAAGAACTCGGGGAGATCAACATGAAATAGAGAAGCTGTCACTTTACAGAAAAAAAAAATTACAGGTCAAACAGTTGGTTGTAGCTCAAAAGCAGAAATGCAAGGAAGATCTGGCTACCAAAATAATGCAGGATGGAAATAAAAAACTGTTATACAGTATTGTTAAGAATAGAAGAACTCAAAATGAATCTATCCAATCTGTAGAACTTCCTAATGGTGAGGTGACTAGGGATAAGACTAAAATATTACAGGAGTTCCAAAGGCACTTTGAAACTTTGCTGAACTGTTTTGAAAATGTCACCCCATTAGATGACGAACCTTATGATTTTGGCAGCACAAATACCACTAATCTGACATGGTTGGAAGTAGAGACAGCAATATCTAAGCTGAAAAACAACACATCAACTGGATCAGATTAATTAAGTGTTGAGATGATCAAAGCACTAGGAGAGGTAGGACAACAGTAGATGTACAGGGTACTAAATAGAATCTGGAAAGAGAATGTAATACCCAATGACTGGAAGCAAGGAGTCCTCATCCCATTGTTGAAAAAAGCTGATAGAAAGAAATGTACCAACTACAGAGGTATAACTCTGCTGTCACATGGCCTCAAAATCTACGAATCCATCCTTGAGAGCAGGATTAGAAAATATGTTGAACCTACACTTGAGGAGGAACAACATGGATTTAGACCTCATAGATCAACTATAGACCTCATTTTTGCCACCAGAATGCTCTATAAGAAGTAGTGGGAGAAAGGTAACACACTTGTAACTGTTTTTCGAGAAAGCATATGACCATGTACCACGCAGGCCTAAATGGCAATGTTTGAGACATAAGAAAGTGCCCGATGACATCATAGCATGAGTACAACGATTATATGATGAAACCAAGTGTTGTGTCCAGGTCCAGGATAGAAGGTCAGGTTGGTTTGAAATGAAGAGTGGAGTCCAGCAAGGAAGTTGTCTTTCACCACTTCTCTTCATAATCATAATGGATGAAGTTTTAAAAGCGGTTAAGAGAAAGGATCCAACAACTAATGCCCTGGTTTTTGCCGATGATGTAATGGTATGGGGTGAGACAGAAGTGGAAGTACAAATTAGACTAGATCTCTGGCATGAAGCTTTTACAACCTTTGGTCTCAAAATCAGCAAAACGAAGACAGTTGGCTTGGTGATGAGTAGAAACTCTCCAACTGTTCATCTAAGTATTGGAGATGAGGAGATGGATATTGAAGACAACTTCCAGTATTTAGGTAGTGTTCTGTCATCAGACAATACCATACATCAAGAGATTAGTAACAGAAAGCTTCCAAATTCTATCATGCTGTACATCAAATACTTTGGGATGAAACATTTCAGTTAGTTTCCAAGATCAGCTTGTACAAAATATATCTTGTACCTATACTGACGTTTGGCCTGGAAGCAGCAACGCTTACTGGACCAACAAAGAGTCGTCTTCAGGCAACAGAAATGAAGTTTCTCCGTTCTTTTCTACAAAAACCAAAAATGGATAAAATAAGGAATGTGGGTATCCGACAACAGCTTAGATTGGAAAGAAGCTTGCTGGATGGTATGGTCACATTAAAAGAATGAACCCTCACAGGACTCCTCAAACATACTTTGACCACAATGTTCCTGGGAAGAGATCAAGAGGAAGACCTTGTGAAGTTTGGAAAAAACAGATAATGAAGGACCTTGAAATTAGAGATGCAAACATGTGTCGTATATATGAGCAGCATCTGTGGATGGATAGAACAAACTGGAGGAGGCTCGTACACAACCGCACCCGGCTTGCTGGAGCGAAGAAATGATGATGATGAATTTTCAGGTATTTACATTAAATGAACTCTTATGAATATTTATATATAGCACGTTTCATGACATAACCTTACAAACAGCGTGATCATATCATATGTACATATGATATAATAATAATAATAATAATAATAATAATAATAATAATAATAATAATAATAATAATAATACATGGATATAACCCTTCATAGCCATACATACAAGTAATGATAATAATAACCATAATAATAAAATAATGATAATAATAATTATAATTCAAACTCGATATATGCATTAGTTACCCATGCGTGAGAGAACATTGTTTTCGAGCTATACCTCCCATTTTCACACCAGGCAAATGCTGGGGCTGTACCTTAATTAAGGCCACGGCCGCTTCTTTCCCATTCCTAGGCCTTTCCTGTCCTATTGTCGCCATAAGACCTATCTGTGTCGGTGCGATATAAAGCAACTAGCAAAAAATAAAATTTATTCCTGTTATCACACCTGCGTCAATATCCCCCCTATAACTTGAAACAATTTCCACACTTTGTCACACTCTCTTGGTTCACACCATTTAACTTCAGTCACACAGCCCTCCTTTTGGCACTTTCGAAGTCCACAGATTGCAGCCCGGCTGTTCCATCAGGGACCACCACCTTACCATGGGGGTCCACTCTGGTCACATGTGTCTTCATTTCTGGTGATGGTGATTCACAGGTCCTTGCATGGCATTCAAAGCTTCGCTGGCTTTCCCCTCATTCGTACCTTGGTGTTCTGTCAGGTGGCACCCTCGTTTGATGGTTTTCGGTTCGGACCCCTTTGTTTCTCTGTCTCCTAGAGGGGGTCCCACTGGCTGTGTCATTGCCATCGCTGCCTCCGTCTCCTGGGACATCGTCTGAGCCTCCCCATAGTTCTGCTCCACGCTGAACATCCTCTCTGGACAGTTCGCGGTGCCGTGGAGCTTACTGCGGCTGTCAAGCGCCTTGCTCTTGGTGTCATGCCGGTACGGCCCATTCACCGTTGCATCTTCTGGTTTTTCGGTCTTGGCATCGAACACCCGCGCCGTTCCATCGGCTCGCTGCGCCCCCTCTCAGCTGGTGGACACCACTGCACCCGCCGAGTTCTCCCACAGCTTCCTCGCAGGACGAACATGACTGCGGGCTGCGTCGTACTTCCATCTCCTGCCCACGAAGTCCAGTGATCGGGTATTCGGCTCCCTCTTCTGACGTCAACCCGGTCTTGAACTGGGCCCTGATTTTCTCCTCGAGTTTTCCGAACTGGGACCCAATGTTCTCCTCGAGTTTTTCCAACTAGGCCTCGATGTTTCTAGCCTGAGCTTGAATGAAGGAAATTAACTGTTTAAGCATCACCATGGTCCTCTGGTCGTTCTTCGTTTTCGAGTCCAATAGATTCAATAGTCTGTCACACGGTCGCCAGTTAACGTATCCACAAAGACGCACATGAGATGCTGTCAGTTGGTACAATTATTTTATTTACATGTACTTACAAATTAAACACACACATCACCTTGATCACTGCTGTCACAACAATACACGCACACATCACCAAGCTGCCATTTTGACAAAAGCCAATTGCTGCACATGGAGATTACAACCTTGGAGCACAAATAAAACAGTTAACATGCTTAAAAGCATGTACACATGTGGTCACAAGCTTAACCTTGCTACACAATAACTCTCTTTCAACAACTCACTTAACAGTAACAGTAACTAACTTCATTGTCAAGATCGTCTCTAAAATAGGTATCCTGGCCAGGCTTCCAGAAAGATAAGTTACAGGCAATACTTCACAAAAACTCGAGAGTGCATAATACATAGATGGATTATTCTCAATCGTTCTCGTGCCAATTACCATTCTAGAAATTACAGTGCGTTTCACAATTATAGATTACAATTTATATATACAGGTAAGAATAAATTATAATATTAATTTACAGGTATTTACATTAACTGAACTCATATGAATATTTATAAATAGTACATGTTTCATGACATAACCTCACAAACAGCACGATCATATCGTATGTACGTATGATGTAATAATAATAATAATAATAATAATAATAATAATAATAATAATAATAATAATAATAATAAATGGATGTAACCCTTTATAGCCATATATACAAGTAATAATAATAATAATAATAATAATAATAATAATAATAATAATAATAATAATAATCGTAAAATAATTATAATGATCATTCAAGCTCGATATCTGCATTAGTCACCCATGGGTGAGAGAACATTGTTTTCAAGTTATACCTGTTATCGCACTTGCGTCAATACTTCGCAGTGACAATCGTCATCAACAGCAACCGCAATAGTTGTGCATAGTAATAATAATAAGCTCGTAGCACGCACAATTTGCTTCGTCCATCACTCCATAACAAGTAAGCTAAGACACTCGTTGCACGCACACGCGCGCGTACACACACACATATATATAGGCTTGCTTCATGTAGCATAGCGTCTGCTAAAATCCACAGGAAACAACACTACCCCTGCCACATCTTCAAATGTCTCTTGGTCAATGCAACCTCGTTTGAAATCGGAGCTTTCAGATTGGTTGCCAAGCTACTGACCCACGAATAAGAATCTTGCACGTTTGTCCACATTGATGAATTATCATCTTCAACATCAACTTCCTGGCCCTACCCGGGGTTTCTAAACCACATGTTGCAACACTTTCAATTGACTTCAACCGTCTTTCCCAATATAGTCGCTGTTTTCCCGGTTGCAAAATCTTTACTGCTAAGCCATGTTTACAGATTCTTACCCAAACAGAAATCTATATAAAATATAATGATGCACATATGCAATATTCCCTAACTACACATTCGTCTTACAATATAATATTCCTACATCTTAATTTAAAAACTCACATGATATTTACTACTTTATATTACAAATTATTTTATGAAAATTTCCTAACCCAAAATTGGGGATCATACTCTTACACAGTTACAGCGCACCCGTTGATCGTCCACTGTACCCAGTCGTGCTGACAACAGTGAAATGGAGTCTTCAGAAGAAGAGAAAAGGGGTGTAGAGCATTTTCTGACAGTGGAAGGAGTGAGGGGAACGAAAATTCATCGAAGAATGGCACAAGTATATGGAGAACACTGCATGTCTGTTGCAATTGTCAGGGAAGGACGGATGTCGTTGGCCATTGATGAACGTTCTGGAACGCTACACCGCATTACCAATGCCATTGTCCAGCAGGTGGATGCCATCATTATGCAAGACCGGCGAGTTACGGTAGCAGTCATTGTCACAGAGGTCGGAGTGAGCGTCGGAAGTGTTATGCCACCATTAAGGACAGATTGAAATTTCGCTAAAAGTGCACCCAATGGGTGTCTCGCAGTATTCAACCGGTACGGGAAGCATGTTGAATGGATCTCTCTCTTGAACATTTGCTATGCTATGCCAAGGAAGAGGATAAGTTCCTGTCACGAATGGTAGACGGAGACGAGACATGGTGTCATCACTTCGAACCAGAGTGAAAACGACAAAGTCTCAGTGGAAACATGCAGGGTCGCCGCAACCCAAAAAATCCAAGGTAAGCTAAAGAAGGCTCTGAGAGGCAAACGATTTACCTCAGATGACGACGTCAAGCGGTACATTAGGAACTGATTCACAATGCAGCCCTGGAAATTTTACGAGGCGACAATTCACCACCTTGTATCACAGTCGGACAAGTACCTCAACGTTGCTGGGCAATACTTTCGAAATAACGGTACAGATTTTCATTTTATAGCCTCTGGCTTGTTTCTTTTTGAATGACCTTTATAAAATAGCCTAACAGTTATACTGTTTAATCTCGAATACCACAAAATATTTAAAAAAAGTGAGGTCAAAATTATTTACGATCTTTACTAAGACACATCAAATGATTAGAAAATAAAAATAAAATAAACAGACATTTCCAGAACAATATCCAACAAGTTCATTCATCATCATCATCATCATCATCATCATCATCATCATCATCATCATCATCAGTACCAGCCTTGGAACTTTCATCACCATCACCTTCCCACAAAAGGTCGTCATCGCTGCCATTCATAGCATTAGAAATGCTACATTTCCTGAAGCTCTTCCATGTGAAGTCTCCAGGGATACGATTCCATGCCGTCAAAATCCATGAACACAGCAGCTGAACTTCCAGGCGCTGAATGCGACCAGTTGGCATCAGTGCGTGATTATCAGCCGCCATCCATTCTGTATAGAGCTGTTTCAAGGCTGCTTTAAATGGACTGTTTACAGAGATATCCAGCGGCTGTAGCATAGACGTCACCCCGCCTGGAATGACTGCTAGGTCTGTTTTCCCATCCTTGATATGTTTCTTCACAGCATCTGTTGTGTGGCCGCGGTAACTGTCAAGAACAAGCAAGCTCCATTGTCCCAATAACGCACCAGGGCGACGTTGCCAGACACATTTTACCCAGTCTTCCACAAGTGAACTGTCCATCCAGCCAGTGTTCTGAGATCTGACGATGACACCAGCGGGTAGATTTTTAGAAAGCGTCTTTCACTTGAGAACAATGTACAGCAGCAATTTGGTTCTGTCGGGGAGAATACACAGCATTACCATACACTGTTGTTTTTGCTTACCACCTGTGTTAATGATAACACTTTTTGCACCCTTAACATTCACAGTCCTGTCCACTGGCATTTCAAAGTAGACTGGCGCCTGATCTGCATTGTCAATTTGGGAAAACAAATATGCATTTTCCTTTTGCAACCAAATTATGTGATGCTGAAACGACAATAACTTCTCATCGTAGGCACCAGGAAGCCGCTGCGAAATTGTGGTACGCCTTTGTACGCTCAACCCATTTCTTTTATAAAAATTACAAACCTATCCTCGGCTTGCTTTAAACCCATCCGATGAAAGTTCGTTTGCGAACTATAATGCCTTTAGCTGACACATTTCGGTTGACACACCATTTCCCAATTCCCGCTTTTCTGTCATATATTTATGCAGTTTTTTTCAGTTTCTGGAAACTGTACACTCAGTCCACGAAAAGCTTTACGATCACCACTACATGTTAATAGCACATTTTTCTTCTTTCTCCAATTGCGAATACATGCCTCGTCAATATCTTATTTCCTACTGGCAGCACGATTTCCAATAATTTCGGCTTCCCCAACTACTTTCAGTTTCTCACTTGCAGTAAAAGATTGCAAACGCTTTGTGGAATTCATGTAGATTCTCCAAGAACGTGCGTGAGACTGACGCCAAGCGCGGAAGAAGCTTATACTGAGAGCGGAGAGAGCATTGTTGCAGACTGTGCCGGCGGTAATACCCGATTTACGCGCATTCAGAAAGATAAATTTCCCAAAATTTTAAATAAGACCCGCACCTAATTTTGGAAGCAATATTTTCGAAAAAAAAAAAAAACAGTGCGGGTGGTATTCGAGATTATATGGTAATTTAATGAGTCAAAACTGAAAAGAAATGGCTTCCACTATAATTTTCTTAAAAATTATGAATATTATTTTAACAAGGAAATCTGTAATCTGCATGAAAAACTAGTCTAATGTGCATTCATATAAGGCGATTGAAATTTATTTTATTTTGTAGACTTTCTGACTCAGCTTAAATCACTAGTTTCTAGGAGGTTCACTCAGAATTTGTTTTTATCGTTTTGACTTCATTTGCTCTTCAGGAATTGTTTCTGTTGTATTTATCATGATTTTTGCAATAATACAGTTATGTATCACTAAGACTCTCTTTATACAATAAACTTCATATGGTTTTGAGTGTATTTGGGATTGTAGAAAGGATATGAATGAGAGGGCATTTATGTCATTATGTAACTGGTAAGACCAGTTAGTGTGGTCCAGTGTATGGGACCCTCATCAGGGTTACTGGATTCGTGAACTGAAAAACTCTCTCTCTCAATAATGAATTGCACTATGACGTATGTACCGCATTGGCCCCAAATGTGGAAAGGACAGTGATAACTCTCAAAAGCAAACACGTGACCCATACTCTTGCTTTAAAAAAACAACAAAAAAGGCATTGTTAAATTGGAAATTGACGTAAGTGGATGGTGTTAATATAGATTCATCCATGATCTATAAAATTAGAAAACAGATAGGGCAGCTGAAAAGATTTGTTACTCATACATTATGAAATATTGATTATAGGCAAACTTCAAGAAAATTTAATGTTGAGTCAGTTAAGTTCTATTTTGTCTAAATGATTCACTGTAAAGCAGTCTGAAAGTAAGCCTGTTATAGAGTTTATGGTTATTGAAAACACAAAACAGTTTCAGACTGATTTGAATCTGACAGGTATTGACTTAGTTTTTTGAAGGTTCGTAAAGAAGCTTTCAGTTTTGGCATGGTGTCCCAAAATTGAATGTTTGTGGTGAACTTTGATGTGCTAATGTTCAAGTTGTGAACCAGTACGAAGATAGAAACAAAAATCAGTTATTTCTGTCAGTAAAATAATAGCATCTCAAATTTATAATACTGGAACTAGTCTTTTGCGGTGGTATCTACCAAACTCTGTGTGTGTTTGAAGGGATGAGAAAAAGGGTGAAGGAGTTTAAAGTGAATGAAGGAAGACCTTGAGTTTCTTTTTCTACCCCCAACCACAACCAGCAAACTTCACTCCATGGATTTGGGAGTCATTAAAGTGTTCAAACTCTTCCACCACAAGCACCTAGTTCAGGGATGGCGAACCTATGCCAGGATTTTGGTGGCACGCCACATGAACATATTAAAGATTTTTTATATGTCTTGTGCTACAGACTATACAATATCACATGGTTCATATAATCATAGTGTTTCACGTGTAAGAAATAAATATCGAAAACCTGGCCGTCAGGTAGTCGGTGAGTGAAGTTTGACGTGTGTGTGGTAGCCAGTAGCGCGTAATTATTCGTTGTGTGTTACTGTTTATTGAATGTCGTTTGTATACGGACCTCACAAAATGTTTTCGGTGCCGGAAAAGCAGAAACTTAACGAAAGTAGTAACCGGATTCTTCAAGAACAGTGGACAACGGAATTCAGAGTGATAGAAATAAGCAATAACGCTTTGTGTTGCCTATGACTGAAAACCGTCGTGTCCCGCACATTTAATGTAGGCCAAAAGCACCATTTCTGGATGAATCATTTAAATGTTCGTTCCATGTCAAATGAAGAAAGAAGAGAGCTCGTTTCACAGAAAATCGAAGAATACACAAAGCAAACTATTTGTTTTGTATCATCTTTCAGGCCAAGGAATAATATCAGTGCGAATGTTTCCATCTGTCTCACTGCATATTAGAGCATGGGAAGCCGATTTTTGACGGTGAGTTCTTGAAAGAGACTTTCTTATTGACGTCCGATACATTAATTGAAGACTTTCCTAACAAACAGCAAATAATTAACACAATTAAAGAAATGCCAGCCAGCCGAAATACTGTCAAGGGTAGAATAATAAGAATGAGTGAAGATGTTTCGGAGCATTTGAAAGCTGATTCGGATAACTCCCAGATGTATTCAGTATGTCTTGATGAAAACACGTATGTGAACTTACAAGAAAGCATTGCTGTTTTGTCTGATTTCCTTGTGAAAATATGATGAGGGGAGGGAGGAATTAGTAAAATTGTTAAGTTTACGAAATATGACAATAGGTAAGGATATAATGAAGGATGTGAAGCAAGAACTTGTATTAAAAATGCGCTTTGACTTACAGAATAGCCTCAAGTATGGTGGGTATTCGTAATGGGTTTGTGCAGTTTCTTAAAGGAAACGTTAAACACCCTACAATGAACGTTGTGAAATCAACAGTTAGAATCCGTCTTGTTTCAGACCTGTGTGCTTCTTGTGTATTACTGAAGACAAGAAGTTATGAATCTAATATAAATGACGTGGGTACTAAATGTGAGAACGATATTTCACTCGAAGTTCATTAGCAATATTAGTATTTTAATTGTTATATCTAATAATATTTGATGACGAGATGTGTTACAATGGGAGCTTATTATATATTTTTACAAGTAATGTTAGGTATTCTCGAAATACTTAAAAATGTATTTTTGATGTTTTTGCAAAATACAACCACGAAACGTGCAGTCAAATGTATTTACAAGATATATATTAAATTAAATAAGTAAATAAATCACTAAAAGAATAACCATCATATTATGAAACATAATTGGGAATTAAGAAAAGAAGTCTTATGGGGGGGGGGGAGCCATTCCTTAAAAGAAAATAACAAGTGGCACAGTAAACAGTTGAGAATAATAAAACAGACTTAAGATGGCACACTAGCTGGAAAAGGTTCGCCATCCCTGACCTAGTTCAACATTACCTGAATAGCAAGGATGCTGAACTTGGTCTTCAAAACCTGTGATCATCCTAGATGTAGAGTACTGAATTTACACCATTAAGCACCTGACAATTGTGAATGGTTTCCAGAAAGCTGGATTTCTTTAGGGTAAAAGTTCATGAAGTATAGATTCTGTTCATTGTTCTGTTGCGTGGTGAATGTAATAAAATTGAAAACCCTAAATTCTCAGCTTTTGTTGCAATGTGTTGGGAAGTGGGATCGGAACATATTACACTTCTGCTGCGAAGGTCAATCCAATATAAACGGGATATTTGTTCCTGAACATCAACAGTTGGTAGGACTGGCCCCGCACTTCTGTTATGCTTAGGCGGGACCATTAGGAGTGGGGAGAGCATACTGTTAGATATTTCCCGTAAGTAATGCTCACGATGTCGGAGCAACAGGTGCACCCCTCCAGTGTGCAACGCATAATTATAAAATATCTAGTTTTCGAAGGTTTTACATTGGCTCAAATTTGTCAGAGATTGACTGCACAGTTCGGAGATCAAACATATTCAAGGACGCCTGTGTTTGCCTGGCATAAAAAGTTCAAGGAAGGACGAGAACACGTGGAAAATCAGCAATACGATCGCCGTCCTCAGACCAGCATTACAGATGAAAATATTCGTGCAGTTAAAGACATTATTGACGACGATCGACGTAACAGTTTTGGCATGACCTACAGTTCCATAAAGTGTGTTCCAGATGGATCCCTCGCCTTTTGACTGAAAATATGAAGTTGAGACGTATGGAAGTCTGTCAGAGGACTGGAGTCCGGCTCCGTGGCTGAATGGATAGCGTGCTGGCCTTTGGTCGGAGGGGTCCCAGTTTCAATTCCCGGCAGGGTCGGGAATTTTAACCACCGTTGGTTAATTTCTCTAGCACGGGGGCTGGGTGTATGTGTCGTCTTAATCATCCTATCGTCCTCATCACGACGCGCTGTCGCCTACGTGCGTCAAATCAAAAGACATGCACCTGGTGAACTTAACATGTCCTCGGACACTCCTGGCACTAAAAGCCATACGCCATTTCATTTCAGAGGACTGGACTACACTTGATCATCATCCTTACAGCCCGGACTTATCACCCTGCGATTTCCATTTGTTCGGACCGCTTAAAGAAGCTCTAGGAGGGCAACGATTTCAAGACGACGAGAGTGTGGAGGTCCTTGTGCACAACTGGCTGGTGACACGACCCTGTTCTTTTTATGATGAGGGCATCAGAAAGCTGCCCATATGCTGGGACAAATGCATTTTCAGATAAGGAAACTATGTGGAAAAATAAATTGTAATTGCCTTGTGTTTTTTCACTAAATGAATTTGAAAAAAAAAGAAAAAATCCCGTTTATATTTGATCCCCCTTCATACAATTGAATGAGAATGAAAAATGGGGTCTGATAACTATGTGGCATTGTTACTCGTTTCTCACGAAGGTGGCCACTGTTCAAATCCCAGTCGCTACATGTGTGGAAATTTCAAAATGAAAAGTCACATCCCTGTGGCAAAGAAATTTAAAAAAAAAAAATTTTTTTGCTATTGGCTTTACATCGCACCGACACATGGCAAAGAATAACGACCGAGAGGATTTGTCGTGCTGAACACATGACACCTCGTAATCTGCAGTCATTCAGACTGAGCAGCAGTTGCTTGGTAGGCCATGGTCTTTCGGGGATGTTATGCCATGGGGTTTGGAGACATCTTATGTTATTCACAATATCTTTATAGTCATCAGCTTTGTGATTTCTTAGAAAGTTTGTACACACTGACTTGAAGACATTGCATGCAGCTAAGCCATGTTGAGTATTAATACAGAGCTATATCAATCAATCACCTAGATTGCCGCCCTTGCAACTTCCGAAAGGCTGCTACACTCTTTTGATGAGCCATTCGTTAGTTTGGTCTCTCAACAGATACCCATCCGATATGGTTGCACCTGCGGCTTAGCTATCTGCTTCATTGGAACACGCAAGCTTCCCAACCGCGGCAAGGTCACATGGTTTGCAGGGGAGGATGATCAGCATAGCGAATGGATTATTGCTGTCATTATAGGCACCAAGCCAGTGCCTACCACGATAGTGCAGGTCTATATGCCTACTAGTTCAGTGGATGAGGAAGAAATCAGGAGAACATATGAAGGGAGACATGATTTAAAACAATGTGTTAAGGAGATTGTAATCTAATTGTGATGGGAGACTGGAATGCAGTTGTAGGGCAGGGAAGAGAAGGTGATGTAGTTGGGGAATTTGGGCTGGGGCAAAGGTAGGAAAGAGGAAGTAGACTGGTAAAATACTGCATTGACCGTAATTTGTCCTTGTTAATAATACTTAGTGGCTAAATAGGTGAACAAGACCTGGAGACACTGGAAAGTATCAAATAGACCCCATTACGATTAGGCAAAGATTCAAAATCTAGTTGTTGGATTACAAGACCTTTCCTGGGGCAGTCGTGGACTGTGACCACATCTTGGTGGTCATAAAATGCCATCTGAAGTTGAAGAAATTGAAGAAAAGCAGGAATGCAAGGAGATGGGATCTAAGGAAAAGATAACAAGGAACATGTTACACAAGGACTAAATGTAAAGGCTAAAGGAAATGCAATAGATAAAGAGTGGACAGTTGTGAAGAATGAGATCTGTAGGGCTGCTGAAGAAATGTTGGGAAGGAAGGCTAGGTCAAGTAAGTATTAGTGGATTACTCAGGAGACATAGACCTGATTGAGAAATAGCAGAAGGACAAGAAAGTAAAAAATGAGGAGGACAGAAAAGAATATTGGCAATTAAAGAATGAAGTAAATAGAAAATGCAGGAAACCTAAGTAAGAATGGCTGAGAGAGAGGTGCAAGGATGTTAAAGGTTGTATGATTGTAGGAAAGGTAGGTGCTGCATACAGGAAAATCAGACAACCTTTGGAGAAAGGAAAACTAGGTGTATTTATTAATAACTCAGATGGAAAACCACTTCTGTGGAAAAAAGACAGGGTAAAATGTTGGCAGGAACATATCTAACAGTTGTGTCAATGGAAAGAATTAGATGATAAGGTTCTGGAACAAGAAGAAGCTGTTGATGCTGATGAAATTGGAGACCCAATTTTGAGGTCAAAATTCGACAGAGCTTTGAGAGACATAAATAAGAAGAAGACCCATGGAATTGATGATATAAGCTCAGAAAAGCTGACTGCCATTGGAGAAATCACATGGCAAGGTTATTTCATTTACAGTAGTGTGCAGGATGTATTATACTGGAGAAGCACCATCTGAGTTTAGACAAAATGTTGTTTTACCTATTCCCAAGAAAGGATGTGCTGATAAGTGTGAAAGCTACCACACCATTAGTTTAGTATATCTCACGCTTGCAAAATGTTAAGAGAAATTTTTAACAGAAGAGTGAAAAGGCAAGTTGAGCTGAGTTGGGAGAAGGTGAGTTTGACTTTAGAAGAAATGTAGGAACATGTGAACAATCCTGACTTCACATCTGATCTTAGAGAACTAAATTAAGTGGGACAAGCCCACGTACATGGCATTTGTAGATCTAGAAAAACATTTAGTAATGTTAACTGGACCAAGCTCTTTGTGATTGTGAAGGTGATTGGGATCATATACCAAGAAAAGAGGATTATCTACAATCTGTACAAAAATCAGTCTGCAGTGGTAAGAATCGAGGGCTGGGAAAAAGAAGCAGCAATCCATAAAGGAGCAAGGCAAGGCTGCAGTTTGTCCCTTCTCCTCTTCAGTGTTTGTATAGAACAGGCTGTAAAGGAAATCGAAGAGGAATTTGGAAAAGGGATCACAATCCAAGGAGAGGAAATGAAAACTCTGAAATTTGCTGATGATATTGTTATTTTACCTGAATCTGCAGAAGATCTAGAGAAATTACTGAGTGGTATGGACACAGTTTTGCAGAAAAAGCATGAGGTGAAAATAAATTGATCGAAAACAAACTTAATTGAGTGCAGTCGAATGAAGTTGGGTGATGCAGGAAAATTAGATTAGGAAATCAAGTCTCTTTATTGTGTCAACTACAATCTGAAGAAACAATGGTGTTATAACGAGGGATACATGTACGTAGAAATGAAAAGGTTAGCACAGGATAGGGTGGCATGGAGAGCTGTGTCAAACCAGTCTATTGAATGATGACCCAAACAGCAACATGTTTATCACTCTTTCTTTTGCACACAGGGGCTACTAAAGCAACTCAGTCCAATTGCACTAATTTTTGCCAGTAGTCTCCCATGATCCACCCTATCAAATGCCTTAGATAGGTCATTTGCAATACAGTCCATTTGACCTCCTGAATCCAAGATATCTGGTATATCTTCATGGAATCCTACAAGTTGAGGTTCAGTGGAATAACCTTTCCTAAACCCGAACTGCCTTCTATAAAACCAGTTGCTAATTTTGCCTTCAGTAAAAATCCTTACATATACATTCCCCTTGTTCATTAATGATTTGTGGAATGTCCTTCTGTGCTTCTGCCTTGAAGTACTTATGCATGTGAAAACCTACAACCTGTTTTCCAGACAGTGACTGGGTCAGGGATGGGATGAATGAAGCCCCTAACTTGCGGCGAGGATAGAAATTGTGCCGGCTGCCGAGGCCTATCGCACTCCTCTGGGGCAATGATTAATGACTGACAGATGGAATGAAATGATAGTGGAGAGTGTTGCTGGAATGAAAGATGACAGGGAAAACGGGAGTATCCAGAGAAAAACCTGTCCCACGTCTGCTTTGTCCAGCACAAATCTCACATGGAGTGACCAGGATTTGAACAACGGTATCCAGTGGTGAAAGGCCGGCGTGCTGCTGCCTGGGCCACAGAGGCTCACCTGTACGTTTCTTTCCATTTTTTTAAACTAA
This sequence comes from Anabrus simplex, assembly GCF_040414725.1. Lineage (NCBI taxonomy): Eukaryota > Metazoa > Arthropoda > Insecta > Orthoptera > Tettigoniidae > Anabrus > Anabrus simplex. The sequence continues at coordinate 912,392,875 of NC_090266.1, forward strand.
ATTCATATGACTGCAAATTATGCTTGTCACTGTGTTTAGTCTCAGCCACTTTGTGCATCAGTGCTAAAAATAACAATATGAAGTGCTTCCTTCTTAACCCATGAACGCCTAGCGTTGCATATGTGCAACGGCATGCCAGTGCTCTTTCCTTCTTTCAATGTATGAAGTTGTTTTCCAGTAAAAGAATGAAAATTGCGCGCGTATTCGGTAAAGGGAAGTGTTGTGCTTTGTTACGAGTCGGTTAATCAATAGTCACCGCTTGATTGTTAACGAGGTGTACGTTTGAAGTTCGCCATGTGTTCCAGCTATCACAATGGCGTACCGTAAGAGGTAAGATTCGCCATATAATTTTATGATTTAGAAATAATTAACAATCCAGGAAGTAAATTCATCAGAGTTTGAATGTAGCACGATTCCTTCTACAATTAATAACTCGTGGGCGAGTGAGATCCACATATTCCTGGCCTGCATATTCGCAACGCTAGGCGGATCCATTGTCAAATCACTTCCTTATGTACCAATTTGGTATTGAAGGGTTTGTTATTGACGTAACAACCCTTCGTTGCTGTGCATGCAATTCAAACTCGTATACCACTTTTGTTATGCATATTATTAGGCTATTATTATTATTATTATTATTATTATTATTATTATTATTATTATTATTATTATTATTATTATTATTATTATTATTATTATTATTATTATTATTATTATTATAAGTGGTGGTAGGAAATTTCATCTCGTGCATATATAGGAGGAAATCATAGTTGAATAGCGCCATTTATTCGATTCACATTTATTTCAGGGGTTTGACATTAGCAGAAATTCTCGAGGAGGTAGGGAAGCTAGATGAAGGAGTAGATACTATTTATATAGAACCTCCAAAGCCTACACCATTTTGGATGAAGACTCGGCAGATGAGGACGAGGGAGGGCGTATTGACAACCTGAGTCCTAGGCAGCTTGCTGCGGGAGCTGAAGTTGTTCTTTCCAACCGAGAAAGACTGGAAGAATATTGCAATGATGAGTGTGATATTGTCCCGCCTAATAATAGCATTTCTTCTGCAACTGCTAATTGTGTTTCTAATTGAAGTCCGTTCATACCTCAAGTTACATGAAAATGGAATGTAAGAGACTTTTCACCACCTTCTGGTATCTTTCCTGATAGTGACTTTGCGAAGTATAGTGATTTTTCCCCTGTTGAACTATTCGAATTGTTCTTTGATGATGATTTATTTGATTACATACTGCAGGAAGTACAAAGTTATGTGTTATTCAAGAACTGTTCAGATCCACTTGTAACCAAGAATGAACTGAAGTGCTTTTTCGGAATACTCGTATTGTCAGGTTATAATGTGCTACCTGGTGTGAGATATTACTGGGATTCGTGTGACGATATGAAAAATATTTATATAACTAATCCAATGAGACGGAGCAGGTTTATTCAGATAATGAGATTTTTGCATTTTGCCGATGACTATGTCCTTGACCCAAATGACAAGTTGTGGAAGTTGAGACCTCTTATCAAGAAAATAAAAGAAAATTTTATGAAACCACTTTGTTCTAGTGTTGGGAAGTGATTTGAAAACCTGCTACTAAATCACTGCTAGTGTGAAATCGCAATTCAACCTGCTAGCGGGTTGGCCAGACTAGCAGGTCTTAACTGCAATTGTGATAATTCGCAGGCTGCAGCGCTGCGCTGCGAGAAATCCTTAAACTAACGTGATCAACCAGCGTGAAACGCACAGCAAGGTAGTAGTAGCAGTTGGCAGTTAAGAAAGCAGTAGCAGATAACCTAATCAAGTACCGGCAGCGCTGCGCTGCAAGAAATCGATAAACTAACGTGATCAACCAGCGTGAAAGGCGCAGCAAGGCCAATAGTAGCAGCCAGTAGTATTTAGCAGACTAGCAGTTAAGAAAGCAGTAGGCAGTTAAGAAAGCAGTAGCAGATAACCTAATCAGTAATCACAGCATCACACTCACAAGTCCAAGTCTAACTGTGACCCACACCACAGTCGCAGTTGCGGCTGCGCTGTGATTGTAAACACCTATTGTCGACATTGTCATGCGATCACAGGAAGGGAAAGTGAATCGAATCTGCGGCCGTGAAATCCATCTTACCCATTTTTTAAAGGAGTTGTTGTCGTGTTGTGGGATTTATAACCTCCCAACCTGTGATTTATTTTAGTAGTCTCATTATCTCATTCTGTTTATTGGGTTATGGCTTGTGGTTGTAGGTCTAAAAGTGAAAAATTTTGATGGTAGCAGTTGAGTTGACTAAGTATTTTAATCAGTGATTTGTGACGTTGCAGGCATAATATTTTGCCTACTGTTTTTGTTTTTACACTATTGTACAGTAAGTATAAGTATTCGGTACTAAAATTAGTGGTATTGCTAACAAGACAAGTGGCAGCAGGCAAACTCTGGGTGAGTTTTGGGCATTTTATCAGAATAGTCTTTTCCTCCTCCTGTCCGACTCCTTGACTGAGTGGTCAGCGTTGAGGCCTTCGGTTCAGAGGGGTCCTGGGTTCGATTCCTGGCCGGTCGAGGATTTTAATCGCCTCATATTAATTGTTCTTGTATCCGGGAGATAGTGGGTTCGAACCCCACTGTGGGCAGACCTGAAGATGGTTTTCCGTGGTTTCCCATTTTCACACCAGGCAAATGTTGGGGCTGTACCTCAATTAAGGCCACGGCCGCTTCATTCCCACTCCTAGGCCTTTCCTGTCCCATCGTCACCATAAGACCTATCTATGTCGGTGCCACGTAAAGCAAATAGCAAAAAAAATTAATTGTTCTGGCTCGGGGACTGGGTGATTGTGTTTGTCCCAACACTTTCTTCTTCATATTCACACAACATGCTACACTACCAACCACCACAGAAACACGCAAATTACATCCCTCCATATAGGGTTGGCGTCAGGAAGGGCATCCGGCCGTAAAACAGCGCCAAATCCCCATGTGCGACACAGTTCGCACCCACGACCCCACAGGTGTGGGAAGAGTGTCAGAAGATGAAGAAGAAATCATTTCCTCCTCCTCACTCCCTGATTTTCTTCCTTAATGAGCAGCTCTATAATTCCAATATAATTATACCAATGATTTTGATAAAAGACAACTGGGTTAACCCTCAAATCTACAAGAGTTTTTTTGTACATTGTTCAGAATTTAAAATGGATGGTATTTCTGTATCAGTCATGTCCACAGTAACAAGGAAATGCACTTTTTAATTTTCCGTAATGTCTGTCTGTATCGCAGCATCACACTCAAAGGTCTGTGACCCACACCAAAGTCGCAGTTGCATGTATATACACGCATCATGAGAAAATCACTGAAGAGAATTTAATGAAAATCGGTATGCAAAGTCGGGGAAAAAGTAGCTACAATCTAGGCCATAAATAATTTTATTCATGCTGAGTGAAATGGTAGTTTGAGGGAAGGCTTAACATTTAATTCTCAAATATTTATGTTATTAGTTGTCGTATCGTAATGGAAATCGGTAAGAAAAGTCGGGGAATAAGTCGCTACAACCTAGGCTATAAATAATAATGATGATGGTCATATTTCGAGTGGCCTTGTATCCTAGGTGGCGTTGGCTGAATCACAGTTAATCACACTTAAGAATCACTGCTACTTCAAAATAGCAATCACAGTTTGACCTGTGAGTGTAAAATCACTACTAGTCACACCACTACTTCGTTCCCACCCGTCAAATAAATTTTGACAAATCTGTGTAAACAATTCATAAGAGGCAAGCCCATCAGGTTCGGCTACAAAGCATGGTGCCTAAATACTCAGGGAGGATACCTAATCACTTTTGATATATATCAAGGTAAAAGTCCAGGGTCACATGTTAATATTAGTAAACATGTTGGAAAATCAGCATCTGAGATGATTCACTTGATAAATGAATTTCCCGACAGTATCAAGGGTCTACGTTTCGATTTCTACTTTGACAACTTGTTTATGAGCATGAACTTGCTTTCGTATCTAAAGTCATGTGGGTACACAGGCACTGGAACTGTAAGAGAGAACAGAGTCACAAAGGAATGCAATCTAATTCCTACAAAGGAAATAAAAGGAAAAGACAGAGGCACCTGCGATTACAAACTAAGCAGTGATGACTTGATAATTGCTCGCTGGCACTACAACAGTGCTGTAACTGTTGCTTCTACAGTTCACCCTGTCACCACTAGATCTGATCAGGAGGTTTTCCAGGGCAGATCAGAAAGTCATCATGGTAGAACGCCCTGCACTATTTGGAATTTATAATACATTTATGGGAGGAGCAGATCTCATGGGCGAGAATGTCAACAGATTCCACGTGGCGATTAGGAGCAAAAACTGGTGGTGGGCAATTTTTTCCTGGATTTTAGACGTCAGCCTGCAAAATGCTTGGTACCTCAGCAACATGTCACAGCCTGAATTGACACAGCTCCAGTTCAAGCTGGAAATGGCGCAATACTACGTCAAATCCTACGGCACGGAGCCCAGGGGAGCGGGTTGCCCATCGCTCTTGCGCGCGGGGGAGGTCGCATACATGAAGTTGTACGGTACGATGTGCGAGACCACCTTGTGATGTATATCCCAGAAAATAAAAGAAGATGGAGTGCATATGAGAAATGCTCTAGCATAGTCCGTACAGCGTGTGTAAAGTATGACGTTGGGCTTCATTCTGTTCCACACAAAGGGACATACAGATCACTGAGTCTTCAGAGAAACCCACAGCAAATGATTACACCAGTAAACTGAAGAACTCCGAATACCCTGTCAGTTTTTAATATAGTTTTCCAATAAATATATTTATTTTAGACATGATACTGTATTGGCTTTTATGCTTATGCCGTGTCAAGAAAATAAGGTGAAATTCTTTGTTTTGAATTGTTTAAGAAGCCTTTCTCATGGTCAGTCAGGATTTCTTCTGAGGACGCAGAGCACAGTTCTCTGCGAAACGTAAAGAATTTCACCTTATTTTCTTGACACGGCATAAGTCCAAAAGCCAATACAGTATCATGTCTATAAGTACAGGCCGTGAAAGCATCAATGTCAACATATACTTATTTTGATCAGCATAATATATATTGTGACGAGTTGGCAGGGTAGTAAGATAACTTAACACAAGACTGGTAGCTTCTATACTAAAATTTATTAACTAATGCTAGTAAATCACTTACACCTCGGTACACAGTCAGGATTCCCGACTACACGCTTCTTTTGATCTCTTTCTTCATGCAATATCTGTTTACTCTCGACGCTACTACTTTTTCTGCTGTTCGTTTTTTCTTCTCTCTGTTTTTCCGATCACAGAGTCTAAGAGTAAACGGGCGGACCAGATGGTGACGTCGCCAGACTCTCTCAAATTCCAACATGGCGGACGCGGTAACCATTACACTGCCCCCTCCTTAAGGCTGCTCGTCCCGAGCTGCTCCACGATACGGTGCCAGGCGATCCAGGTGAACAATCATCATCTTCCCTCGGGGAGGCCGCCCGATTTGGTAGATAACATCGTTGATCCTGGTGACGATTGTATATTGTGGCTGCAGGTTCGTTGATTTCCCTTTTGTCTGCACCGGACGGTACAGCCACACACTGCCACCTTCCTGGAAACCCGCAGAGTTCACCAGCATGTCGTAGCGGGCTTTTATCCGGTCGCTGGCTACCCTTAGATGATGTCGGGCATAATTGTGGATGTCGTTGAGCCGATCCACCAACTCCCATACATAGTCCGTCACTGGCTGCTGCTGGTCTGGTGCCGACCGGAACATTGGATCGCATGGCAGGCGGAGCTCCCTTCCGAAGACCATGTTGGCAGGTGTCATGCCCTTTGTCTCATGGGTGGACGCTCGATAGGCCATCAAGAAGAATGGCACCCTCTCGTCCCAGTCCCTCTGGTGCACTGAAACCACTTTCCTGAGATGCTCCTCGATGGTTTTCACAAAACTCTCCTCCATGCCATCTGACTGAGGGCGGAGAGGCATCGTACGGGTCTTCCGCACTCCTAAGGGCTGCAGAATCTCTTGCATCAGTCTGGACTCAAAAGTTTCTGCCTTGGACGCTATGAAGCTCCCTCGGGACACCAAATCGGCAGAAGAAGTTCTTGACCAAAACGTTGGCCACTGTCGTTGCCTCTTGGTTCGGGATGGCGTAGACCTCTGGCTACTTTGTGAAGTAGTCCATGGCCTGGAGTAGGTAATGGTTCCCGGCGTCAGATTCGGGGAATGGTCCCGTAAAATCGATGGCGATCTTTGAAAGGTGCTCCAACGTACTGCATCATCTGGCTCCTACTCCTGGTACGTGGGCCCCGGCTCACCGCGCAGGGGTCACACAGCTGGCACATCCTCTCAACATTGTTCCTCAGGTGCACCCAGTAGTAACGCTGTCAGGCACGATCTAGGGTCTTATTCACTCCAAAGTGGCCGGCAGTAGTGCCCGCATGCAACTCAGTCAGCACTTCTTTTCTCATGCTTCTGGGAATTATCAGCGGGGTAATGTGCTTCTTTCCGTCGGTCGATTCCTGCATGCGGGTAAGTACCCCGTCACTAACCACGAGAGACGACCACTGGGCCCAGTATGCCTTATAGGTTGGACTGCGTTTGGCGATGTCTTTCCATTCCGGTCTCTGTCCCGACTACTTCCTGTAATATCAGCGCGATGTCGTCATCATTCAGCTGCCGCCTCCTGAGGGCGTCGCGATCCCATCCTTCAGCGGTGGTGGCCCTCACAGCCCGGACGTCCACGATGCCCGCCTTCTCTCCACTTTCTGGCAGTGTGCACAGTTCTCAAGGCACGGTCTTCTGGATAGTGCGCCGGCGTTGCAGTGCTTCCTTCCTTGTCGGTGCCCGGTGGTGAAGTCATACTCCTGAAGGCGTTGTACCCAGCGAGCTATCTGTCCTTCTAGGTTTCTGAAGCTTAGGAGCCAGGTCAATGCGGAGTGGTCAGTGCACAGATGGAAAGGCTGCCCATACAGATACTTGTGGAAGTGCTCCAAGGTCTTCACTATGGCCAGCAATTCCCGACGTGTCACGCAGTAATTTCACTCAGCCTTTGACAATGTCTTGCTGAAATAGGCGATCACCTTCTCCTGGCCGTCTTGCACTTGGGACAGCACCCCACCAATTCCCATATCGCTGGCGTCAGTGTCTACGATGAACTCCTCCCCAGGCTTGGGGTATCTTAGGATGGGTGCCATACACTGGGACTCCTTCAGCGTCCAAAAGGCATCCTCCGTCTCATTTGACCATTGGAAAGCCTCCTCTCTTCGGTGAACTGCGTAAGGAGCTTTGAGATGTCTGCGTAGCCAGCTATAAATTTGCAGTAGTACGTGCAAAGGCCAAGGTAACTCCTCAGTTCTTGCTTGTCCTTAGGCGCCGGCCAGTCCCTGACAGCTCTTAACTTCTCCGGATCAGTGGCTACTCCCTTTGCTGACACGATGTGGCCCAGGTAACGCACCTCCTTCTGGAACAGGTGGCATTTTCCGGGATTTATCTTTAGGTGAGCCCCACGTAGCCTCTTGAACACTCCGCCGGTTCTCAACATGCTCTCTGAACGTGTGTCCCACAATAATTATATCGTCCAGAAACACGAGGCAGGCGTTGTGAGTTAGCCCCCTCAATACAGACTCTATCAGTCGCACAAAGCTTGCCGGCATGTTGCAGAGGCCGAAGGGCATCAGAGTGAACAGGTAGAGCCCTTGGCCGGTTGAAAACGCCGTCTTCTCTTTGTCTTCCGGATGGAGCGCCACTTGCCAGTACCCAGACTTCAGATCCAAAATCGAAAATCACTGGCCGCCTGAAAACGTCTCCAGGGTGTCATCTATCGTAGGTAACGGCAAACAATCGTTCTTCGTGACGCCGTTCGACTTGCGGTAATCGACGCAGAAGCGGAGCTCACCGTTCTTTTTCTTCACCAGGACCACTGGTGATGACCATGGGCAGTTTGACTCCTCATTGACTCCCCGCTGCTTCATGTCACCCAGCATCTGGTCGATTTCCGCCCTTTTTGCCAGGGGTACCCTACGAAGTGGCTGTAGGATTGGAGCGGCATCACCGGTGTTAATGCGATGGTACAATCTATCCGTCTTTCCGTAGTCGCCTCTGGTAGCAGTGAAGATGTCCGTAAACTCACGGATTAGTTCCGTAAGCTCCCTGAGCTGTCTCGCCTCGAAATGTTTCCGGGCGTCGGATATAATCATCCGGAGATTATCCGATCCTTCACCTGCTTCCAGGGCCTGTGCGTCTTCGTCGTCCACTGCCACGACGCACATAACTGGTTCACAAGTCCCAAGCTCGGTCCCGCTGGGTATCCTCTGCTCCCGCGACATCAAATTCAATATGCATACTGGCACGCATTTTTGAGCCGGAACGAGCGTCCTGACCAAGTTGAGTCCTTGATCGACGGTCGGCTGTCCAGGTTCCACAAGCACGCTGTCCCCTTAGATGTGATCCTCTAACCGTGCCGTAACCATCATCTCGCTGTTGGCTGGTATCACTTCGTTGCTGGCCAGCGCTAATCGCGCAATTCGAGTTTGTGTCCCTGGGCATCGGAGCATTATCTCTTGTTTGCCAAGCCACAACTCACATCGTTTCCACGTCGACAGTCGCCTCGTATGCCCGTAGCATGTCTAGATCCAGGATGACCTCATTTGTGATGGCGGCGACGAAGGCCCAGGCTCGTAGGCGTCATTGTCCCTGCGTCAGTTGAATTAGCGCCTCCTTCAGGACAGGGATGGTGTCTCCTAAGGCCGTTCGCAGCACGTTGGGGCGGTTTGGTTCCTTTTCTTGCTGTCCCTCAGCGATGTCAGGCTTGGCGATGGTTAATGCCGCCCCCATGTCTATCGTGACCCGGCACCGCCTGTCTCCGAGCCACCCGCCGGCCATCAAGCTTTCATCGCTCCGCTCGGTAACCACATTTAGCATGAAAGGAGGGGACGATAATAACGGTGCCGACGAGCCCCTCTCCTTGTCGGTCCTTACTCGTTTCCCTGATCAGGAGCCGTCTCCATATGACACTTCCTCCGCAGGTGGCCACGCTCGCCAAAGTTCCAGCAGGTGATCTCGTTGGTGCGTCGGCGTTTCAGCGGTGGCGTGCGTCGTTCTCCTGTAACGGGGCGGTTCTCCTGCGCGTCCTTGCTTCTCATGGCTCGTATTCTTGGTCATGGTGCTGCTGTTCCCTTCACCGCCTCCACCCTCAGGGCTATCGTCAGGGCCTCTCTGAGGTTATGCTCCCCGCTGAGCATCAGCTTTTGATGGATCTCAGCGTCGCGGAGCCCATCAGTGAATGTATAGACTGCCTCCCTCTGAATGTGGTCCTTAGGCAGCCCATCCAGAGCCTTGCGGGCTAGCTGCTCCACATCTGCAGCGTCTCATTAACGCGCTGGGTCCTCTTCCTCAGCTGGACTCGGTAGGCGGCTGCCAGCTGGTGGTCACCGTATCGGCTGTCTATCGCTCTAACAATCTCCTCGTAGGTGACACCCGGCTGGAGGCTGTGTAGCACTTCTGCTGCTGTTTTTTGCAGTCCGGCGATTAGGTGCACGGCCCTTTCTTCCGATGTCCAACCGTTGTGCCCGCACACGGTCTCTAATTAGGTCCGGAAGGTCCTCCAAGATGTGGTCCCGTCGAAGCGCGGGGGTTTTACCTTCCCGGCGCTGGAGCCACTGTCGTGGCTGGTGGTCCTAGCACGAGTCTCCATGGTTGTCACTCTCGTACGAAGGGCGCTTACTTCCTCTTTCAGGTCTTGAACCCTTGACTCCACAACCTGCGGTATTTCTTTGATCTGTTTTTCAACCAGTTCCTGTATGCCCTGCATAATGTCACTCTTTAATTTCCTTTCGAGAGAGCGCACTTCCTGTTCTAATTTACTTTGTCCACCCTTAAGTTCATTCAATTCCAGTTTCAGTTCGCTCTTGATTTCGTCCTGTTTGGATAGGAGTTCACTAGAGATTGCTAGTTACGAAATTACTGCTACCAGTCGATGCGATTCTGACACCAGTTGTGACGAGTTGGCGGTGTAGTAAGATAAATTAACATAACACTGGTAGCTTCTATACTAAAATTTAGTAACTAATGCTAGTAAATCGCTTACACCTTGGTGCACAGTGAGGATTCCCAACTACACGCTTCTTTTGATCTCTTTCTTCACGCAATATCTGTTTACTCTTGACGCTACGACACTTTCTGCTGTTCTTTTCTTTTCTCTGTTTTTCCGATCACAGAGTCTAAGAGTAAACGGGCGGACCAGATGGTGACGTCGCCAGACTCTCTCAAATTCCAACATGGCGGACACGGCACCCATTACAATATATATATAGTAACGTGTTGGCGGGGTAGATAAATAAATAAATAAATAAATGAGTACAGAACCTGGTAGCGTCCTATTCTAAGATTTATTAACTAAGCACTACAATTACAGATTTACACACACACAGACGATAGCCGAGCTTACTACTTACACGCGTACACGGTTACACACTTACACGGTTCGCGCCCTCTCTCTTAGTTTCTCCTGTTCCATCTACAATGACACACACACACACACACACACACACACACACACACACACACACACACACACACACACACACACACACACACACACACACACACACCCACACACACACACACACACACACACACACACACACACACACACACACACACACACACACACACACACACACACACACACACACACACACACACACACACACACACACACACACACACACACACACACACACACACACACACACACACACACACGAGTCCCCGATTATTTACACTGCATTCACTCAGCCACTCAGTCACACTTGTTAGCGCTGTCACGGTCCACTGCCTACACGTCAGTCTCGCAGGTCGGGATAATATCTGCTGTTCACTCAATCCGTCAAAACCCGTTCGCAGTCCGCACATGTTGGCACCCAGTGTTCCCTTCGCGCTGCTCCAGAACACGCCAAGTTCTCCTCCAGCAGCCGGACTCAAGGGACACACACACACACACACACGACATCAAGTAAACAGGAACGAGTCCTCGGCTCCAACAGGCAGATACTCAGTCAGGCAGATACTCAATCAGGCTGACATCTCAGCCCAGGCTATCACTGACTGCGCTCTTCGCTAACTCACACCAGTGAACTCAATCTTGCTCTCGCTCACTCACTCTCTAACTAACTCTCACTAACTGTCACTCAAAGTTACTCTTCTCCTTATATACCTGCTCTGGGTCTTCCAGAACAGTCTGGATGCTAGATGTATCCAGGAACCTCGCGAGATAGAAGACTCCAGATTAATAGTCGAGTAATTTCCCTCGTCCTCTGCTGTGGGACCGCGGACGGAGGCGAGAGGGCCGGCCTAGCACCAAGTGTTGCTCGTGATTGGCGCGCTCAAGCGTAAGGGGGGTGGGGCCGATACGATGATGCCCCCGGCGTGTAGCGAAATGGCATGGCGGACGCCATAACCATTACAATATATATAATGTAAGTAATGTCTTATTGTATATAACCTATTTTATTTTGTCTGTTAGTAAATAATCAACTCAACAATAACTTGTATCTTCTTCTCCACGCTCATTGTCCTCTTATTTTCATTATTTTCTCGAAGAAAACAACATGTGTTGGTACCTTGCAGACTACTACTTAAGCGTCTAGCGTTGCATATATGCAACACCCTATATTTCCGAAACTAAACATGTTTGCTTCAAAATAGTGGATCTTCCTTGAATAATACCCTATCCTAAGAATGTTTATTAAGAAAAATGGAACATTTCAAAAAATAAAAAATGCGGGTGTTCAAGGGTTAAGACGTGTTCTGTGAAGTAATAGTAATTTTATTAGACTGGTGTTCTGTGAAGTAATAGTAATTTTACTGACTATTTGATGAAAAAATAATTTGTAATTGTAATTGAGTAAAATATTTCTCAGGTAACTGTAATTCTGCCCAGTTACTTTTTTTTTTTTTTTTTTATGCTTTTCCAATTACTGGTTATGCAATGAGCCAGCCCTGTGGTGTAGGGGTAGCATGCCTGCATCTTATCTGGAGACACTGTGTTCGATTCCTGGCTAGGTGAGGGATTTTTACCTGAATCTGAGGGTACTAAAATTTACTAAAATGGTGAAAATAATCAATTCTGATGGCTGGTTCGAGGTCCACTCATCCTGTGTGATTATAATTGAGGAGCTATCTGACGGTGAGGTTGCAGCCCTGGTCTAGAAAGCCAAGAATAATGGCCAAGGAGATTCGCTGTGCCAACCTGTGATACTTCGTTATTTGTAGTTCTTCGGGCTGAACAACGGTCGCTTGATAGGCCATGGTCCTTGGGGCCTGTTGTACCGTGGTGGTTGGTTTTGGTTATGTAATGGAGAGGCAAGATTATTGGTTAAGGGTGCTGTTCATGAAAAATGTGATGGTCTGTTGTGATCAAACAATGGACGGTTGAGTGTTGTGAAAGTTTGGATAAAATTGTTGAAAATTCAGAAATTGTGAAAATGATTGAAAATCTATGATAATAATTTGTGCCTAACCAAAGCAATAAATAAACAACTTTCTTAAATATTCAAGGATGTTAATTTTTTAATGAAAACTATATATCATTACTAGCAAGATACCCGTGCTTCGCTACGGTTCTAAACTGAAAGTTATTATTCAGAGTTTTACATTTTGGAGAGTCCACTGTCAGTTGAGCCTGTAAAATATGCCCTCAGTTTGTACGTCAGACGATTTGATCTAACACTCATTTGAACCTCATAGGGAAGAATTTGAATGTTTTAAACATGCCACCAACCTGTGAAATTTTGGTTTTGTACATCGAACAGTAGTGGAGGAATGAATACATTTTTAAGGGGTGAATGTTTTAAAATATTTATTTACATCTAGGATATAGAATACCACCCTTCATTAAAAAAAAAGAAAAAATAAGTTTGTGTCTGAAACTGTTTCGGAAGAATCAATATTGTGTTTCTGAGAGTCAACCACCATCTTAACCCCTTAGGGGAGAAATCATTTTTCACCTAGTCCATAAAAGGAGACCCTTGCCGTAAAATTACAATTTTGTACGTCAAACGGTTTTGGAGGGGTGAATAATTTTGTTTACTGAGCTAACCTCATTTAACACTGTAGGGGTGGAATGTTTAAAAATATCTTCTATTTCACACCTAGGACTTAAAATATATACAGCTATTTGCAATTTTGTCTTCGTACGTTAAACCGTTTCGGAGGAAGGATTGAATATATTTGTTTTTGGACCTTAACCTCCATTTAACTCTCTGAAGGGTTAAATTTGTTTCAAACCTTCTGTTATTTAACATCTAGGACATCATTTGAAATTTTAACTTCATAATTCAAACTGCTTCATGTAAATGCATATTTTTGTCATTATTCCTCCCCCCTCCCCCCAGTCAAAACCCCTTAGGAGTGTATTGCCCACTTCCTATTTGTAACCTCATAAAAAGAATTCAACACCTTTTACACCCCATTAAGTTGACTTCCTCACTCTCCTCCCCCCCCCCCCCTCCCCCAAAATACGTGTTTCTTCATTTTTTAAAGGAGATTCCAAATACCAGTTTTCACGTACATAACATCCTTCGTTTTTGAGATATAAGTATCCTGATACAAATAATTCAATTCATGTTTTAATTCATTCACCCTCCCCCCTTAATTGGATTTTAAGAAAAGAAAAGAATACATGTTTCTTTATTTTTGAAGGAGATTCCAAATACAAATTTTCATGTCTGTAACATCTTCAAGTTTTGAGATATAAGTGTCCTCATAAAAAGAATTCAATCCCTTATTCAGTCCTTAAAATATGTATTTACATCTAGGAAATAGAAGACCACCCTTCATTAAAAAAAGATAAGTTTGTGCCTGAAACTGTTTCAGCGGAATGAATATTGTGTTCTTGAGAGTCAACCACCATCTAAACCCCTGAGGGGAGAAATAATTTTTCACCTAGTCCATAAAAGAAGACCCTTGTCGTAAAATTACAACTTAGTACGTCAAATGGTTTTGGGGGAATGAATAATTTTATAATTTTGTATGCGTAGCTAACCTCATTTAATTTTTTTCTTTCGAAAACCAAAAATATGTGTTAGTTTATTTTTAAAAGATTAAACTACCAATTTTCACGCCTGTAATATGTTAAGTTTTTGAGATATACTGTAGATATTCTCATTTTAAAAATTCACCCCCTTTAACATTTCCTCTTAAGCGAATTTATATTTACAGAGGATTCCAAATACCAATTTTCACTTCTGTAACATCGTCAGTATTTGATATACAAGTATCCTCATAAAAGAAATTCAACACTTTCTACAGTTTTTCACCCACCCCCTCCCCTTAAGTGGATTTTCTGAAAACAAAAAATACATGTTTTTTTATTTTTAAAAAGATTCCAAATACAAATGTTCATGTCTGTAACATCTTGAGTTATTGAGATGTAAGTATCCTCATAAAAAAGAATTCAACCCCTTTTCAGTTCCTTTTACAGCCCCCTTAGGTGAATTTTGCATAAACCGAAAAATACAGGCTTCTTTATTTTTAAAAGAGATTCCAAATACCAATTTTTAAGTCTGTAACACCTTCAGTTTTGGAGATACCAGTATCTTAATAAAAATAATTCAATCCCCTTTTCAGTCCTTTTTACCCCTCCCCCTTAAGTGTTTTTCCTAAAACGAAAAGTATGTGTTACTTTATTTTTAAAATATGTTAAAATACCAATTTTCATATTTGTAATATGTTAAGTTTTTGAGAGATACTGTCATATATGCTCATTTTAAAATTCACCCTCCTTTAACACTTCCCCTTAAGTGGATTTTCAGAAAACAAATTATGCATGTCTGTTTACTTTTACAGGAGATACCAAATACTAATTTTCACGTCTGTAACATGTTTCGTTTTTGAGATATATTGTAGATACACTCATTTTAAAATTTCACCTTCTCCCCTTGTCACTCTTTTTCACCCCACCTAAAGAAGATTTTCCAATAACAAAAGACACGTGTTTCTTTATTTTTAAAGGAGGTTTCCAAATACGAGTTTTCATGACTGTAACATCTTCATTTTCTTAGATATATGTATGCTCATAAAATGTATTCAACCACTTTTTTTCTTTTTTTCTTTTTTACCCCCCCCCCTTAAGAGGATTTTCCAAAAAAAGTGTTTCCTTATTTTTAAAGGGGATTCCAAATACCAATTTTCACATCTTTAAGCTGTTAAATTCTTAAGATATAGGTACACTCATTTTAAAATTTCACGCCCCTTTTCACCCCCTTAACGATGAAATATCCAAAAATTCTTCCTTAATGAGCACCTACATTGTAATATAAATGCATGCCCAAAATTTCGTTTCTTTATGTCTAGTAGTTTTGACTCGGTGGTGACAAATCAGTCGGTCGGTCAGTCAGTCAGGACATGTTATTTCATATACAGTATATAGATGTTATGCAACTGGTGGGGGGGGCGTGATTAGCTCAGTGGCTTAGCTGCTGGCTTCCCACCCGGAAGGCTGAGACTTGAATCCTGGTGGATTCTGGGTTGAGATTTCCATTTCAAGAATCACCTAGCATCAGGAAGGGCATCCGGTCTTAAACCCCCAGCCAAAACTAAAATGAACCTGGAGAGAAGAGCGGAGGAAAACCAGAAGATATACTTATAAAAGGAGAAGAGTGATGGAGAGACAGGCAGCGACGGAGGTCCTCGATTCACAACCTGGCCCGGGAAGCTGGAAACGGGAAGTGATGATGATGATGATGATGATGATGATGATATTGATGATGATGATGATGACGACACACCTTAGCAGCCTATATAACCAATATAGACCAATACATCCTGCTGCCTTATTCATTTTCACACATATTTCATCCATCCCTGCTGCTTTACCTGTTTTAATTTGTTTAACAGCCATTACCATTTCTGCCATTGCAATATCACTCTTCATTTCTGGATTGTCCTCATTTACCGCTAAACCCTCTTCTGCACCATTTCTCACATTCAGGAGTTTATTGAAATAGTCTTTCCACCTATTCTTTATCTCCTCTGGGCCTGTTAATTACATTTCCACGTCCTTCACATGTTTTGTGTACATTTTTTCTTTTCTCTCATTTTTTACCAAGCCATACATCCTTTTTCCACCATTTACATCCTTTTCCAACTCTTGTGTGAATCTGTTGCAACAATTTTTCTTTTCCTCATTTATCACATTTACACTTTTAATTTCCTGATACTTAATCTTACTTCCTTCTTTCCTATATCTATTCCATTCTTGCCATGCTTTCTTCTTTTGTTTAACAACCTCCTTCACATTTTCATTCCACCAAGGTGTATCCTTTTCCTTTACTTTTTCCAAAGTTCTGCCGCAAATCTTCTATCTGTAGATTACAAATGTGTTCCTAAATTTGGTCCATTCTTCTTCTACACTTTCTGTTTCTGAAATAGCAACATTGTACCTAAAGCTAATGATTTTTGCAATCATTCCTCACTCCGATTAACATTCATGGCTCCCCCGGATGTGGCTGTATCATCCTTAAGTGTTTGTAAATTGCTTTTCAATTAGTTTTTAACTGCCATTCAGTTCTGACAAGTGAGATCTAATAATAGTCATCTTTAATTTATTAATATCTTTTCTAATTTTTTCCCATTAATTATAATAACTTGTCACCAAAGCTGAAGCCATAAGAACACATTTGCCAACATTTTATACCACAAAATAAGAATCTTACCATTGTCGTATTAATCCTGGAATCAGGAAGTTCTTCCACAATGTGTCTCATAATAAAAATGTACTCTACGGTCAGTGTCCTGCTTCTGAAACCAAACTTTCCTTCTCGTATTTGTATTTCTGGCTTTTATCTGATTCTTCCATCCAGTATTTTTTCTGTTTTTAGTAATATCTTTCTTCCTTACTCCACTCCTGTGAATGTTCTGTAATTTAATGCAAGAATACCTTCCCACTCTCAGAATGAATAAAGAACTCAAAGTGGCCATACTTGTATATAAAATAAAAAGCATTTCAGTCTGCCATCTTCTCTGCACATCTTACAATTATGTTTTTAAATTTGGTCCATTTTTCTTCTACACTCTCTATTCCTGATATAGGGATATCCTACCTAAAGCTGATGATTTTTGCAATCATTCCTCACTCTGATTAACACTGATAGCTCCCCCAGGCATGGCTGTTTCGTCCTTAAGTGTTTGTAAATTGTTTTTTCTATTAGTTTTTTAACTACCATTCAGTTCTGACAAATGAGATCTAATAATAGTCGTTTTTAATTTACTATTATTTTGTTTTCTGCTAGTGGCTTTACGTCGCACCAACTCAGATAGGTCTTATGGTGACGATGGGATAGGAAAGGCCTAGGAGTTGGAAGGAAGCAGTCATGGCCTTAATTAAGGTACAGCCCCCAGCATTTGCCTGGTGTGACAATGGGAAACCACAGAAACCATCTTCAGGACTGCCAACAGTGGGATTAGAACCCACTATCTCCCTGATGCAATCTCACAGCCATGCGCCCCTAACCGCACTGTCAGCTCGCTCGGTTTTTAATTTATTAATAGTTGTTTTTATGAGATTGACATCTTGACTCTTGACAACTGCTCGTACAGAAGTTGATCAATTTGCTTTGTTCATCATTCACTCTTCTTCTAAATATGGTAAAAATAATTTTAGATTGTCTTCTATCCAAATATTCAATTGCCTCATTCCAAGCCTAAATTGTCCACAGTTCTCTCAACATTCAGTTAACACATCCCTTTCTTGATTCTGACTGCCATATCAAAAAATTTCTTACGTTTATATTTTTCCTATTTGTGCATTATATCTCCAAGAAAAGGTGCATGAAAAGAAGGCATGTAGAATCTAGGTTTCACAAAAGACTCCAGAGAACAGGGTAAGATATGTCATAGGCAAACGTGAGGCTAAGAAAGCTGTCGCTGAAGCTAGGCGCAGTCACTATAATGACCTGTATGCAACACTGGATTCAAAGGAAGGAGAGAAGACTATCTTCCGCCTGGCCAGAGCTAGAACAAAGTCTACACAGGATATTGAGCACTATGTGTGCATAAAAGGCAAGGATGGTCAGTGATTACAGAACATCCTCGAATGTTGGCAACAACACTTTGAAGAGATTTCCAACATTGAGTTCCCACATCCTCCTATTCCAGAAAGTAATTGAACAGCAGGTCCTATCTCACACGTCACACCCGAGGAAGTCACCAATGCCATCAGGAGTATGAAGAACCAAAAAGCACCAGGACCCGATGGTCTTCCGGCAGACTTCCGGAAATTGCAGGAATTTGCAGGAATTAAAAGAACCTGCGATCACCTGGCTGACCAGATTTTTCAGTGGCATAGTTGACTCTGGCTCTGTTACCATTGATTGGGCTATAAGCATCACTGTGCCTATCTTTAAGCAAAAAGGTGACCCAGCAGAACATGCAAATTACCATCCAAGTCGTCTCCTGCCGCGCACAATGAAGATTTTTGAAAGAATCCTCGATCAACGTCTGCGTGGTATTGTCAGCATTATTACCAACCAGTGCAGATTCATCAAGGGTGCTGGAACAACCGACGCCATCTTTGCTGCCAGAATGGTCATTAAGAAGCATCGAGAGGAACAACGGCCACTGCATATTGCCTTCTTGATCTTGAAAAGGCTTTCGACCGTGTTTCACATTGTGTGATCTGGTATGCACTTCGTGACCATGGTGTACCAGAAATGTTTATCAGTTGGATCAAGGTGCTTTTCACAAACACCACAAGTCATGTACATTGCGCTGTCGGCATCTCGGAGAGCTTCCCAGTGAAAGTCGGTGTACACTAAGGTTCCGTATTGTCCCCATTGCTCTTTGTTCTTGTCATGGACACAATAACATGGGACACTACAGATGAGTGTCCCTTGGACTCTCTTATACGCAGATGATGTCGCACTTGCTGATACCACCAGAAGTGGATTTCAGCGTCAAGTTGAAGATCGGAACAGCCGTCTCTCACAGTACGGTCTTAGACTGAACAAAAAGAAGACCAAATACCTGGAAACCATCTCAAGCAACAGTTCAGTTCAAGTTGGAGAGGCCTTAACGAAGACCGTAAGCTTCAGGTATCTAGGATCTCGCCTACAGACTGATGGTGGATTACGTGATGAACTGCAAAGTAGGATTCAGGCAGCATGGATGAGATGGAGGGAAGTCGTACAGGCGTATTCTGCTACAGAAGGATGCCACTGTATCTGAAGTCCAAAATATACTGCATGATAGTACATCCTGTTGCTTTATATTGTGTTGAATGTTGACCAGCTGACAAAGCTACAGAGCGCCAGTTACACAAAACGTAATGCTCATGCTCCGCTGGTCGATGGCGACCACACTCCCTCATCATATCAAAAACAACACTGTCCGCCAGCAAATGGGCATTGCACCCATCACTGAGAAGGCATGGGAAAAAATTTTCCAATGGTATGGTCACGTCCTGCATGCTGCACATGGAACAGTAGCCAGTTTCACCCACATCTTTGAAATTAATGGGCAACGACCACACGGATGTCTAAAGCAGCGCTGGCACAACACAGTGAATGCGGATGCGAAGACTCTGGACTTAAGACCGCACGATACCCAAGACCATACAAAATGGCGAGCCAAGATTAGAACAGCGGACCCTGCACCAGCAGGAAAACGTTAGGAAGAAGAAGATGATCTCTACTATTAATTTATACAGATATACTTGAAACACATCCGTTGGTTCTTTTTTTCCTCCAACTGAATTGTCAGTATAATAATCTAATAATCCTGTTATTTACATTCTTTACCTTGTCAACACATTCCTCTTTAATTTTTCCTAAAGATCATACTTATCCAGTTTATGACTTTCTGTCCTCTGATAAATAATAGCCTGTATTCCTCCTGCTCATTCTCGACTTTCCTTCCACTTTGTTTCACATACTCCAAGAATTACTTTATCATTCCCCTTTATAAATTTGACCAGTTATTTAGTCTTGATCATCATTGTTAAGATATTGACTGTTCCTTGTATGATTTTGTTCATTTGGGTAAGAGATTGTTCACTTCTTGTGTTCCAGTATTCGGGAGATAGTAGGTTCGAACCCCACTGTCGGCAGCCCTGAAAATGGTTTTCCGTGGTTTCCCATTTTCACACCAGGCAAATGCTGGGGCTGTACCTTGATTAAGGCCACGGCCGCTTCCTTCCCACTCCTAGCCCTATCCTGTCCCCCCGTCGCCATAAGACCTATCTGTGTCGGTGCGACGTAAAGCAACTTAAAAAAAAAAAAAACTTCTTGTGTGACTCCTGAAAGGGGATGCCCAATGATTTTCTGAGGCACCCTGTTTATATTACACATATGTAATTTGTGGGCTGCCATTAAATCAGAGTTGCCTCTTCCAGAGATACCTTACCAGGTTTCTGTTTCACAGATCCATACAAGAAGATAGACAATCTTTGCACCTGTGGAGATGCAGATGCCATTTCCTTCACTGATGGTCTGTCTCCCTATTATCTATGGGGTTTTCTCCATGTAAGGCCATTAGCTTTTCTAGGGAGTCTAGTTACTTACCACCACCTGGCACTCAACATAGTGAGTATCACTATGTTGCTCATAATGCCATTTTTCCACTTAAAATATGTAATTACTACCATACACTCATTCTATGTGGTCTTCTCCCCCTTTATGTATCATATATTTATCATGATTCATCATAATGTAGAAAGTTAATTTCTTCAGTATCATCTATGTTGCTTCTCATATAGCATGTGCTTAATATTATATCTGTAATGAACACACTTGGCATGGTATGCTATTTATCACCAAGGTGAAATGAAGACTTTCATTAAAAGCCAAAAGATACCTTTTGGTGGGAAATAACTTTGAATAAACTGTGGATACACTAGAGTTCACAGCAGACTGCAGGGCGAATAAATTGTCTATTGCCAACATGAGAGGTGGTGTAATGTTAAACTTGTTTCAACTCATTGTTGGCATAGCAGGGAAAAAGGATTAAAGGTAACCCAAAGAAAATTCAGTAATTGTTTTGCCATATTGTTTTCTATTTTAACTAATGACAATACAGGCTTTACAATGAAATTTATTTTATTCAGTCTAACTGAAACCCCACAAAGAGTACACATTTTGGATATTCCTTCCTGCCTTTCTGGCTTTAGTCATGCAAGACTAATCTTGTAATCTTGTAATCTGTACAGGTGAATGACTT
This sequence comes from Anabrus simplex, assembly GCF_040414725.1. Taxonomy (NCBI): domain Eukaryota; kingdom Metazoa; phylum Arthropoda; class Insecta; order Orthoptera; family Tettigoniidae; genus Anabrus; species Anabrus simplex. Next base: position 912,414,083 of record NC_090266.1, read on the forward strand.
GCCATGAGCCAGTAGATGTGAAAACAGACCAGTGTTGCTGAATAGTGAATACAATTCAGTGCTTGTCCAGTCATGAACGCAGTTTTTACTCACAATCATAATGCATACTCGGGTGATCACACTGCACACTGGCACATCAAACTCCTGGTCCTCAGCACTGCTTCTCGCAGTGCAGTGTTGTTTCAGAACAGTTCACAACCTTATTGAACTCCATGTAGCTGACTGACAGACTCTCTTCCGATGAATGATTTGTCACAGACCCTAGACTATCGTACTGCTTACTTTTCACCTTCGATTGATGTCCTCAAGGCTGACTCACTCGAAAATTATTAGTGTGCGCCAGTTGCAGACTTTGAAAAGGCCTATAGAAGATTAGTTCCTAATTCGAGATTATTCTGGGCAACTGGTCCATTGATAATCAGCTTCTTCTAGAGCTTCCTTATTGCAGGCCTTGACAGTTTGTCAGTGCCATTGTGTTGCACGCTGCTGGCCTCGTTCACATTGTCACAACTGTGCCTCAATAACTGGCGTTATTGCCAGTTGCCCTGCACTCGTCCTTTATTGCCACGATGTTCCCTCCATAACGTTTATCGGACTAGCAGTTATTATATCAACCATTAGGTTAGAGAATCAATCAGGATTTGCAGTCTGTTGATTCTTAAAATGGATGAGGGGTCGATACATCAATCATGTATAGGTTGGTGTAGTCACTCTAAATGTCACCTTCCTGGAAACCTAACAAGTTCGCCTGCGGGACATATCAGACCTTCGTTCGGTCAATAGCTACATCCAGGTATCGTCGGGCATACTCTTGGATGTCGTTGAGCCACTCTACTGACTCCCACGTGTAGTCTGTCACCGGTTGTTCTTGCACCAGGGCCTTTCCGAACATTAAGTCACATGGCAGACGTAGTTCTGTCCTGAAGACCATGTTGGTGGATGTCGTTGCCTGTTATTTCATGAGTGGATACACACTAGTCTATCAGGAAGAAAGGCATCCTTTCATCACATTCCCTCTGGTGTGCTGACACCACCTTCCTCAGATAGTCCTCGATAGTTCGTTGTTAACACAGATGCCAGCAATGTGAGGACTGGTGGGGTGCTGTTATAGATCCAGGACAGACAAGAAAAGGTGATAGTGTACTACAGCAATACGTTATCTAAGGCTGAGAGGAACTTCTGCATGACCCCCATGAACTACTGGCCATTGTGAAGACCCTGGAGCACTTTCAGAAATACTTGCATGGTAGATTGACCAGATTCTGTAAAAAAGAAAAAAAAGAAAAAAAGGGGGACACTCAGGCATGGTGCATGGCATGTCTGTCGAGAGAGTCATCCAGTCATCCAATAATTGTGATATTCAATTTCAAAACTGTTATTTTGTTCACTAAAACATGACTTGATGTATGAGATATTTGTCTGGCTCACATGGTTATTTCATATCAATTGAGGTCAAGGTCCTGTTTTCTTGTGTAGGCACTTTTTGACAAGCAGACACATCAGCAAGTTATTTGACGGCATTTGTAGTCAATTATTCAAATGATTTTTCAGTAGTTAGACAACAAAATTATGTTTGTTCCTTTCTTTATAGGTTTTAGATCCACAGACAGTTCAAGAAGGACTAGAAAGTAAAGGAGATGGTTTGAGACGGAAAGGACTGCTATTAATTAATGTTTTCAACACATCTTTATTGAATTATACCAGGTGGCTCAAGAACGCCGTACTTTCTACTTACAAATGTCCCGCATGCACAAACGATGAATGGGATGTCTACCAACCAATTTTCACAGGCGCTCTACTGCCAGCGGGTAGGTTACATCAGAATATAAAGAGATAAGAACCAGCCTGTCGCTCGCAGCATGTTACTCAGCGTTACAGGTCTAATGCTCCCCTTGCAATAGTAAGCATCGTTTTCCACTGCATATTTCTAGGCTGGTGTATGGTACAGCCGCACTGTATTTGCTGTCAGCATATCGGCAATGGATAGTGTGTTCAGCAGCAACAAATACACAGACATTATTTCAATCTGGACAACCTGGTCGGAATGCAGCCGAAGCTCCAAACAGACATAAGCCAATGCCTTCTGCATGTATTTCACCGAACAGTATTAGTTTTTATTTCATACAAGCAACTCTATTATTGAGTGGAATTGCTACACGTTTCTAAATTAATAAGTTATTAAATTTCCTTTTCTGCATCTTTGGCGTGTTTACAAACAGTAGCGGTGATTAGGGGGTGGAGCAAGGAGGGACTGTGACACCCTCCCGCCCCACTTTTTGGAGTAAACATTACATTTTTTCCACTTTAGCCAGCTGGAACCAGGATTTATTTAAAAAAAAGCTGTTTGTACAAGCCTTGTTGCCTTATCTGCTAATTATTTCCTTTATTTTTAAATTATTAACATAATTATTGGCAGAAATACGCACAAAATGCCGTTTGTCGCGGGTAACCGATTTGTATAGTGCTACGGCAAGTAGTGGAGGCTTTGCATGTACTGTGAGGAAGGGTAGTAGGGGTACAAATTTTTTTGACAAGGTGGTGGACACTGAGTTATAATTCACCCACTTGCCGTGCGCATCTATCAGTCTGGCACTCTCTTTTAGTGCCAGTTAGTTTCTTAGTGTGTATTCAAATACTAAATGAGTTTAAATTGCATAATCATGCCGTACTTCTATTTAATTGTACCGGGTGAGCTGGCCGTGTGGTTAGGGGCGCGCAAATGTGAGCTTGCACCCGGGAGATAGTGGTTTCGAATCCCACTGTCAGCAGCCCTGAAGATGGATTTCCGTGGTCTCCCATTTTTACACCAGCCTCACGGCCTCTTCCTTTCCACGCGTAGCACTTTCCTATTTCATTGTTGCCATAAGTCCTATCTGTGTCGCTGCGACATAAAGTTAATTGTAAAAAAATATATTGAATCGTAATTTCAACGGGAGATAATACCAACTTTACTATCACTGGACTAAATTTTATTGTTTGTGTTATGTTATTTATTATGTAAATGTAATTAACCTGCCCCGTGGTTTATTTGTTATTAAGTGCTTTATTCTAAAATTTTCACGACGTCTCACAATTGAATTTATTTTACAATTGGCTTTACGTCCGCCTCTGTGGTGTAGTGGTTAGTGTGATCAGCTGCCACTCCCGGAGGCCCAGGTTCGATTCCCGGCTCTGCCAAGATGTTTTGAAAAGTGCTACGAGGGCTGGAACGGGGTGTACTCAGCCTCAGGAGGTTGACTGGGTAGAGGTGGGTTCGTTTGCCACCTCAGCCCTCCTCGATGTGGTTTTCCGTGGTTTCCCACTTCTCCTCCAGGCAAACGCCGGGATGGTCCCTAACTTACGGCCACGGCCGCTTCCTTCCCTCTTAGTTGTCTAACCCTTCCAAACTTCCTATCCCCCACCAAGGCCCCTATTCAGCATAGCAGGTGAGGCCGCCTGGGCGAGGTAATGGTCATCCTCCCCATTTGTATACCGACCCAATGTCTCACACTCCAGGACACTGACCTTGAGGCAGTAGAGGTGGAATCCCTTGTCGAGTCCAAGGAAAAATCAACCCTAGAGGGTAAGCGGATTAAGAATAATAATAATAATAATAATAATAATAATAATAATAATAATAATAATAATAATTGGTTTACGTCGCACCGACACAGATATGACTTATGGCGACGATGAGACAGGAAAGGGCTAGGCGTGGAAAGGAAGAGGCCGTGGCCTTAATTAAGGTACAGCACTAGCACTTGCCTGGTGTGAAAGTGGGAAACCATGGAAAACCATCTTCAGGCCAGCTGACAGTAGGATTCGAAACCACTATCTCCCGCGTGCAAGCTCACAGCTGCGTGCCCCTAACCCCACGACCTGCTCGCCCAGTGCAATTAAATAGAAGTACGGCATGATTATGCAATTAAAATCATTTAATATTTGAATACACACTACAAAACTAACAGACATTAAACGAGACTGCCAGACTGACGGATGCGCGCGGCAAGCGGGTGAATTATAACTCAGTGTCCACGACCTTGTCAAAAAAGTATGTACCCCTACAACCCTTCCCCACAGCACATGCAAAGTCTCCACTACTTGCCGCAGCACTATACAAATCACTTAGCCACGACGAACAGCAATTTGTGCGTATTTCCACCAATAATTTTAATAATTAAAGAAAATAAAAGGAAATAATTAGCAGATAAGACAACAAGGCTAGTACAAATAGCTTTTTTTAAAATAATTCCTAGTTCCAGTTGGCTAAAGTGGAAAAAAATGTAATGTTTACTCCAAAAAATAGGGCGGGAGGGTGTCACTGCCCCTCCTTGCTCCACCCCCTAATTACCGCTACTGTTTGTAAACACGCCAAAGATGCAGAAAAGGAAATTTAATAACGTATTAATTTATAAACGTGTAGAAATTCCACTCGATAATAGAGTTGCTTGTATGAAATAAAAACTAATACTGTTCGGTGAAATACGTGTGTAGAAGGCATTGGCCTACGTCTGTTTGGAGCTTCGGCTGCATTCTGACCAGGTTGTCCAGATTAAAATAATGTCTGTGTATTTGTCACTGCTGAACACACTATCCATTGCCGATATGCTGACAGCAAATATAGTGGGGCTGTGTACCATACACCAGCCTAGAAATATGTGGTGGAAAACGATGTTTACCATTGCAAGGGGTGCATTAGACCTGTAACGCTGAGTAACATGCTGCGAGCGACAGGCTGGTTCTTATCTCTTCATATTCTGACGTAACCGACCCGCTGGCAGTAGAGCGCCTGTGAAAATCAGTTGGTAGACGTCCCATTCATCGTTTGTGCATGCGGGACATTTTTAAGTAGAAAGTACGGCGTTCTTGAGCCACCTGGTATAAATACTAATTCATTTAATGATTTTATTATATGTTTTTGTTCTTGAATTTTAATTACAGTTTTTACAAGGTGACTCGCTAAGTGTCGTCAGTAAATGAATGGTTGTGACAAGAAAGCTGTTGGTTTTTAACATTTTGACATATCATTTTATAGATTTTTTAAGGTTAATGAGAATACAATAATTGATTGGACGTTTCATCTTACAAGGAGTCACAGTTAAGGTTTTAGATCATTTAATCAAAAAAATTTCATTAGCTTTTTGGATATCGAAAATGATGTAAATTAGGCAAAGTTAGGGATTTGAGGTGTAACAAGTCTAAGAATATTCTGGTAATTTACACCACTGAAGAAGAGAACAAGTGAAGCTTCTCGAAGCATGTATGGGTGTTAATGGCAAGTAAAATGTGTTGACAAGGTGGTTTAAGTGTGTTAGCTAAATGTATGATTAAGGGCTTTTCTAGTCGACTGTTCAACTATCCCCAAGCTGGCTTATTTGCATAGGCATTGTACACAGCACAATCCTCTTTTCCTTCTAGTCCCCTGTGTCTCCCACCCGTTTCCCTATCATACTGTCATAGTACTACTAGGATTGAATTCATTAACTCATTGGGCCCGAGCCACGGAACCGTTCCGTGCTTCGTCTCGGTGGACCAAACGCCAGAACACGGAAGTGTTCCGTTGTTTCATTTTACTACGTAATTCAACTTTTCCTCAAGAGATGGCAGAGTGAGTTGCATTTGTGATTTGTGTAGGGACTCTTCCTTTGCAGTGTTATATGCTCTTTGCTAATACAGTAGAAGTCCGCTATAGCGAGTACGGCATATAACGAGAACTTCGATATAGCGACGACTTTTTTCTGTCCCTTCAAAATTCCTATATTAAACTGTGTATCGTCCTTCGGTTACAGCGACAGCGCTATCACTGACGCATCCGTTATTACGAGCTATTAAGCGCGTGCGATTTTTTCCGTAAGCGATATTTATGCATCCCAGCGATGATATTGCATACGATCGATTACCGTCGGCATCGTTTCCTCGCTATGTGCACTAGAGTGTTCTCTCGTCGACATTCGAAGGCGATGTCATAGTCGAATAGTTAATACCCGTCGACTGCTGTTCCGTAAAGAAATTTCGAAGTGAAAGAGAACATATTCTCGTAATAAATGCGTACCGGTAAGTAAACGGTTGTTAACTCGTTAAAAATTAAGGCTGACTAAACGACCGCTTAATTTTGAGGCTAAATACTCAATTAAGTAAGAAAGGGATACACCTCGAGATATGGCAGAGTGCTTAATTTGGATTTCGGAGGTTAGTTTATATTTTATCGCGTCTGGTTAAATTACGGAACGGCTATAATGAAAATGTATATCGAGAAGGTTATCATTTTTCTACTGGCGCTTGAAGTGTGTTTTCATCATACGTATAGTACGGTTAAGTTAGGATAGGTGCCGCTGTTTGAATAAGAAAACTGAAACGTTTGCGACAAAATGCGATCGATCTTCTTCGGTATCGTACGGTATAGTTTTCTCACTTTGTGCATTTACGAGTTCTCTCGTCGACATTCAAAGGCGATGTTGGAGTTGATTAGTACCCGGTACCTAATACCCGTCGACTGCTGTTCTCTAAAGACAATTCGAAATGAAAGAGGATAACAAGTTTCGTAATAAATGCGTAAATAACGTGGCCGATAGCAGTTGAATTAAACGATATCTTAATAGGGATGTACTGAAACACTACCGATAGATGTCTCACGTGTAGTACCCGGTATGCGCTTGTCGATCGTCATTTGTTTGTATGTGTTTTTAATGGAAGTTACCTAGTTAAATGCTGCAATTAAAGATTTAAAATATCGTTACGACAAGAAAACTGACAAGAAAATTGTGATGCCTGACTATTCCTGTGTCCCAGTGTCCCAAAATCAATTTCCTAAGCAGGATGCTTTCCGTAAAAAGTGGCAGGCAGGACCTACGAATTAAAAATATGACTCCTAATATAAAAAGTCTGCACGAAACATTTTACAGTTGAAGATTGTCATTACTGAAACTGGTAAGTAAGCTAATTAGTAGTAATTAAGAAATAATTTTATAAGGAAGAATATTCTGAAAAGTTAATATGACCTATTTCAATAATTTTAGGCGAAAGACGAAGACTTAAGGAGAACGCTGTACCTTCGATATTGTCATGGTATGGCACCGGCACCTTGGAAATAACTCCGAGAGCAAGAAGATATAGAAGTAGAAAAACAGCCATAACACCGTGTGCGGTACGGTACCCTGAATCACACAGTGGCCTATAATTTGACACTGGAGCACCATCATTCTCAGACTTCCTGAACATTACTTCCAAATTTGAAATTTTTATACCGGTATTTGTCTTATGGTCCGAAACAATATCCTGAAACTTCTTTAACAAGATGGCGCATGTAGTTAAACATGTGTGAAAGTGCACCGTAATTCGCCTACCGAATATCAAAATATATCACACATATTTACCGTGAGTGGGATCCACTAGATTTATTAAATATATATATTTCATTTTTAGTGCATCAAACATGACCCTCAAAGCTGTGAATGAGAAGATTAGTGAATTTGAAAGACGTATGTCTCAATTCCAAGGGCGCCTGGAGGAAGCTCTAACTGCTACTACTAACAATGCCACTAATCCCAAAGAGTTGTTACGTGTGCTTGAAAGTGACTTCCGTGACTTTCGAGAATCGATTTCAGCGGAAATGTCCGATTTGAAGAGAAGTATAAGTGAAATTGAACAGCGTCTTGAGATACAAGAAGCATTGTCAGATGAAGCGGCCCAATACAGCAGACGCAATTGTCTCCTGTTGCATGGTGTTAAGGAGACTGCTGATGAAGATGTGTACAGCAAGGCCTTGGATACCATCAGAGATAAACTGCAGATTGACCTGAATATTGAGTGCATTGATCGATGTCACAGATTAGGGCGACAACAGAGATCGACTGCTGATGTGGTGACTTCAGGAAACAGGCCAATTATCATAAAACTTCTTAGATATCAGCAACGAGATAGAGTGTGGCGCGCTAAGCGGCTGCTAAAAGGCACTAAAGTTCTTATTACTGAATCTCTGACAGCTATAAGGAAGGAGATGTTCCGCAAGGCACGTGATATATTTGGAAAGCGTAACACCTATACGCAAAATGGCACGATTATCGTCCTCACAGCCGATGGAAAGAAGATGCACTTAAACACTCCTGCAGAATTAAATTCTTTGATTAGACGGTTAGGCGAAAGCACTAGGAAATAATTATGATTGTGTTCTTGTTATTGCTAATGTATACTAGACCAATTCTATGTTTTAGGTTAGTTATGGTTAGTAAGTGTGTGTGTGAATCAGCTGGAAGTTATATTTTATGCTATGTCGAGGTAAGCCGCTATCTGTTTATTCTCAACTTCTGCCTGAGGATTTAAGTATAACAATGTAATTCACTTCTATTGCGAGCATAGACTTGGACACAGACACCACCCCTCCTTTCTCTTTGGCACCGACTTCTAGTTTTACTCCTCTTGCCCCTCTTTCTTCCCAGATTCTCTCTTCAGATCTATCTGTTCGTAGTATTTTAGAAACGGAAGTGAAAGCATTTCCACGCGCTTTGTTGTGTGCTCATGTTAACAGCCAATCTGTTGTAGCTCACCATGATGAACTGAAAGCTATATTTGTAAACAGTTTATTTCATATAATTGCTGTAAGTGAGAGTTGGCTATGTAGTTCAATTCCTTCCAGTATGGTTGAAATACAAGGGTATCGTATTCATCGATTTGATAGGATGAGCAGGCGTGGAGGTGGTGTTGCATTGTTTTGTAAGCTTAATCTCAGGAGTACAGTGGTAAAAACTTCTACCACTACTACAAATCCTGTTCCTGAATTTATGTTTGTTGAAATTAATATAGACACTGTTAAAGTACTCATTGGGGTTGTATATAGGCCTCCAAATGCAGGGGGCATTGGTGAGTTAGAGAACGATTTAATGAGACTTTTACCATCTTATGAACACGTGATTATACTAGGCGACTTAAATACAAATTTGTTAACTCGGACTAGTGAAACAATACGTTTTCGAAATATTTTTCTCTCCTGTGACATGACAATATTGCCCTTGGAACCAGCTAACCACGTTCATACTTCCACCGTCTCTTCCGATTCACTGATTGATCTCATGATAACTAATAATCCACACAAGGTTCTTAAACACGGTCAAATACCTGTTCCTGAAATATCAACTCATGACCTTATATACTTAGCGTATTCGCTAAGAGTTCCTAAATATAGGTCGAAATACGTGACTTTTAGAGACTTTAAAAATATAGATTTCAATCACCTAAAAGAAGATGCATGCAAATGTCCTTGGGGTGACATAATACTAATGAATGACATAGATGAAAAACTGGAAAATATTAATTCTCATATTCATGGACTTTACAATAAGCATGCTCCTAAGCGCTGTGTGAAAGTAACACGGCCGCCCTGTCCGTGGCTGACAACTGAAATTAAATCTTTGATGGCTCAGCGTGATTCGTTATATAGACGTTACAAACGAAATTTATCAGCTGACACATTTGAACAATACCGTGTACTGCGTAATCGAATTAAACAAATTATCCGCAATAAGAAATTCGATTACTTCCGGCGTCTCTCCAATAATATAAACGCTGGTAGTACTTGGCGACAACTTCGTTCATTAGGTATTGGAAGGCCTCCTGTGAACCATGCTAAACCAGAAATACCGGTTGACGATATTAATAGACACTTTTCAACAGATGTTTTTACTCCTGAACACGATATAGTGCAGGCCACCATCAAGTCTATAATACGACAACAATCATCTGATCGTCCGTATTTCGAATTTCGAACTGTTTCAGAGTCTGAAGTGAGACGAGTACTGATTTCAATTAAATCTCATGCAACAGGGGCTGATGAAATCCCTATTTTCTTTATTACTAACATTATGGATATAATATTGCCGGTTATTACTGACTTATTTAATGCATGCCTCTCCCGTAGTTATTTTCCGACAAAATGGAAAGATACGCAAGTTGTCCCAGTTCCAAAAAGGTCGCCAGCTAATGTAGCATCCGACTTTCGTCCTGTATGCATTCTTTCAGCACTGTCTAAAGCTCTAGAAAAATTGATCTATAGCCAACTTGAACAATATCTGGAAAAATATTCTCTGCGTGATCCCTTCCAATCTGGTTTCAAGAAAGGACATAGCACAGGGACGGCACTGCTAAGAATTACAGACGACATTAGACGAGCTATAGATGAGCGGAAAGTGACTATACTTATTCTACTTGACTTCAGTAGTGCGTTTGATACAGTAAATATTGACATATTATTAGCGAAACTACAAAGATTTAATCTGAGTCCCTCTGCTATTCAGCTCTTTGCTTCGTACCTCTCCAATCGGCGACAACGTGTTGTCATAAACGGCACTACCACAGATTGGAAGACGAAGCAAACAGGTGTCCCACAGGGATCCGTGCTTGGACCTCTTCTGTTTACTCTATATATCAATGATATATCTTCTCAGTTCAGTAACTGTAAGTATCATTTATATGCAGATGATCTACAAATATATTATCACTGCAAAGCTATTGATATTGAGTTTGGAATTCATCAGATGAATTCTATTTTAAATCTGATTAGCTCCTATTCTAATAAGAATTGTTTATTAATTAATCCTAAAAAGACACAAGCTATTATAATAGGGCAACAAAGGCAGTTAAATATCCTTAATAAGAAATTATTGCCTTCACTTTTGCTTTGTGGTGTAGCTATACCATTTCAGAAGTCGGTAAAAAATCTTGGAATTATCATAAGTGACACACTAGATTGGAGTGAGCACATAACAAGCATCTGTAGGAAAATTCACTCGTCACTTCACCCTCTCAAAACTCGCCAATCACTTCTTCCACTAAGCTTGAAAATTAAACTTATTCAGACCCTCATATTTCCCATACTTAATTATTGTGATATTGTAATGATAGATGCCACCATGGAACAGACACTAAAATTACAGAGGGCAATGAACTCATGCATTAGGTTTATATTTTCAATTAAATTTTCAACTCATATCTCCCCCTATTATGAACTTCTCTCCTGGTTAAAAATCGATAAACTACGACATCTTCACGTTGCTACTCTCGTATTTCGTCTGCTGAATGAATCTAAACCCCAGTATTTATCCTCAAAGTTTAATTTACTCTCCTCCTCTTATGAACACAACACTCGATCGACTACGACACTCTCAATTCCTGTGCATCGCTCATCATCATTTAACCGCTCCTTTCAAGTGTCTGGTGCAAGGCTATGGAATTCCCTTCCAGTTAGTGTTAGGAATTGCACTTCCTTAGCTTCTTTCAAGCGTTCTTGCCGAGATTACCTATTAAATGTATAACCAGCTTGTATGAATGGAAGAATGAATGAGGTTTAGGATTTATATTTTGTTAAATTATTTCATTATTCTGTTTTATAAAGTTTATTAGATATGTGGTTATTTCATTATTCTGTTTTATAAAGTTTATTAGATATGTGGTTAAGTGTAAGAGAGGGCCGTGAGCCTTAACTTCGCCACAAATGAAGGCATGAAATAAATAAATAAATAAAACTCGTGCGCTACACGGAAATGAAGTTCAGTCGTACTGGATGTAGCCCCAGGCACTGCTGTCACACCAATGTCGTGCCTTATGTACGCCTATAACCGGCAAAGAAAAGAAAAAATACCGTATTAGGAATGTTTTCAAAATGGTATTTGAACTTTAAGAATTCAATCTTAACAAAAACGCTAAAAGAAGGAGTTGCTGCATTTATTCCTTACTGGTACCTTTCAATTAACTCTTGCATTTTTCGGATATTTTGTCGCCCCTTTTCTTCAATTCTGCTTCCAAATCCGCAATCGTCATTACACCTATACCCAGTGATTTAGTTGGAACAAAATATTTACAGGAACTCACCTTATACACTCACCAATTTCCAAATGGACTCGTATTGGGTGTCAAAATCAGCGGCCTCATGCTTCCGACAAGTTCTTTCATCAACTGAACGTCGACTTGACATATGGTTGTGGGTTAAATATATGCACAGGAAGTCCAACGCTGTTTATGAAAATAAGTCCGCTTGTTCTTGCAACCAGCAGCCTATTTCTCTTTTCGGTGTGGATCTCATTCACGGTACTGAAAGCTCTTTCAGCTTCTGCTGAAGAGATAGGAATGGTCTGTACAGTCTTGATTAATGGCATCAGCTCCACTGGAATTTCCTTGGTCTCGACATAATTTCTAAAAGCATTAATGTACTTCCTCTTGTCTGACATGTGCAAAAAGTTACAAAGGTTGCCAACATTCTCATCACCATAGCAGATATCCAAAGTAGAAGTGGATGGCCAATTATTTTTGTATAGTACCTTTGAATCACTGATAACTTTTGTCATTCTCTCATGTCTCTGCTGACTAGAACTGGAACCAAGATGAGATGATGTGGACACATTTTCCATAAGCCTGCTATTTAAATTGTTCACAAGACTTCTGAAAAACGGCTTTCTATCAATTTTTACAACTTTTTTATAATCATGTAATCCTATGTTTCTAAACTTTTTGTTTTCTGCTGCTTTAAGAACTGTTCTTTAGTATTCTCCAGAAGCTGAGTTACACATAAATTCAAACAATTTTATAGTGCGCTTGATTGCATTTTGAGCCTCTGTCAGAGGCATCATACAATAATTGCAAAATTTTCTAGAAATTCTACACATATTAACATATTTCCTAGACTTTGGAATTTTTCCCTTTCTTTGGAGTCACTCTGGTGGTCATTTTTGGCCTCACTAAAATGTACTATAGTTTTCCAAGACAGCTTTTACAGTTCTCTGGCTTGATGCTACCCATCTTATTGTAAATATTTTCCCAACATTCTTAACTCTTTGTTCCAGCGAAGCAGCACAAATGTTGAGTTCCCTTCGTTTTTTGGGAGACATGCTGTATAAAGAATGCAATTTGTTACAGAAAGAATGGAAATGGTTAACACCTGTAACTTCATTTCTTGTATCAGAAACGGCCAATTCCAAGCGATGGTTTAAACAGTGCCAGATTGATATATCTGGAAATAACTTTAAAAACTGTGCTCCAACTCCATTTTTTATTCATAACATTACAGAGGCCCCATCACATGCTAGACCAACTAAATGTTCTGCCGTATGAAGAAAGATTCTTCAAAAATCTCACGATTAATAACATCTGCTGTAGTTGATTCAAGTTCTATCAAGTCCCAGAAAAAAAGAAACAACTTCAGAATTATCTGAAGGAGCACATCTCAAACATAATACTAAAACAGATTTTATACTAACTGTTGTTGATTCGTCAATCATAATACTGATTCTCCTCTGATTTCCTGTTCTAGATTTTGCTACTTTATTTCTCATTTCCTGTTAAATGTGTTCAATAATATTAGTACAACTAAAATGTGTATGAAGAACTCGTCCCCATATCTAAACCATTTAACTGTTGAAGTTCAGCATAAGCCTGTAGGTCTACAAAAGGTATATTTCTTTTCGCAATTGAGTGTGCTGTTCAAAATACACGAACGGTGGTTTCTATGTGTTTGACATTCATAGTGTCTAAGCAACATTCAAATATCTTTTTATTAGATTCTGATTCTTGTAACATAGATTTCTTGTGAGATTCCGAATTTTTGTGCTCAAATATTTTTTTCCGAAGGCTTTTTTGTTGTTGATTAATATTATTTCCGTTGGGATGAATCTGGCATTCTACCCATACTTTCATTAGCTGAAGTCCTGCCCCTTTAGAAACTCCTAATCCTAATTTACTTTCCTCTTTACATATATTGCAGCCTAAATTTTTATTTTCTGCAAATAACCACGTGTTCTCTGACAAAAACATACCTGCCAACCCTTCCGATTTACCCGGAAACTTTCCGGTTTTTAACTCGTCTTCCGATTTTCCGATTTATTTTTACTTCTTCCTATTTTTGACCAATATAACTTCTAGTACGGCCAATACTCTTCCCCTACGACAAATTCTTATGTGTTTGTGTAATTTACGAAACCTCATTTTCAAGAGTATTTTTTTGATGCCTTATCTCGTGAGTATTTCGTCCTGCGCCTTCGTGTATCGTGTTTCCCGCTCACCACAGCAGCGTGTCCGCTTTATACAGCTGGGGATTCGGGGCGGCAATTGTCCTGCAAGCAAGACAGGCTGGCGCGCGCTGGCGACTCAGTTAATCGGGATGAAAGAATGAGTTTATTATTGTTGTTCGCGCGCTGTTAACATCGTTTCTGTGCGTAGTTTCGTCGGAGTTTTAGGCCCCTTTTTTTCTTGCATTTGTATGCTTTCCCCCACTGCCAAAGTCGTATGTTAATAATGTATGAAACATATAGAATTGTTTTGTATGTGGTAGTTTCGCGTATTTAAGTGCATCATTTTAATGAGTTGAATGTTTTTAAGGGGGTTGTGTCGGTGACAGTTTCAGGTAGTTTATTTTCTCGTTAAGGCCAAAAATATAACAAACGTTATCTTCAAGTGTTCAAAGATATCTATAAATTTCCGTTCATTTTACCGTCTGATAAAGAAACTACCATATTCTTTCGCGTAATTAACGCCCTTGCATAATTTACGCATCCCAATATTTTTGGGTCCAAAGTGGACAAAAAACAAATGTTCACGTATTTGACGCTCCCACAACTTCGAACATCCATCACGCAGCTCCGGATGCGTTTCGAAATAAAGATGTCAACTACTCAAGTAGCAGGCTTCCTATTGCGAAAGCGGGCATTCCAGATACAGGGCAACGTGCTGTTATTAGCCGGCACTAGTTTTACGAGTGTTTCGGGTACGGGACATTCTGTGATCTCAAAATTGTCAGTCCACAGTATTCGAGTAATCCTGCATCATACTAACTCGCGGTGATCAGTTACGCCGAAACATACGGGAAGAGGGCAGCGAGTATTCAATGCCCAAATGAAACGTGCGCTACCGCGGTAACAGAAGTGCACGTCAAGCGGCCAACATGTCTCGCAAAGCATTTCGCGGACCAAAAAGCGGCAAGTTTCCGCAAGTAGAGAAGGATCTGCTTAAATATATGATTTTGTGACGCAACGTTGGATAAGCAATTTCTCACGAAATGCAGTATTTTAAAGAATGCGAAATAACCGCTACACATGGAATCAGTGTCTCGGATTTGAAGGTTAGCCGAGTCTTGATTAATTTTATGAAGAGAAATGGACTTCCTCTTCGGCGAAGAACATCATCATGCCAAAAAATGACGAATGATTTAAACCATTTTCATCGTTTTGTGATTGAGAAGCGTAAAGTGAGGAATATTTGATCTCCCTTATAGGAACCGCAGATCAGACGCCAATCAGTTTCCATATGCCACAAAGTCGAACAATCGATAAGAAGGGATCATACAGTGTTATCGTACGCGCTACCGGAAGCAAAAAACAACGATGTACTGCAATGCTTGCTATAACAGCTGATCTCAGAAAGCTTACACCTTACATTGATCTAAAACGAAAAACAATGCCCAAAGCAAAATTTCCGCGAGTGATCCACGTTCGTATTCAAGAAGAAGGATGGATGGATGGATGGATGGATACGTCACTCGTACAAGATTGGATACGAACGGTTTGGGGCAATGTAGCAGGGTCCCTCCTTCGATGCCCGGCCCTTCTCGTGTTGGACAGTTTTTTTGCCGGTATGTCATTGTTATGGCATTACATGAATTGTACTTTTATTAGTTCATGTTTTCACTCCAGGTCGTATTGTCAGCTCGTAATGGGAAGAATATTTTCCAGTCGGTACTTCAATCCCCCGTGTCTAACTTACCTGATGTACCCTATTTGAATTTTCAGGAAAAATCTCACTCCGGAATTTTACGCCAAATGACGATAACCGCAAACGAGTTGAACCAGTTGTGTTTTTATATTATATTTGATGTATCTTTTAAATGTAAATGAATTGTAAATATCTTAATTCCTTGAATAATTTACGCATCCGAAGTTTTCGCCTATATTTTTCGTCAAAAAGTGCGTTAATTACGCGAGAAAATACGATATTATGCATTTTGTTGCGTGTGTCGGTGTGACATAAATATTATTATTCGTTTAAGTGTCATAAATGATAATGATAAGGTACATTTTCTTGTAACCATTTTTATGTTTTGGTAGTTTAAGATTTGAAATTTAACGGTCAATTCGCATTGTAACTGTAGATATGTATGCCTTTTATCTTGACCTTTTTTCACCTAGACCGTGGTGGAATATATGTAATAAAAATCCAGGAATAAAAAAATCTTCCTATTTTTGGTTTCTAAAAGTTGGCAGGTATGCAAAAAATAACGGTACTGAGACTCGTTCTAACAGTCTGGAAAATCTTGTTTTAGGTAGCTGCGTTCTTGAATTTCACAGTCGATGGTAGAAGGTGTACAACCATAATCTAGATTCTCCCTTGAATCTGCATCACACGTTTCACCAACATTTAACCCAGGCTCTGTCTTTATACTCACGTCACCGGGCAAGTTGGCCGTGCGCGTAGAGGCGCGCGGCTGTGAGCTTGCATCCGGGAGATAGTAGGTTCGAATCCCACTATCGGCAGCCCTGAAGATGGTTTTCCGTGGTTTCCCATTTTCACACCAGGCAAATGCTGGGGCTGTACCTTAATTAAGGCCACGGCCGCTTCCTTCCAACTCCCAGGCCTTTCCTATCCCATCGTCGCCATAAGACCTATCTGTGTCGGTGCGACGTAAAGCCCCTAGCAAAAAAAAAAAAAAATACTCACGTCTTTAATGGAACTAATGTTCTCAGAACTCCATTCAGTTTCGTTTTTACTTGAGCCATCACGCACCTTTTTAGTATTATTTGATTCTTCAACTTCATCTCCAGCACGTTTTTTTTGAACCCAGCCACTTCAGTGAACTCATGGTCACACTCATAACTCACTTTCACAGCCGCTGAAAACTTGGAAGGTACTACGGGGCTACTGATGTTCATTAACTACAGAGAGATTCCATAACATCTGCTTCACAGCAACACATTGAGCAAAACATAAAATATGACTTGGATTCACACAAACATAACGAGTGGGAGAAGGTGGTTGTGCTCACTTCCCGCTCTCCGAATCCAATAGCAGTGTAGCCAACTTTAGAGAACCAGAAAACCGAACAGAAGTGTAAAAGCGACCGTATCTTATGCACATAAAACCGTAAGGTTATATTAGTCCGCTAGAGTACACCCATGACGTTTCAGCGCTATGTATAGATTATAAGATTTTCTTACTGAATGTAAAAATGTTACGTCATTCTAAAGCGGGAAAATATTTTCCGGAACTGCGTTCCGGCTCGTTCCGGTCCAACTAAACCACTGCCTATACCATTTCCCGTCTTGTTGAAAACATTAGCAGAATATGGTAACTCCATTTTAATGCATTTAAAGCAAAAGTGTCGTTTCGATGATCGCAAATGTAGGAATACTCCATATAAGTCTCATATAAAACAATCGAGCAGCGGAAAGCGCATACCGGGTAATACCATTACGCTGCCTAGCGGACAAGTTTTGCGTGATACATCCCTATTTTAATGTTATATACGGAAATTAAGTAAGAATGTGATACACCTCAAGATATGGCAGAGTACATCACTGATTTCAGAGGATATTTCATATCCTCTCGCATCTAGTTAAATTTCGGAAGGGCTATTTAAATGTAAATTTTTCGCGAGGAGGTTATCATTTCTCTACTTGCGTTTGAAATATGTTTTCATGATACATATACGGTTAGATTAGGTGACACCGTTTGACGAAGAGAACTGAAGTGTTTGCCACAGAAACCTCTGGAGTGATACCGTATTTCTCCGAATCCAAGACTTTTTTTCTCAGAATCTCATGTTGTCTTGCATTCGCGGCCTAACAGTAAGTTAATGGATACCACTGGCAACTACCGCGGTAACCACGCTACTTCTTTTCACACGCGCACAGAACTCGTTGACAATAAACGACCGCCTCCTTACTATAGCCTACCTCGCCAGTGAAGTTACACACAGGACCGCAGGAAATAGTGAAGAGAGTATGGCGTTCTATTAGCCTTTACAAAAACTTTTCTCAAATCTGCAGAATGACATCAAAACATGCGAGCCTTCGAATTCTTAGAAAGGCCATGGCTACTCAGTGGCAGAGTTATAACGCGTCTATTGTACTTGACGCTTAGCAAAATTAAGTCTTATAGACAGCAGGAATATTTTCGGCATAGGCCTAACTAAAGTCAATATTTGGCATTAGCGTGAAGACAAAGAGCGGAATGGCCATACCGTAGCGCAATAAACTCGTTCGTTGACTTTCGACGTCCGCGATTAGGCCTATACATCGCTAGCCGCTGAAGTTGGCCGAACCCGGCAAGCGAGACGTGCGTGTAGCGGTAGCCGGTTACATCTGACGCTGAGTAAAAGTAACAGTTTCATAGACAGCAAGAATAATTTCCTGATGGATCGTCGTAATGTACAGACGCATGGAATAGGTACTGCCGGCAAATTTTCAACGGGTTCTCTTCGGTATTATGATGCCAATTTTAAGTTAATGGCCCTTAAACCCGCGGAAATAAAGAATAATTGTGCAGCCGCAAAAAAAAAATAGGAATGACGAAAGTCAGTGTTCGGCGTCTAAAAATGCGTAGGCCTATTGTACAACAAAGGCATTCATATGATTTTACAAAGTACTTTTTGAGTCTGATTTAAATTTTTTGAAGGAAAAAGTGGTGTTCATCTTGGATTCGGAGAAATACGGTACTCTATTTTTTTCAGAATGGAATTAAACATACATTTTCACGTAGTATCGGATTTCGAAAAATAACAAACAAGTAAACCGTAGTGTGGACAACCTCTGCAGAAACAAACTGATTGCCGTTTCATACCAATTTTAATATGCATGGGGGTTTTTTCGACTTTTATACAAAAATCTGATATAACGACAATCCGATATAGCGAGTAAATTTGCCGACGTTATGAATTCTCGCTATAACGGAGTTCTACTGTATATATCGATAGTGTATTTGGTAATATTAGTTTGAAGCGGGCTATCTCTAGCTTTGAGATTCGCTTGTAAACAAGATGGCTGCCAGTATAGTACTGATATTTACCGATATATAACCCTTTTTAGGACGTAATGATGATTAGAAATGTAATTTTTTCAGTGAAATTAGTAGTAATATTAGTACTAGTGTGAGCAACGCTCCTGAAGAACGAATAAATACGGAAATCGAAGAGGAAGTGCAAAGAGAAGACTGTGTTACAGCTCAGCAGGTAGACTGAGTACGGTCCTGTGATGCTAATAAAATAAAATGTTTTCCAGTATTCCTTGTTCCGCAGTTTGTGGTATGAAAGCCTTTTGTTTCCACGTATATTTAAAACTTTAATGGTCTTGTAAGTAATAAATTTCGCATGATATGAAGTGGCACTATATTTCCTCCAAAATAATCCCAGCGCCAATGCAGTTTCAATCCAACAAATATGCAGGGTTCAATGGGTTAAGTACAAACTCGCAGCCTTCAGCTGTACCATCTCCAGTTCATAGATGAGCACTGGTTTGTATGGTTTCCATACAGCTGCTCTATATTCCAGGACTGGCCTGATGAGTAATAAATAGCCCAGCACTTTCGCCTAGAAACTAGTGCCCTTTAGCTCCTTCATCATGAAGTGTAAGGTCTTGTACGCTTTAGAAAATACACTTCCCACGTTTGTGTCGCATATTAGATCTCCTTTAGATGGATTCCTAGGTATTTGCATGAGTCATTCTCTACAAGAGTGTCTGATCTGAGCAGTGGCGAAACTACCTGGAGTCATTTGAGGCAATGCCTACCCTATGAAATACGATTAAACATAAATATCGTAACAAATTTATCTGCTGTCGTTATTGTGTTAAATCAACAATAATCTCTCTGATATGTGCTACATGATGACAGCAGATGATGTGCTTCGCTGATCGCCCCGCTAGATGGCGACAGCAGACCACTTGTTCTGACTGGGAGGCAGTCTGTAAGTTGTCTCACCCAAGATTTTTTGTTTTGTTTCCCTTCAGTCAGCTTGACGACTGTCGCGGGGTGGTGGAGGGAAGGTAGGTTTACCGCCTGCACTCCTCTCTCCGCAAGGTCTAGACCCCAGAGAGGCAAGCCTCATGTGTTATTTGAGAGCGTAGTAATTCCCAGCGCGAAGGTGACAATGAAATAGCGGTACCCTATTGTTAAGTGTGTGCTTTTCTTTGGAATTAGTGGGAAATCCGTGCATTAGGTTATTGGGTTTATTTGTAACAATTCAGAGATGATACCAATATATATGGTCCGTTATTGGACATTATAAATTTTCCAGCTAACTCATTCCTGGTTGCCAGCGTTTCGCCCCCGTGTGCCAGGCTGGGCTCATCAGTTGGTACCTAGCACACCTACCAATACGCTGGCCAGTGCATACCGTGGAGGCCACTGCATAGGCTAATTATAGCCACCGGCAGTGCCAATGCACTATGAGAGACTTTGTCTCATTACCAAAATTAACGCCTGCTTGGCCATCAGATGATATAGATGTTGATTCCCAAAAGGAATCTGAAATTTTTTGTTCCGAATGAGTAAATTTATAATACCAATATATATGGTCTGTTATTGGACATTATAAATTTTCCAGCTAACTCATTCCTGGTTGCCAGCGTTTCGCCCCCGTGTGCCAGGCTGGGCTCATCAGTTGGTACCTAGCACACCTACCAATACGCTGGCCAGTGCATACCGTGGAGGCCACTGCGTTGGCTAATTATGGCCACCGGCAGTGCCAATGCACTATGAGAGACTTTGTCTCATTACCAAAATTAACGCCTGCTTGGCCATCAGATGATATAGATGTTGATTCCCAAAAGGAATCTGAAATTTTTTGTTCCGAATGAGTAAATTTATAATACCAATATATATGGTCCGTTATTGGACATTATAAATTTTCCAGCTAACTCATTCCTGGTTGCCAGCGTTTCGCCCCCGTGTGCCAGGCTGGGCTCATCAGTTGGTACCTAGCACACCTACCAATACGCTGGCCAGTGCATACCGTGGAGGCCACTGCGTAGGCTAATTATAATTATAGCCACCAGCAGTGGTAGGTGTGCTAGGTACCAACTGATGAGCCCAGCCTGGCACATGGGGGCGAAACGCTGGCAACCAGGAATGAGTTAGCTGGAAAATTTATGATGTCCAATAACGGACCATATATATTGGTACGGGCCGATGACCTTCGATGTTAGGCCCCTTTAAACAACAAGCATGCATCAGCATCTATATATTGGTATTATAAATTTACTCATTCGGAACAAAAAATTTCAGATTCCTTTTGGGAATCAACATCTATATCAATTCAGAGATGGACTGTTAGTTGCGTAAAACGAGACTGACGTCATCCGGTTGAAAATCGCATTGAAATGATATGTGATGTAGACCCCTTCGGGAACTTAACGAGTCCTTTGAACTCTTTAAAACGTAAACCGTTCTCATCTTGGACTTACGAAAAGAAGTGTGAATCCAAATACAAAAGATGTATGCCTAATCTGGTTATTAACTTATTAATTATTTTGACGGTAAAGTAGCGACAAAATTTCAATTTTCTTGCTACACACGATATTCGTGGTTTACAGCCTGCTCCGAAACCAAGAACCTTTTTCGTTACACGTGTGTTTTGTTTGGTGGTGACACCTTAATTATGCAAATGGAAATACGGTTTGGCGATTTTGAAAGCATCCGGTTTGTTGAGTTGTTAGATCCAAATCAGTTCATAGTTTACAAAGAGAGCTTCCCTGCTATTAAACTGAGCAGTCTTATGAACATTTATCCCTTTTTAATAGGGAAGGATTGGAAAATGAATTGATTAACATTTATTCGGATATAGAAAAACATTTGTCCCCTCAAAAAAATTACATTATATTGTCCTCAATGACCTTGAACCAGTGTATGAGGAAGTATCAAATTGATTCATTTAATATTAACATTTCCTGTACCGGGCAAGTTGGCCGTGCGGTTAGGCGCGCGTGGCTGTGAGCTTGCATCCGGGAGATAGTGGGTTCGAATCCCAATGTCGGCAGCCCTGAAGATGGTTTTCCGTGGTTTCCCATTTTCACACCAGGCAAATGCTGGGGCTGTACCTTAAGGCCACGGCTGCTTCCTTCCAACTCCTAGGCCTTTCCTATCCCGTCGTCGCCATAAGACTTAACTGTGTCGGTGCGACGTAAAGCCGCTAGCAAAAAAGACATTTCCTGTGGACACGGCTTCCTCTGTAAGGAGTATGATCATTCTGAAGAGGATAAAAACAATTCTGCGTAATTCAGTGAACATTGAAAAACTCAGCAGTCTTAGTACCATTTCTATCGAGTAAATACTTGTGAAGGAATTGATGAGTGATCAAGTATTGAAGGACCGTGTGATTGACCATTTTACAACCAAGAAAACTCGACTTATGGGGAACTCCTTGAAAAGAAACTTTAAGGTAAGATTTCCTGCCTACCCATTAATTAACTAATAGCTTCGCCACTGGATCTGAGACAGTATTGAAAGTCCCCTTGCCTATGTTTATTCCCCTTCTTATGACACTGCATTTTTGTAAATTTATTTTCATTTTGTTATAGAGTGCCCACTTATGCAGAACGTATAGACTGGCTTGTAATAAAGTAATATGTATCGTCAGCATTTCATATTTCTCTGTATATTATATGATTGTCTGCGAACAGTCTGCAGTCACTTTGCATTTCTTTCGACAGATCATTGATAAATAACTTAAAATAGAAGTGGCCCAATAACACTACATTATAGAAACTTTTTTCATTGTATTTACTTCCCACTTTTACCCTTTGCGTGTGTTCTGTCAAAAGTTCTCAGAGAGCAGCATTAGGCAAGAAAGCTAGTTTCCTTAGCCATTGTGTCAAACAGGAAGTCCACAGGATATTTTTTCTTATTTACATATATTTCAATCTACAAAGAAAAAAGCTTGACAAACATTTACCATAGCTCAACCACCTAACCGTTGCGTAGTGTGGGAGATCTAAGGACAGAGATTCTACCTCTTGTAGAAAAGACTTGAACTGCTGATGTTCAAGTTCATGCAATCTTTTGAAATTGGCTACAGAAATCATGGTATTCATCACAAAGGACATGTCCACCAACTTCCCACAGAGGGCTTCCTGATCGATGATACAGTGTATTGTCTAGGGTTTGTTAACACCAGTGTCCTTGCATTCTACATTTAGTTTTCTGATGGAACCTGGATATTTGCTGCATGTATTTTTCCTGCCAGCTGTTTTAACAAATTTGAACGAAGAAAGAGGAAGGTTGCACTTTTCAGATAAAGTTTTCTGCACTGTCGTGAAAATATCCACATGTGTACCATGCACGCTAATAATATCTGTTAGTTCTTCAGTAATTTCAAACTGTCTGTCAGCACCTGTACAAAACAAGAAAACTTGAGCCGTATCAGTGACACGTGTAGACTCATTCAGGGCTATTGAGAACCACAGAAATTTTGAAGCTTTTCCTCCTGGATAGCTTGGTGAAAGACCATTGAATACAATAAGGGAAAGCATTGCAGTCACAGTGTCCCTGGTGACCTCTCTCTTATTTATGAACGACTGAAGACAGCTTTCTGAATGGTTGGAGGGACAGGAACAATTCTAGCAGTCCCTCATAGAGTTAGGCAAGCCGTAAGAATTGTGCGCCACCTTTAAAAACAGGCTTATTCCTTTGATTTCCTGATAAGACTTAATTTCCTTGTTATTCAATTTAAAAATTTTGTGCATGCCAGGGGCCAGATTACATTACTCTGCGGGCTGTGTTTTCGAGACCCCTGCTCTGCAGAATGCACGCACGACATTATTCTTTTGTCGGTACAGGTACAAGCGGCAACCTAGTGCGTAAATCCTATTCTGAGATGGAACATCCATCAGCCTGTCACCCACAGATATATAAACATATATATCTGTGCTCACACTCCAGCAGATTTGGATTCAACTCAAACGTTGGGATTACACTATCCAGCCGATTGAGATTTCGATCATTGATGCCTTTAGAAGTTGATTGTCATCAATATATATCGAAAACAATAATTGATTATTAATATCGGTCACAAAATGCTGTTATAAAAATGCACCTGTTTTTAGCGCAGTGTTAGTTCTCTGCACTAAAATAGCTGTCTCAGCCCAACTTTCATCGTGTGCAGCCTCCCTACTTTAAGCATATATACAATCTTATATGAAATCTTATGTTATAAAAGATGCTGGAAGTGTCATCCTTCATAATGAGGGACGTCATAAACACCATTAGGATTTTCTGCACACCAATAATGAGAGTTATGACCGTTCATACGTCCATTAAGATGAAACCAGGCCTAATCCAAAAAGAACACAAACTGTGGCTCGAATAAACGATCATTCAGTGATGCAAGATACCATTCACAATATCTCATTCTTGTGGCTGGATCAGCAGTTTTTAAACAGTGGGACTGCGTAAACCTGTATGGTTTGATGTGCAACAGCTTTGTAGCTCTGTGTGCAGAAGAAGATTTTTTCAGTGACTGTTCAAGAACAGAACAGACGTAAGGCTTTTCAGGCGTTTGCTCTATTAACAGGCGTCAAGGTCTTACACTGGACTCATCAGAGTGGGATGTGTCAGACCCTACCCACTGACACTGGGGTGTATGCAGGTGAACTTATCAGAGGCACAGTCTGATAGCTGCATACGGGAGTTAAATCTCCACATTGGAATTATTGCCCGCCTAGCAATTCCGAATGGAAAATTCTAAGTTCCCATGGAGAGAATTAGATATTTTTCACCAATAGAGCATGTCAAAAACAGAACAGATGTAAGGCTTTTCAGGCATTTGCTCTACTGTTCAAGATCCGCACTAATATCATCTAGCTTTTCCTCTGTTAAAACTGTCCATGTGCTTGCATGTCTTTTATTAAGCACTGAGCCAGTAGTTTCAAATTTATTTACAGTTACATGAATATGTGCTCATGAAGGTGGCACTTCACTCAGAATTTGCTGAACAAATGCATCGCATACCCATCAAGCTGACTAGTACTTAAAATAACTTTTACATAAGAAAATATGGTGTTGCAATGAGAACTGTCTCACCATGTTAACAGCTGAGATTCAGACTGGCTATTGATGCTAGGTCGAACATATATACGCTCCTTGCAAGCTCAAGAACTATGCAGCGCCTTCTGGACAGCTGCTTAGGTCTGGGAGAGTAAAAACGCCGCTGGACGGTCTGGGTTTATAAGAGAGACCCTGTATAATCCAGTCTTAGCCTGACTTCTCAGATAAGACCCTGTTTTGTAATGAAGGCAGTTTTTACATTTATCGGATAGAAAGTGCTGGAAAAGTGATAGTATGGTGCAGAATATGTGGCAGTAAAAGTGTTGGACTTTAAAAAAAAAAATTAAAAAATGAATCTTAATTCTGAAATGTGTTACAATATGCTGCATTAGAAGCATCCGTGGCTCAGGTGGCAATGTGCTGGCCTCTCACTGCTGGGTTCCGTGGTTCAAATCCTGGTCACTCCATGTGAGATTTGTGCTGGACAAAGCGGAGGCGGGACACGTTTTTCTCCGGGTACTCCAGTTCTCCCTGTCATCTTTCATTAAAGCAACACTCTCCAACATCATTTCATTTCATCTGTCAGTCATTAATTATTGCTCCAGAGGAGTGCGACAGGCTTCGGCATCCGGCACAGTTCCTCTCCTCGCTGCTAGATGGGGGCTTCATTCATTCCATTCCTGACCCGGACGAATGAGTGGAAACAGGCTGTGGATTTTCATTTGAATAAAAAAATTAATGCTGTATGAAATTGTCATTCTCTACCAAATGGGGTTCAAGAATTTCCTCATATACTGTACTTCTACAGAATAGGTTGTCACCTCA
This sequence comes from Anabrus simplex, assembly GCF_040414725.1. Classification (NCBI taxonomy): domain Eukaryota; kingdom Metazoa; phylum Arthropoda; class Insecta; order Orthoptera; family Tettigoniidae; genus Anabrus; species Anabrus simplex. The sequence goes on from NC_090266.1 coordinate 912,439,892, forward strand.
TGGTGCCAATGCTATGAACCATTGTTCAGTCAACTGTGTCCAGGTTCTTGGATTGGTTGCCATGATCCCATTGAATGGCCCTGAAGGTCTCTAGACCTCATACCTCTTGATTTGGGTTGATAAAATCATGTTTCCATGCCCCTTGAAACAAAATCACCAGTACAACAGGCATACCTCTTGCTTTCTACATGCTGGAGTTTGTGGATTATGTATTATAGAAAGTACACAAAATGTAATAATTGGACAAAGCAGAGGCGGGACAGGTTTTTCTCCGGGTACTCAGTTTTCTCTGTCATATTTAATTCCAGCAACACTCTCCAATATAATTTCATTTCATCTGTCATTCATTAATCATTGCCCCTGAGGAGTGCGACAGGCTTCGGCAGCCGGCACAATTCCTATCCTCGCCACTGGATGGGGGCTTCATTCATTCCATTCTGACCGAGCTCGATAGCTGCAGTCGCTTAAGTGCGGCCAGTATCCAGTATTCGGGAGATAGTAGGTTCGAACCCCACTGTCGGCAGCCCTGAAAATGGTTTTCCGTGGTTTCCCATTTCCACACCAGGCAAATGCTGGGGCTGTACCTTAATTAAGGCCACGGCTGCTTCCTTCCCACTCCTAGCCCTTTCCTGTCCCATCGTCGCCGTAAGACCTATCTGTGTCGGTGCGACGTAAAACAACTAGCAAAAAAAAAATTTAAAAAAATACATTCTATTCTGACCCGGTCGAATGACTGGAAACTGGCTGTGGATTTTCATTTCATGTTAAGATGAGTTTTCTGGGGGATAAGAGAATAGATTCTAGGTTTGTTCATGAAGAAATACAGATCATTGCGAGTACGTTATATATGGTGGAAGTTACGTGTTTCTACAATATTGTCACCCTTAAAAATAATCTGTGACTTTTTGTCTGTATTGTTTAGTATTGTATGTTGATGTATCCCAGTTAGTTTCTCTTATAATGAATCTTTTCTTCACTTATCCTCTGGATGTCTGTGTTTCCACATTTTACAACCAGATTCACACATAATAATAATAATTATTATAATCTGAAGAATTAAATCTTTCAGCCTAGGGTATTAGTTTGTGCAGTGTTTCTATCCCACTCATAGAATTAAGATGTGTTCTTAGGTACATAGTCATCCTCTTTATTTACACTTGATGTCTGATGGATCTGTAGTGTCACTTTTTCCTTCATAATTCAGTAACACAGACTAATGGAGCTCTGTTTCCTCTAGGTACTAGCCTTTACAGATGGTGTCACAGTACGAACTATGTTGCCAGCACAGGATCACAAGCGCCTTATGGATGGAGACACTGGGCCAAATACGGGTGGTATGGGAGCATATTCCCCCTGCCCTTTGCTCTCAGATGAAGAAATGTCTCAGATTGAACATCTTGTATTGCAAAGGGCTGTTAATGGCTTGGCTAAGGAAGGTGCACCTTTTATTGGTAGGTAACATAAAATCAATCAAAGTTCATGATTTTTTAATGTAAAAAAAAAAAAAGGCAATATTTTCTCTCTCTGATCATAATTCAGGAGTTCTGTATGCTGGCCTCATGTTGACGAAGGATGGTCCTAAGGTGCTAGAATTCAACTGTAGATTTGGGGATCCTGAGACCCAAGTCATTCTGCCCCTTCTGGAATCTGATTTATATCAAGTAATGAAGGTAAGTAGTTGTGAATCATCATCTTCAGTTAATCTTATCAAAGTCAACTTGAAAAGTTAGACTTCATTTAGTGAGTTGGCTGTGCATTTCAGGCTATGAAGGTGTTAGCTTGCATTTTGGAAGATGGTATTGTTTGAACCCCACTGTTGGAAGCCCTGAAGATGTTTCTGTTTCTTATTTTCACACCCAACAAATGATATATCTGTCTCTTCATTCTCATTCCTAGCCCTGTCCTATCTCTTCGCTGTAATAAAACTCGTCTGAGTTGGTGCAACATAAAACCAATAGGAAGAAAACACCTTAGCCTCTTTGCAATGTGCATGTTGATGTATTCCTTCCCTGCTTCTCAATTTTTTTTTTTTTTTTTTTTTTGTTCATCAGTGTTCGTGCCGCCTGCTGCTAGGGTCTTCTATATGATTTAACTGTCTGTATCATGGATCATGTTATCGTATTCACAAAGACGCACACACGAGATGCTGTCAGTTGTGTACACTGTTTTATTTACAAGTTATATACATTAATAGTTGTACCTCGAATGAACCACCATCTTGAACTAATCGACTGCACATTAGCATGTCAGCCAACTATGGAACACTTGACAAGATCACATGTACCAACACTACATAACCACTTCAACGGAATCACCACAACATGAGTTCACGTACTTAATTCGACTAACGACTCGCGCTAACAACTCAACTCAAATACCCAAGACCGTCCTTTTATATACCTTGCCTGGCCAGGCTTCCAGAACAGTATGACACAACATGCTTTCTTATATCTTCTCGAGTCTCCAATAACCTATGTACAAATGAATAGAACATTCTGTTAAACTCAAGTGACAAAGGTGCGTTGTTCTGGAATCTTACCCTGTGTTGCACAACATTACATCGGATTTATACATCATATTTACAGGTAATAATGAATTACATACTAGTAATTACGTGTTCTTACATTAAATAAAGTTGTATTAATAACAAATACAGTAGAGACAATACGTGACATTTCTAGATTTAGCCATGTTAAAATGGGAGACAATTCGCAAGTGGCGCTCCTAGTTTCGTGACCAGAAAATACGCGCTAAATTCAAATATCAATGGAAATGTATATACATAAATGGATACATAAATTATGTCTAGAAAGAAAGTGTTGCTAAAATATTAACTACAAATTTGCTAAAGCAATTCTGGATACATGAATGAAGAATTATTTAGCAGGTTATTATTTAAAGGCTGAAATTAGACATATAATCAAGATGTGAAATGGACTGCTGTGAAAGGGCTTGATCTTTCATTTATGCATTACTTTTTTAGCTTCAGCATACCTGCCTGAATTTTCACAGCAAGATTTATCTTTTTATCTCATTTAAAAGCAGTGTATATCACATCTGGCTCCATGGCTAAATGGTTAGCGTGCAGGCCTTTGGTCACAGGGGTCTCGGGTTCGATTTCCGGCAGGGTCGGGAATTTTAACCACCATTGGTTAATTTCGCTACCACGGGGGGTGGGTGTATGTAGTGTTTACATCATCATTTCATCTTCATTACGACGGGCAGGTCGCCTACGGGCGTCAAATCGAAAGATCTGCACATGGCGAGCCGAACATGTCCTCGGACACTTCCAGCACTAAAAGCCATACGCCATTTCATTTCATTTCATTTCATTTCATTGTACATCACATTAGCACACTTGTCAATAAAAATATTGGCACATTCCTTACACACATGATTCAATGAATTTACATTTAAGAGCTGGACAATTTTCCTTTTAACTTGAGGCCTACTGACAGAAAGAAAATCTCTAAATTTAGCCGCAAAAACATTCAAAATTTCCCTATAAGCAATACTTGCCATTACATTAGGGTAAAGCAAATTTGCATCATCATCACATTTCTTAAATCACCCATATTTTCTTCAGTGCTTGACAATGCATTACGGCGTTACAAATGGGGTAACTTGGAACACAACCAGCCATACATATATGCATATGCATTTTCCTGAATTAAATCAAAACCCACACATCACACCTACAACAAAACATCAGTATTGAAGGTTAACTGCTGCACTAATACAATAAAATAAACTTATTATATTTTAAGCCAGTTAAAATATGGGTTGCGCAGGTCAGAAGTTTAGGAAGTACACCTTCTATAAAAATATCTTTGTAAGTGGAAGAATATATATGCAAATACAGTATTTACTTACATTTTCTTGTCACGAGTGAAACGGAAGAAGGACTGAGAGTCCTTCTGCACTTCATAGTTATTGCAGCCAAACCCAGCACATATCTTTCCACTCATATTGACAGGAGATATAAAGGAATGACACACGCTACTATTTACTTATGTCAACTTAATGCAAACGCATAAATAACCCCAAAAACTTCACAAACAGATACACGTGCTCTTATGACAGAATTAGTAACTCTCAGGTCACTCCGCTAGACAGAGCTCTAATCGCTGTCTCTCGATATCTCGCAGAGTGTCGCGTATTGTCTCTACTGTATTTGTTAATAAACATAAAGCAGAAGTATCGTGACATAACCTCACATGTTCTGTTGCACAAGACAGATCATACAACCCAAAAATAATAAATGACACTACCATGATTTATACAAAACAAAGTCCGTACTAACAATCTGTCATATATAACTATGTAGATAATAATAATAATAATAATAATAATAATAATAATAATAATAATAATAATAATAATAATAATAATAATAAGAAGAAGAAGAAGAAGAAGAAGAAGAAGAAGAAGAAGAAGAAGAAGAAGAAGAAGAAGAAGAAGAACGGCAACACCACAACCTACTAATTGAGCTTGATATTTTCACTATTTACCCATGGGTTTAAAGAATTGTTTCCAGGTTATACTAGTACATTACACGCTTGCATCAATGTCTGGGTTAGATTTACACTCTTCATGTTGTGTAGTATATCGACTCATTGTTGCTTAGATTGTCCCTTTGATCTCTTTTCCAACTTCTGATGCATAGTTCATGTTTAGAAACACATGGGCTTCTGTTGTAACACATACACAAACCTTGGTTTTTGCACATTCTTACCTGACTGGGCGCAGTATCGATATTGAATCGTTTCCTTATGTCTACATGGGAAACAGTAACCAACTTAGCATTGCTGACTGTGAATCTTTGTCTGAAACAACAGTCTGCCTATGTTATTGTCGACCAATATTCTGTACCTTTTGTGTGTAATGGGATAGAAATTTTTTCCTCCAGTGACCGTAGGTGATGCCACCTGTCACCATTCACCGTTTTTCCCAGGCTATGTTTATCGTAACATTGTCCAGTTTAACAAGTTGGCCATCGCTAAAAATCGTAGACCCAATATACATATTTGAACTTTGTCACTGCAGGTCCTTTCCTTTGACTTGGACAATACAGTTTTTTTATGAGTCTGATGTTACATATTTTGTTTTCCTTCTGTTGAGTCACAGGCCATATTGTCCCAATGGATCATTCAATTCTTGGGTTTGACTTTCGAGATGAAGCTTATTTTCAGTAGCTATCAGTGTGTCGTAAGTAGGGTCCATGTTCTTTGGATTTCACCTGTTTGTTTCTTTATACCTTAATTAGAAAATTTTAACATATTTTTGTGTTTTATGTATGTAAGATTCTAATGTGTAAACAACCTAGAAAGGCTTGGGACTTTAATAAGTCAAAAAAAAAAGGCTAAAACAGCCCTTATCAAAATCATTTAAGTAGATCCATACTTTTTCTTGAATCCATGTGTCACTTATTTTGATTTTATGCAGGTTAAACATATTATGGAATCTTCAGAAGAGGAGATGGACTTCGGAACGGTGGAGATTGCGGACGAGGCAGCCCTTGCCCAGGGTTACGAGTAAAGTCCATAATGGCACCTTTGGCAGAGAAGGCAACCTTCCGAATGGTAGAGATGGCGGATGTGGCAACCCATCCTCGTTGGGGTTAATTAGAAGAGGATACCAATGCTGCTGCCTTGTAGAAGTGGCAGGGGACTGCCAAAGACTAAGGGAGAAAACCCTAACAGAAACTCCTCTCCAGTGTTAGGCTTAGCAAGCCAGCTGAAGAGTAATTTGGATTGTTTTCAAAACTAAAATGAGCCTCGGAAAGAAAAACAAATATCGGACTGACAAATCTTCTCAAACATTTGTAACTTATGATGACCAAAACGTTGATGATCTTTTACAATGTTATGCAAAGAAATCCCTAATCAAGTAAATCAAACACAGGATTGGAACACTAAACATACTTACATTGACAAGTAAATGTGAAGAGCTGGTGGATTTGATGGAGAGGAGGAAACTTTGCATCCTTGGCATAAGTGAGACAAAATCGAAAGGAGGAAAACAAGCGAAGAAAGGATATAAACTTCACTGGATGGGTAACAAAACTGAAGCTAGGAATGGTGTCGGATTTGTATTGACAGAAGATATAGAATTGCTGTAAGTGAAGTGATATATGTGAATGACAGAATCATCAAACTGGATGTCTCCTTCAATAAGGAGGTGTTAACAGTCATACAGGTATATGCCCCACAGTCAGGATGTGATGAAGAAGAAAAGGAGCAATTTCGATCTGACCTGGAGGAAGCTACAGAAAGAGTGGAGAATGTATTAGTGATGGGTGATCTGAATGCACAAGTGAGAACAGACAGACTTGGGTATGAAAATGTGTTGGACCTGTATGGTTTTGGTACAGGAACCTGGAAGGTGAACAACTTCTAGATTTTTGTGTGAGAAATGGCACCTGGGTTCAAAAACAATTATCTCACAAAATTGTTACAAGTGAAATACGTAATGCGAGTTGAATGTATTTTTTTTTGAAGTCTTTGTTTGTAAAATGCAATATGATGTTTTATTTTTATTGACCTAACCTGTACTGTATAATGTTGTAACATAGGCATTTGTAAATAGTAGAATTCTGTCTATAGTTCCTGGAAAGATCTAGAGAGTTACATAACTTTTGTACAGGGTGTGTTACTTTGTTGGTATGTGTTCTAGAAAGCGTGTTCTGTCTATTCTAGAAAAATACGACTTTTGCGATCATGCGTATTCTAGAATGTTAGTCAAAGTTCTCGATCGAAAGTAAGGTTGTGATTGGTGAGTCTAGGTGGCGATAGGGAACACGTGCACGCTGATTGGTTGCCTCCAAGGCCAGTAATTCCTATATATAGTGAGCGAGGCAGTGTTCGAATGAATTCGGTATCCTGATATCTGTCGGTCTTGGTCTACCCGTCTGCGAGCAGCCTATCTGGTTGACGTCCCCCGGTTTTCGGGATGGCACTCTCCTCGGGTAAGCGCTCTTGAATTCCGTTCCTGCTAAAATTTCCGTAATGTTCCGATTTGCTTGTCGTACAGGAGTCTGCCCTAACCTCGCCTAGATTCACCAAATTAGCTACTTATGACGCCTTAGTTTTTCAGCTAGACTTACCTGTTCGTTTCCGAGGCATTCCCGTTTTGTTTCACTAAAATATGTATATAGTAGTTTAATAGTATTTCCCTTGGGGTTTGCCTCTGATAGTTCTGTATCACTTTAGGTATGCTAGATTTTGGATAACCTGTAAATTGCATTGTACTACTGCATTGGTAACTAGATGTACAGTTCATTTGTAATTTGAATTTACACTGCTACGAATAACCTATGTATATCACTGAACTTATAGCTCATAACTTGGAATGTATATGTAGAATTATCTTGTAAATAATATTTTAAAAACTAAGGATCACGGTGATTCATTTCGGAATCCGCTATCTAAGCCATGTCCATGCCTTTGGTAGGTTCCCAGCCCTTCCATCTTCCCGTTTTGTCGTTCACTAGTTGGCCCTACTGATAGTTACGTACTTGTTTTGTTGGAGATCCGCGTAAAGGCTAGTTACTGTTTTTCCAAGTGTGTAGTGTTTTCTTATATTGTGTATTGTACTCTTACCTTGTTTGGTGTTACCACTGTAGTAGAGGTAATATTTGGTAGCAGAGCGTGGTTCAAATGTTACCTCTACTACAGTGGTAACACCAAACAAGGCACAAACACAGTTAAAAGGGGAAGGTAAGAGTACAATACACAATATAAGAAAACACTACACACTTGGAAAAACAGTAACTAGCCTTTACGCGGATCTCCAACAAAACAAGTACGTAACTATCAGTAGGGCCAACTAGTGAACGACAAAACGGGAAGATGGAAGGGCTGGGAACCTACCAAAGGCATGGACATGGCTTAGATAGCGGATTCCGAAATGAATCACCGTGATCCTTAGTTTTTAAAATATTATTTACAAGATAATTCTACATATACATTCCAAGTTATGAGCTATAAGTTCAGTGATATACATAGGTTATTCGTAGCAGTGTAAATTCAAATTACAAATGAACTGTACATCTAGTTACCAATGCAGTAGTACAATGCAATTTACAGGTTATCCAAAATCTAGCGTACCTAAAGTGATACAGAACTATCAGAGGCAAACCCCAAGGGAAATACTATTAAACTACTATATACATATTTTAGTGAAACAAAACGGGAATGCCTCGGAAACGAACAGGTAAGTCTAGTTGAAAAACTAAGGCGTCATAAGTAGCTAATTTGGTGAATCTAGGCGAGGTTAGGGCAGACTCCTGTATGAAAAGCAAATCGGAACATTACGGAAATTTTAGCAGGAACGGAATTCAAGAGCGCTTACCCGAGGAGAGTGCCATCCCGAAAACCGGGGGACGTCAACCAGATAGGCTGCTCGCAGACGGGTAGACCAAGACCGACAGATATCAGGATACCGAATTCATTCGAACACTGCCTCGCTCACTATATATAGGAATTACTGGCCTTGGAGGCAACCAATCAGCGTGCACGTGTTCCCTATCGCCACCTAGACTCACCAATCACAACCTTACTTTCGATCGAGAACTTTGACTAACATTCTAGAATACGCACTGATCGCAAAAGTCGTATTTTTCCAGAATAGACAGAACACGCTTTCTAGAACACATACCAACAAAGTAACACACCCTGTACAAAAGTTATGTAACTCTCTAGATCTTTCCAGGAACTATAGACAGAATTCAACTATTTACAAATGCCTATGTTACAACATTATACAGTCCAGGTTAGGTCAATAAAAATAAAACATCATATTGCATTTTACAAACAAAGACTTCAAAAAAAATACATTCCACTCGCATTACATATTTTACGAGGTATCGTTGGGATGGACAATCCAAATCCTTAACACTAGAATGGCCGACACTCTGGCACTCTGAAAACGGCCGCGGCGGTCAATTTGACCGCTGTATTGAAATTTAGTGTTTGGAAAGATTCAACATATCTTAAAGCACAATTTCTCAGAAAATATTTCCAAACTATGTCATCACTATGCTTTATTTACAGTTATTATACAACAATACAACAATATAGAACTTAACACGTTCAGTACCTGCTTCTGAGCGGGACACTTGAACGCCTGGGCCGGCCATTTTCATGCCCGGCCCTCTAGACGTGCATCACTTAATAAAATTGGCAATTACTCCTAAACTATAAGTGTTAGAAAAATGATACTTTGTGCTTACCTGTAGTAAACATTTAAGGTGTGATATCTGGTGTGACAGGTTTTAAAATACGTCTAATTTTATACAGCCTATCTGTATTTTCGGCATAACGATTATTGTCACCGAAGTGAAGAAATGAAAGAATATGAACGAAGCGTATTCGGAACATTATTTTACAAAATATCGGAGTATGAATAACAGGGTCTTCGGTCCAGTACATTTTTATTTCAGGATTTTGGACTAATCGGTTTCCACGATTGCATGATCGAATTCTTTGTGAAAGGCCGGGGCGCCGCACTTATCACTTGACTCGCGTATAGATTGGTCTGCTCACACACGTACTGATAAAATTCGTCATTCATGAAAATACTCACGTAACTCAAAATATCCTGCTTATTTTCTATTTGAACGTTTATACCTGAATTCTCTGTAAATGGTGGAACGGGTGGACAATAACTAGAATGATACGTATCAGGCACTTCACTTTTCTCTATAGGCCTATCGGATTCGGGAATTGCAATTTCCTCGTCAGTCTCACTTTCACTATCTGAGTCTATTTCAGGAATAAGTTCATCACCAGAATAATCATTGTACAATATCTATTTAATCTTCCGTTAGAAACTTTGTATTATAAGCCATTATACTACACTCGGTAAGGACGACACGCACTGCTTTGGAATATCAAGTACCGAGTTGACGCGCGAGGAAGTTATGAGATTTTCCAGCTAAAACTGCTGAGATTAACATGAGCCCACTCAACGCAACGGTTATCTCAACAAGGTCAACCAACTTCCTGCTACAACCAGTAACTCTGACTAAGATGTAAGAACGCATAGATGACGAATATAAACAGCATTGCTTCGTGCGGAACATTAAACGTCTTACGCCGTCCACGGCCCGCAGCATAGGAGCAAGCTTGAACATCTTACGCCGTCCACGGTCCGCAATGAGTTAACATTATTGGTATGAATTAAATCCTTTCATCCTACAGGGTAGACCTATAAGTCTTTCTTGTTGTGATTAGCTAATTGACATTACAATTCACGCACACAAACTCTTTCTTGACCTTGTCCGTGCGTTTTCCGCACACAGCTTTGTTACTGTTGTTTAGTTTTTATTTAAAAAATTTTAACCCTATTCCAAGACTCAATCAAGAATAACAGGCTTTATAAACTGATTTTAGCATCTAAGATATATGCCAGTAAGGTGTTACATTGATATTTCAGTCAAAAGTGTTCAAACCAATGTCCTACATTTTCATATGACTAATCAATAGCCAATTTGTGTAATTTATGAACCAACTTTAAATGTATATTGTTAAACTTGCCACTGTTGATTTGCACAAATGTATGTATATTCCACATTGTATAACCCAAAAAAATTGGATGGTAGTAGCATAAAAAATAACATGTGACTTCATGGATGATGCACACTAGTTAATCAACTACCTTCACACTGTGTGCTAAAAACTCAAAATTGACACATACAATAGCCCAAATGTACCAGACATACCAACATTTATGATCGGTTCAAATTAATTTAAGCTTTTACCACTACATGTGATGTTTTTGTAAAAAATACATTTTTAATGCATGTCAACTGAAGATGACCCCCTAGGGGTCGAAACTAGTCTTGACTATATTTACCAGCTTAATGTAAATTAATTTTGTATTGATAAGGTGGAGACTCATATTTATATTGTTTTTTGTAAACACAGCTTTGTTACACAATGAGCACACATCCATTGTTTTGTTGCCGTTACAAAGTGCTATCTGACACTGACGCCTTTTAATTGTAGTAGGTTCTATCTTGTTGCCTCGTGACATTTCTGGATCATGGATTGCTGCCTTTTGTGGTTTCTTCCTTACGTATGAGTCTCTTAGTTCCTGAGCTAACTGAAGCAAAAATTTTCTTCGACTAATTTTCTTTCCAGTGACACCTGTATAGAGTACTCGGGCATTTATCCCTACAAAATCTAGCATATTGTAGAAAACCTGAACCGGCCAACGTCGAGATGGTACTTTCATTGGGTAAAAGCGCGCCATTTGATCTACTACGTCCACTCCATATTTTGTTGCATTGTAATACTTATTTGTTTCAGGCAACTTCTTTTTGTGACTGCTGTGTAACTTACATTTGGATGCACCGTACTCTAAATAACATTCTTTCGTTTCTTCCCTTGATACACAGTGAGTGTAGTGTCACCATGCTTCAACACTAAGGTGCTATATAAATCTGCATTCGAATTTCGCACTGCCTCAGGAACTTCTCGCCGCGATTTATTCACTGTACCCACAATACTTGTTCTCCTCTCTTTCAGTTTTTCCACAAGATTCACTGATGTAAAAAAACTGTCAGTTGTTACATTTCTTCTCTTGTCCATGAATGGAGCAACATGACGTAGGACTACATTCTCAGTCTGGTCAACTGGTCGTAATTCGTCCTTTCCGAGGTAAGGAAACGCATTCAAGATATATTTCGAATTTACATCCACGTTGATCCAGAATTTGATGTCAAACTTGTCAGGTTGGTTTGCCATGAATTGGGTGAATCTACATCTGCTTTTAGTAGGAAATAGTTGTTCATCTGTGCACATGTTTGCATCTGGCTTGTAGCATTGTTGACAGTTATCTATGAACTTATTCCAGACCTCTGACATAAGCACAAACTTATCATTCTGCAGACGCTCTGACCTTGTAGATTTCACGTCGAAACGCAGGTAACGCATAATAGTTTTGAACTTCTGCCATGACATTGTCCCACTAAAGAAAGCTGGGCCACAGTCTTTCGACCAAAGAAAGTCGACAGATTTTCCCTTTACACCATATACACCACGAGCGTACAGTAATGCAATAAATGCATCCAACTCTTTCAGTAAAATGGTCCAGATATTATCTTGAAGTCTCCTCCTAGCCTCTGCCTCAGTAAATGTTTTTATATGACGAAGAATTGATTCGTCAATCAACAGCCGAAAAGCACTCGCTACATTATCACAAACAGTGCATTTAGCAAATGCAGTAGGAACACTAGCTTCACGTAAGATGTTCTGCTCAATACGTTTTGATGTTGAAGAAGCACCACTTCAATAACATCCCATGGTAAACCATCACGAGCAATCAACTGATTGTTGACATTGTTCACAGGGAGTGTACTATTAGCTTCAGGAAGAACTGACAACTGCTGAAGTACACTTTCAACTGGAAAAAGGGAAAGAACTATTTTAGCAATTTGATAATTCCCTCATATTACTGAAAATAAGGTTCTATAACTAACAGAACAACGAAAGCCGCAAGTGAAACCCTACAACTAGAACAAAATAATCATATAAGTGCACTAACAATAAATCACGTCATATTACATCATGATTTTTACTAATCTGATTTTCCTGTATTTTGGGGTGCATAAATTTCATTATCACACTCCATGACATCATCACTATCCGCACTTTCACTCTCGGAATCACTGTGAACTGTACGTCGAATGTATTCCAGATCATCACTGTCTGCTGAATCATCGGATTCTTCAGGACCAGACTCATTTTCTGCAATATTTTGCAGTCTACGGAGTATCTCCTGCTCACTGAGCCCACGTGAATGGCAAGACATACTTCTCCCAGTACACAACCACCAGTGCACGAAAAGAATGGGTTGGATGTGTTTATCTTGAGTGATCAAGACCATTGTCATAATGGACTTATTTATTTGCACAGTTCTAACAAAGTGCAGTGCTCCATTATTGTGTATAAATCTGTATTATTCTATAACAATATCGTACCTCAAACACGAATCCATTGATCTATAAAATATTACAAACCATTATTCTCGTCATTATTCCGTATTGAAAAATAGCTGATCACAAAGTTATACAAGGAGTAATTTTTTTTAAATTTATTTTATTTTATTTTTTTTGCTACGGGCTTTACGTCGCACCGACACAAGAGTAATTTTAATACCACCTATTCAATACAAATTTATTCCACTATAGTGTGGTTGAATACACATGGAAATTATCAGAAATTTGAAGGGTACATGTTTCGCCCACTATTTATTGGGCATCATCAGCCTCAAACAATCTTAAAACACATATGGTCTAAGGAGTCATAAAAACTTACTTAAAAAGTATTGATGAGTATTTACAAGTGTTAAAACTGTGGATGCAAAATGTTTACAGTACAAATATAATGATTAAAACAAAACTTATACTAAAATTACTTGGAAAAATTGGTATGTTCGTCTAAAAGTACTAGTCATAAATAGTTTTAAAAAAATAATCATGTCTGGCACTGAAATGGATCCTCTTGATGAGAAACTTGAGCAACATATTACATTAGGGAAATAGATGTCAAAAATAAGGCGTCAACAGGATAAGAACAAGACGGTTAAAAGATACAGTATAAGCTCATATTTGAGGCCAATATTTAAAATAAGGATGGAAATAAATAGTTGAATTGAAGGCAGTATAGTTTATAACGTCTTGGAAAGTTGAATAAAAATAGTGGTAAAAACGCTGCTAAAATATCAAATAAAAGAAGGTAGGCTGGACGACAATTTCGTGTAACAGAAAATGCCTTCTGAAGACGTGGATGTCCGTAGTAAACAATGTTTTCAATCTGGAATGAAATGGAAAGCTAGCCCCTTCCTTCCTCATCGTCGCAAAAAGACCTATCCGTGTCGGTGCGACGTAAAGCAAATTAAAAAAAAAAAAACAACATGACAACGGGAAATTAGGCCGAGAATATATCACTGAAAACAATATCTTGAATAATGTGTACTTACTTATTCTCAAGATGTAATGTATGTCCGAATGTATCTGCAGCGTTAGTCTGTTTGAAATTCCTGCTTCTAGTGTAGTATCGACGCTGTGAAGGTGTTGGGGAATTCAAATTTCTGATAATTTCCATGTGTATTTAACCACACTATAGTGGAATAAATTTGTATTGAATAGGTGGTATTAAAATTACTCCTTGTATAACTTTGTGATCTATAAAATATTCCCGGTCAGTTTGACCGCTCCGGCCGTTCTAGGTAGGTCGATGATTTTTACGCCACTCCTTGAAGTTTTCAGTCTAAATAAAACGTTAACAAGAAGAACAGCTCACCATATGAGCATTTCATAAACCTCCGGTCATAAGAATAAAAATCATGGACATGGCAAAGTATTAAAGTTCCCCATTGGTCAAATTGACCACTGCAGCCGTTCTAGTGTTATTAGATTACATAATATCTGATGGAAAAGCTGGTCAAACTATTTGTGATGTTAAGGTTGTACAAAGTGAGAGCTTAGATAGTGACCAAACACTGCTTCTTGCAATCCTCAAAAATGTAAAGGTCCACACACCAAGGGGGAAAAAAAAAAAAAAAAAAACTGGAACTGAAAAAAGTAGGAAACAAAATGGTGTGTACAAAAAAGGTGGCCTCCAAAATACCTGCAGACAGAACACAAGGAGGAAATACATAGTGGAACAGATTAAAAGAATGTCTTGCTGGAACTGCTGTAGAAATATGTGGCAAAAGTAGTAGTAAAGTAAAGAAAAACAGCCTGGTGGAATGATGAAGTAAAGAGTGCAGTTCAGAAGAAAAATGAAGCAGGAAAGGCTCCAGATAAAGAAATTCAGAAAGGAGATGAAAAAGATGAATTAAAACAGACATACAGAGATTGTAGACTGTGAGTGAAGCGAATAGTAGCAGAAAAAAACAAAAGTCATGGATTGATTTTACAAATAAATTGGAAGAAGATAGTAAATTCCAAATTGCTGTATAGTGTTATTAGAAATACCAGGAGTACTTATGAGCAAATAACAGCTTTATAGAAACCTGATGGGAACATCACTAGGGAAGACACAGAAATAAGAGACATTATGAAATTGTACTTTGGGAATTTATACAATGGTATAGAGGAGGACTCCAGTCCTAATGCACAGATTCAGAAAAGCTGCAGTGATATTTGAAGAAACGGCACCAACTTGGAGTGAAGTAGACTCAGCCCTTAAAAGTATGCGCAATGAACGAGCTACTGGCTTTGACGAACTAAGTGCAGATATGATTAAAGCTGCTGGTCCACAAGGAATTCAGTGGCCATACAGGGTGATAAAAGCAATATGGAAGGATAAAATAATACCAGATGACTGGAAAAAGGGAGTTATAGTTCCTCTGTTCAAGAAAGGAAGTCAAAAAAGTGCAGCAACTATAGAAGGATTACCTTACTGTCTCATGGTTTAAAAATATTTGAGAAGATTCTTAAGAAAAGATTAACGAAAATTATTGAACCCCAACTGTAAGGAGAACAATATGGATTTAGGAAGGATAGATCAACTATAGACCTCATATTCACACTGAAAATTATATTAGAAAGGCACTAGGAGAAAAATCGTAACTTGACATTTGTGTTTCTAGACATCGAAAAAGCATTCAATAGTGTCCCTAGAACAACTATATGGGAGTGTCTCAAAAAGAAGAATGTATTTATGGAACTCATTCAGAGAATAAAAATGCTTTATGATGACTGCTACAGCTGTGTTCAAGTAGGAAATGTATATTCAGATTGGTTCCAGACATCTAGAGGAGTGCAACAAGGCAGTGCCCTTTCACCATTACTATTCATCACCAGCATGGATGAAATGTCCGACTCGTTGGCTAAATGGTCAGCGTACTGGCCTTCGGTTCAGAGGGTCCCGGGTTCGATTCCCGGACGGGTCGGGGATTTTAACCTTCATTGGTTAATTCCAATGGCTCGGGGGTTGAGTGTTTGTGCTGTCCCCAACATTCCTACAACTCACACACCACACATAACACTATCCTCCACCATACGAGGGTTATTTTTTTTTCAAGGTCCGATTGGTCACGAAATGAAACAGCAGTACAAATTTGACACTTTTCTATTAGTAACACTTACTGATACATCACAGCTATTTTTCAACATAGTCGCCTCGCAGATTGAGACATTTGTCGTAGCGTGGTACCAACTTGTCAATGCCCTCTTGATAGAACGTCGCCGCCTGCGCCTGTAACCATCTTTGTACGCCGGTCTGCAGCGCCTCGTCGGTGTCAGAATGCTGTCCTCCTAGCCAGCGTTTCATGTGAGCAAAGAGGTGAAAATCTGATGGAGCCGGGTCCGGACTGTATGCTGGGTGATCGAAAACGTCCCACTGGAAACGCTGCAGGAGGTTCGTGGTGGCAGCTGCAGAAGTACGGCCAAGCATTGTCATGGAGGAGGACAATGCCTGATGACAACATCCCTCTCCGCTTATTCTGAATTGCCCATCGTAGACGTTGAATAGTCGCACAGTATGCGGCTGCAGTGATGGTGGAACCACGTTCCATGAATTCCACCAACAGAACTCCTTTCCGGTCCCAGAACACAGTAGCCATACACTTTCTGTTGGAGAATGTTCGCTTGAATTTCTTTGGCTTACTCGGGGAGTGCGAATGCATCCACTGTTTGGATTGCTCTTTTGTTTCTTCCGTTTCAAAATGAACCCATGTCTCGTCCCCTGTGACAATTTTGTTCAAAAAATCCGGTCCTTCATCATGGTAGCGCTGGAGAAACGCTAAAGCGGCGCCCATTCGCTGTGTTTTGTGACGGTCAGACAGCATCTTCGGAACCCATCTTGCACAAAGTTTGCGGTACTGAAGTGTCTCACTCACAATTGTGTAGAGAGCTGACCTGGAAATTTCAGGAAACGAAGCACTCAACACAGAAATTGTGAACCGACGATTTTCTCGAATTGCCTGATCCACACGCTGAACAAGATCATCGGTTGACACACGCTTCCTTCCCTGGCCGCCTGCATCATGGACGTCTGTACGCCCTGCTGTAAAGTTCCTGCACCATTGTCGCACTTTGCTGTCGCTCATGCACGTTTCACCATACACACGACTTATTTGGCGATGAATTTCGGCTGCATTGCACCCCTCAGCCTGAAGAAATCGAATTACACCGCGCACTTCACACTTGGCGGGCAAAGCGATCGTTGTAGCCATGTTTACGAGTGCGCTGCATGCTCACTACTGATGGGACTGAGGTGAGGCGCATAACGGTCATTTCAGTGACGTTGCGCAACACATCTGCGCAGCGGTTCATCATATATTCGCGGGCATTTGACTGTCGCGACCGATCGGACCTGAAAAAAAAAAATAGCCCTCGTAATTACACGCAGTTACCTACACATGGCAGATGCCGCCCACCCTCATCGGAAGGTCTGCCCTACAAGGGCAGCACCCGGTTAGAAATAGCCACACGAAATTATTATTATTATTATGGATGAAATCATAAAAGAAGTGAAACAGAACACCAACATGGATCTTAAAGCATTTGCTTTTGTAGATGATATAGTTATCTGGGGAAATAGCGAGATGAAGTCCAGGAAAGGGTGAACGTCTGGAATGATCATCTGAAAAAATATGGACTTTCAGTAAGTGCTACAAAAACTGCTGCAATGTCTGTTAATAGAGAGAGAAGTAAAGATAATATAATGCTGGAAGGTGTACAATTGGAAACGGTAAACCAGTATCAGTACTTGGGATGCATAATATCAAGTGACAACAGAATACAGCTTGAATGAAGAAATCCAGTCAATTCTATTAGCAAGTTCAATATCTGCTCTGGAATAAACAAGTGCCACTAAGATCAAAACAAACTCTGTGTCAAACATACTTTGTCCCTATATTGACTTCTGGGTTGGAAACATGGCCAACTACCAAACTACCAAAAAAAATGACAGCAGACTTTAAGCTTCAGAAATGAAGTTTGTAAGAAGCATGCTTCAAAAGACTAGGAAAGGCAAAGTAAGAAATGGGAAGATTAGAGAACAAGCAGGCAGTCCCTGAAGGAGACGGAAAGAAGAATTGCAAAAACAATGGTTGCATACTGAGATTACTGGAAAGAGACCTGTTGGAAGACCTTGGAGGAGATGGCTGGACCAAGTGAAGTAAGATATCACATCCAAAGGAACAACTGGGAAGAAGTCTTGAAGGAGCAGTGGTACATGAATAGACTAAACCACATCCAGGAAACTGGAGTGGAAAGTTGATGAAAAAGAATGCTGTAGAACTGTTCACAAACTTCTTGGGGACTGCTGACAGAATACAGGTATCCCTCGTACACAGTCTTATTTTACGTGTTTTAGCTATAACACAATTTTCTAAATTTAATTTAAATAATTGCAACCGATAGCAATTTCCACAAATTGCACTTCATGCTGTTATGGGTATGGGAAGCGATTTAACAGAGTTGCAAAACGGGATTATCATCGGCTCGGGCCGAAGGGGAGCAGCATTTCAGAAACAATGATGTTGGTGAACTGTCATGCGCCTTTGTGGTAAAGGTGTATTGCAAGTGGACGAATGGCACAATTGGCAAGAACTGTTGTGGAAACTGTCGAGTTTCCATGCCCATTGATGTCAGAGACAAATGTTGACTACAAAGGTGTGTGAAGGCCAGTCGACAAGCTACCGTGGAACAGCTCACCATCCAAATGAAACTGGAGCATCCAGACACATTTCTACCTTAACAGTTCAGCAAACCCTTCTGCGAATGGGGCTCCAGAGTTGATAGAGGGTAACTGTACCCATGCTAACAAAGGTGCATTGATGAAAACTACTAAAATTTGCTCGACATTATGGGAAATGAACCGCTGCTGATTGGTGTCCGGTAGCTTCCTCTGACGAGGAGTTCTCAACTGCATAGAATGGATAGAAGTCAGTGTGTCCTGCGAGAAACAATTGTGAAACAACACCCTGCAACCGTTGCTAGACAAGTTTAGGTGGTGGGGGCATTGTTATGGTCTGGAGAATGTTCTTGTGGTATTCTCTAGGTTCCATCATCCATGTGGAAGGCGCTCTTGATCAATTTGTTTATGAATCCATCCTTGGCGATTACATACACCTACATATGATGATTGTCTTTCCTTTGAAGGTTGGGATCTTCCAGCATGATAATACGCCTTACTACATGAGTAAATTATCCACACGTGGTAGGGAGATCACAATCAAGACCGAAGTTCTTCCCTGATCTCCAAACAGCCCTGATCTCTAGCCAGTCAAACATCTGTGGACCATGTTGATAGTTGTATTTGTCTTCTATCCTCTCCACCATGCACTCTTCAACAATTGTGGGATGAACTGCAGACAGCATGGTTCCAGACACCCGCAGATACACAAGGGGGATGAGTAACAAAATGCGTGGAATTTGACCTTGACTGCCGCCACATGTGCGAATACAGATCACTTAGGTTCTCTCCTTTGTTTACATTGGTTGCGCGGTAATATAGTATCTGTTTGCGCGGTGGTGATCGAACATTGTTGTGCGTCATGTCAGCCAAGCAGAAATGGGCCGTGATAACAATAGAAGAAAAGTTAGGAGTTACAAGAATTAAAAATGGTGAGATTTTGCGTACTGTGGCCGCAGATTTTGGTGTTGGTAAGTCCACAGTGAAAATTAAAAATAAGTTTGAGGAGCATGCATCAAAAGTGTCTAACAAGAAAACCATGAAGACCTGTCAACATGATAAAATAAATAAGGCCATGTTTTTAGGTAAAGGATTTAGAGCCAGTGCGAGGTGGCTAGAAAAGTGGAAAAAAAATAGGTACGGCGTGCGTCAAGTAAATGTTTGTGGGGAAAGTTATCTGCAGATGTCTATGCTGCAGAGATTTTCAAATCCAAAATGGGTGAATTTCTGCTAGGATACAGTAAAGATCAGATTTTCAATGTGGACGAAGACAGATTTGAATTTTGAAATGTTGCCCAGTAAAACCACTTGCTTCAAGAAATGAGAGTGCTCCTGGGCACAAAATGAACAAACAAAGAATAACAGTTTTGTTGTGCAGTAATACTTCTAGAACTTGCTCTCTGCGCCCTACATGCATAGGAAAATCTAAAATTCCCTGGGCTTTGAAAGATATATTGGCAGATGCTCTTCCTGTCTTTTACTGAAACCAAAGGAGTTCCTGGATGTTCACTGTCCTGTTGACTGAATGGTTTCGAGATGAATTTGTCCCCAGTGTTTAGTCTTCTTTGAAGTCTAAAAACTTTCCCAGAATAGCGGTGTTGTCAATCGATAATACACCAACACACCCACAGAGTCTGCAGGATGCTGACATTATTGTTCAGTTTTCACCCGCAAATGTCACAAGTCTGATCCAGCCCGTAGACCAAGGTGTAATAGAATCCTTCATAAAGCACTGTTGGTCATTATTTCTTACATACATGTTGCTATAGACAAACAAATCAAAAAGTGTTCCTGAAATCCTGAAAAGAATCAACATGAAAAATGTAGTATACTGGTATGCTTAATACTGGGGAAATAATAAAGTTTTCAACCCTGGAAACATGTTGGAATAAACTTTGAATAATAATAATAATAATAATAATAATAATAATAATAATAATAATAATAATAATAATAATAATAATAATAATAATAATGTTATTGGCTTTTTTGGTTTTTGGCAATGCTGAGGTGCCGGAAATGTTCCCACAGGAGTCCTTTTACGTGCCAGTAAATCTGCCGACACGAGGCTGATGTATTTGAACACCTTCAAATACCACAGGACTGAGCCAGGATCATACCTGCCAAGTTGGGGTCAGGAGGCCAGCACCTCAACTGTCTGAGCCACTCAGCCCTAAACCCTGACTTACCGTTCCATCGTTGGTTGGCCACAGCTGCTACATTAGAGCAATATTGAACTCTTAAATCTTGGGGTCGTTGCGGGAATGTTTCGGTCACGATCTTAACCAAACGATGGGGTTCAGAAGAGAGCCTAACTACTTGAAATGAGGAGCAAATATGTGCTTACTAACTTTTATTAAATTCTTAATGGCACAAAAGAATTTATTTATATAAATCCTTGATCAACAATTAATTATTAATTATGAAATGTTTCAACGCAGTCACATTGCGTAGCGTCTATATTTTCTTTTACAATATCGAAGAATTTGCTTCGATGAAAGTAGGAATATCATAAATTAGTGGACGGCGAAACAAGAAAAGTGAAAGGAAAACCTAAAAAATTGGGCACCTATTAATCCAAACGATAACTGAGAATTTATCCACACGATCCGTGGAAAATCTGACCTTCAGCACAACGCCTGATTTACTCTCAATTAAGGTTATCTACCAGTCGAATACCCTTTTGGATACGGAACACCTGCCGAATGGACCCTTAATCGAACCAAATTGACTATCAGTTGCTTTGGATAGGTTGCGAAATATTATTGGAAAGCATGGTGTTCACTACAAGTTAACAGCAGCATTCACAATTGAAACAAAATTCCACCATGTATTTGTCATTTCATGACACCCTTAAGTGATAAAATAAACCCGATGCTAAACGTGCATCACCCAAACAGCTGTTCAGAAGAAACCAACAACAACACGATCTGCGAGGATCCTACGTTACGTCGTTCTGAAGGAACAAAACTGCGAAATGCAGGAAACACTTATTCATCACGCATTTAGAAGAAACTCCAAACACTGAAGTTAATTAAAAAAGTGGTAAATCACTTGAAAAATATTATTATAAAATCGACTTTCAGGTTATGCTTAATAAAATTACAAGTCCACAAAGAAAAAATACACAGATTACAGAATTCCTTCCTACTTAACAATGACTACCATCACAGATCCATCTACTTATTGTTTGTCCCAACACCCTACCTACAAATTATCAATTGATCGAACTCAATTACGTATAAAAATGAAAGAACGACAAAGATCGAAAATAAAATATATTACTGGCTGACGAATCGAATCCATATTCATAACTCAAGTCTCGCACTAATACGTTGAGTGTCAACATGCACATTGCCAAACCAAAAATGGACATCATAACGACAAAACAATTTAGTTCGTAAAATAAAATACCGAAGTTATTTGAACTCAAAACACGCATGGAGAACTACAGCAAAATATTCAATCACCGTTAGCTCAGTACGCAATATTGGACAACCCTCATTATGCACGCTGTCAGTGATATCTTCCCATTTCGTAGATTACTGCAGACACTACCTTTGATCAGGTCACTTCGCAAAAACATGTAATCTAAGACTTGAGTATGTACAGCTGACGTCCCAGACCTATCGTCGGGCCTTCTTAACATCTGTACATCCTAATACTAACCTCTCTGTACACGTGCCTTCCTAATTCTATCGTTGAGCGTGAACTAGGACGTCGCATCATCAGTATACTCCTAGGATAACATGTGACGTCCTAAATCTGTTGTCGGGCGGAAACTGGGTCGTATACGCTTCCACTAGCATATCAGGCGAAATCGTAATTTCAAACAAACTCTGATATCTTTAACTGTAATTCTGGTCGAAACGAATAACACACAACAAAACAACTCTTGCCATAGAACGAACGCAAGTCGAAAAATGCAATAAGTTTCCATCTTGTTACAAAAAACGTGAACTTGGAAATAAATATCGCGTGGCAAACAATCTCCCAACTCAAACACGATCTCAGCATGCGCAATGAAGTTTAGGAAAGAATAATATAGACTTCCCACACCCGTTTAACATTTAGCGGATGTCGTCAAAATTAATAATCATCACCACCGCAGGGATCCATACTATAATATAAAGGGTGAGGCCCTCCAGTCGCCTACCATCATTTTTCAAACATTCATATCCATGACTATCCAGTGAAACAAAATTCAATAAATTTACACAGTCAAACATATCGCTTTAACGTCCAATATCTCATTTCACAAATGCTCCAATTTACTGATAAATTACCGCCTTGTAATTTATGAACTTTACTAATTGGAAACTCGTCATTACAATCAAACAACACCAACCATGTATTCACAATGCTCTTTTATCCTTGAGGTCATATTATTCTAATATTCATTACTGACTTTACATAACTAGTCACTTGAAATTTTACTACCAAGAGTTACCATCTTTACCAAAATCGTTTTTCACTTGGGATCTTATTTCACATTTACTATGCTTCACACAGTAATTATCTCGGACCGACCTTCTCCAGGTCCCAGCCTTCGGATTGTTAGCGGAATATACTACATCCTGCCACACAAATTTCACATTTAATATACAGCCTGTCTCAAAAATCCTTCCTCGGCAAATGTAGCCTGTCTCAAAAATTCATTCTCCTCGCCTTCTCATGGCGGTATTACGTAAAATCCAGGCTCCCTTTTGCCTTCAACATTTCTACCACTCTCATCTTGAATTTCAAAAATTGTTGAATATTTGAAGTCCACCGAAGTGTCACGGTATTTCACGAGCTTGTGGCTCGGATCGACCCGGTGAGGTCGCTCCCACGAGACAGCCAGACTCATAAAATGTCCGCTCTCAAACAAGTAACTTTTATTTGAAATGAATATTGAGAAAAAAAATAATTTTCTCATCGTAGAATGATGGGTTCAGCCCGTCAGTGAACTTTTTGACAGGATTTTAATTGAGGAAAATCCTGAGAAAGACGGAAACCTTGCAGACCTAACTGTACAAATACCAGGATGTGCAGAGATCAACAAAGCTGAAAGAAGTGAATAGGTAAATGGTGATGACTCGGAACTTAATTTCAGTGACCGAGTCATTATTGACATGGAACTCCATGAATCACATGAAGACAATGCAGCAGACGATGAAGAAGATGACGGAGCAGAAAACGCCAGCCTTGATACCGCAGACGAGATATTCAACAACTTCGACGTAAGAGTTGGAAATACAATATATTGAGCTCGATAGCCGCAATTGCTTAATTGCATCCAGTATCCATTATTTGGGAGATAGTGGGTTCAGACCCCATTGTCGGCAGCCCTGAAGATGGTTTTCCATGGTTTCCCATTTTCACACCAGGCAAATGCTGGGGCTGTACCTTAATTAAAGCCACGACCGCTTCCTTCCAACTCGTAGCCCTTTCCTGTACCATCGTCACCATAATACCTATCTGTGTCATTGCAATATAAAAAAATAAAATATAAAAATACCAGTAGGGGTTGGTGAAATTAGGCTGTACAGAATACAAGTTTTCTCACAAAGTTCTTTTAAAATTATTTTCAGGTAGCATTATGGTTTGTCAAAAGATGTTCTGGTAATGAAATGGTGGCATGACATAGCGGCTAGCAGACGATGGGAGAAGAAAATTGAGGACTTTTTCAGACAAAAAAAAAATTGTAGGGCATACTGTATATTTAGAGTACATCATCCTTCTGAAGAAATCCCAATCCCTATCTCGCTCATGATGATTTTAACTCACTTTACACAATTTCATATTATGCTGTTATTTAATAGAACCAATTAATTGCGTAAAGGTAGAGAGACCCATAGCCAGCCCTGTGGTGTAGGGGTAGCATGCCTGCCTCTTACCTGGAGGCCTTGGGTTCGATTCCCAGCCAGGTCAAGGACTTTTATCTGGATCTAGGGACAGGTTCAAGGTCCGCTCAGCTTATATGGATACAATTTAGGAACTATTTGATGGTGTGATATTGGCCCCGGTCTGGAAAGCCAAGAATAATGACCGAGAGGATTTTTGCTGATCATACGACACCTTGTAATGCGCAGGCCTTTTGGCTGAGCAACAGTCACTTGGTAGCCTGTGGCCCTTCGGGATTGTTGTGCCATTGGGTTTGTTTGTTTTGTTTTATAGAGACTGGTGCCGAGGAATGGAACGCAGTGTTTTCTGAAGAGAGAATGGAGTAGATTAGACCATTAACTTTCCTCTACTCATCCTTTCCTCTACTCATCCTTTGGAGGTGAGAATGGAGTAGATTAGACCATTAATTTTCCTCTACTCATCCTTTGGAGGTGAGAATTCAAATTTCTGCTTTTGGTTACTGATAGTGTTGCTTGTAGGAGAAACATTCTTAAATTTCTATCTTGTTATGATTTATCACTTGCCTTTCTCATAGCTTTCATTGCTCAACAGAAGAAGTAAGGAACAATTTCTCTTGAATCAATGACAGTTTCCTCCACAACGTTTTCCATCATGTAGTGGTACCGGGTTGGTGGCAGCTTTATAGTGTGCTGATCACTGCTGCACTATCAATAAGGCAGTATATAACTTTGACTCAAGTGAATCCATATGCATTGCTGAAACCATCCTTTGGATGGGAGAATTCAAATTTCTGCTCTTGGTTACTTATAGTGTTGCTTACATGATTAAAGCAGGAGAAACATTCTTAAATTTCTATCCTGTTATGATTTATCACTTGCCTTTTTCATAGCTTTCATTGCTCAACAGAAGAAGTAAGAAACACAAAAACATGTTGCCTCCCTGACGTTCTTAAGGGTGCAGTTTCAGCATCTGCTCGTCACAATTGAACTCTGGTGTCTGTGTCCCTGTCATTGAAAGATGGTATTGGCATCATGAAGACACTGTAAAATTTCTGTCAAAGAAATACCTGCATCTGTAGGCACAGCATGCACTAATAAAATTGGAAAGGAGTCCTGGGTATGAAAAGATTATGTTAATGTTAGTGCTACTTATTAAAATGGATGATTCACTATTCATTAACATACATATAAGGTGAAATGGTTGTGCTAATGTGAATTACCTAAAGGTGGTGTCATGAAAGTACCAGAGTATAAATTGTCACAAAATGTAATAGAAGACTGGCATAATTATGTCATGATGCACATCACCCCAATTGTGTCTTCGTATATACATCTTGATTGTAAATTTGTCATAAATTTTTTGTAACAGGTTAAAATATGTTTTAGTCCTAAAAAAATACTAGTCTGTGATAATAAATTACTAAAATTGCTTTTATGAAATAAATCACCAAGATTACATGATTTGGAAACTGAAAATGATCTATAGGAAAGCAGAACAATTTGTTCAGATATACCATGTGATACAGCTGTGCCTATTCACTCAGTTTTGTGAAACTTGCAGATTATAGCCTAACCTATTGATCTTGGCTACTCACAGTAATGTTTGGTCACATTACGCTTTCTACAAATATTTTATTCCTGTCACCAAATCAACATTAATGATTAAAATATCATATGATCATTCAGAATTGTGAAAATCCTATTTCACATAAACATTGTGTACAGGGATCAAATGACAGGCAGAATGACTGATGTAGTATTGATATAACAGAGCTCCATTACAACTCATGATATGCGAGCGAACTTATAGCTGGAGGAGGAAACAGGTGCTCGTTAGTTGGAGGTTTGATTCCAATGTAGGACGAATATTTTCATTTCATTAATGTTCATGTGTGTCGTATTGATGGAGATGAATGTAAAACATTGAGTTCTCATATTGCAGGTACTCTGCTATGTTTGTTTTTAATAGATCTTAAAAGAGCTGTTTGTAGTAAGGTAAGCTATTACCAACGAAGATGGAATGGACTTGTGTATTGCCATTCGATTATTGAAGTGAATGTTCATTATGACCACCTCCTTCGTTAATTCTAGAACTCCTAACGGGAATCTTTCAGACTCACAAGTTATGTTCTATTCTGCTTACTTTTCCATATTTGTGCAGTAACTTCTCCTTTTATTTATGCTCATGAATAGCATATCTATATTATGTGATGGTTTTATTCATGATCTCATTAGTTACTCTTAATTTTTGTGTGCTTCATATGCACAATGTTATGCTGATACCCAGGCTGAGACTGATAGACTCACAAGTGCTGTTTCTTCCATCTAGATTATTTTCTCTGTATTCTATTGGCAGTTCTGCAGAGACATTGCGCTTGTTTAATTAGTGTAACAGTCACCTAGTAAATATTGAGTTTCCTAAGTGACAGTTCATTCATGATGAGTAAGAGAAAGCTGACATAATGTGAAATTGGTACAATATTAAATGAATGTGAGGGTGATTCAAGTGAAGGTGTTTTCAGTCAAGATTAATCAGACTATATACCAAAGATGATGAAAATGACAGTGAGGAGGATCATTTTAGTATAGTCAGTGAGATCAATGATATGAGTGAAGTACAAGACGGTATTGTTAATCTTGATGATACTGATAGTGTACATCAAGCAACAGACAGCATATATATGAAAGATTGGGCGTATCTGGAATACGCACCATCCTTAACAAATAAAGGTAAGGAACCTCAACATTCTCAAGTCTCAGATGAGAGCAGTCAAGTTGCAACCTTCAGAATCCATTGAATCTCCTATAGAGACTTGATTTATATTTCACATCAGACATACTTTAAAAAGTTGTCCTTTACACCAACACAGAAGCTGAGCGTGTTTACAATGAGGAGGGA
The DNA here is from genome assembly GCF_040414725.1 of Anabrus simplex. Classification (NCBI taxonomy): domain Eukaryota; kingdom Metazoa; phylum Arthropoda; class Insecta; order Orthoptera; family Tettigoniidae; genus Anabrus; species Anabrus simplex. Next base: position 912,467,293 of record NC_090266.1, read on the forward strand.
AATCAGAAATTCTAGAAAAATAAGACAGTGTTGAAATTAGAGCATTGATTGGGCTACTCATTACTACAGGTGATTTGAAAAACAACCTGTCGAAAATCAGAACTTTATGGAGCGATATGCGAACCATGTGACCTTGCCACGGTGGGGAGGCTTGCGTGTCCCAATGATGCAGATAGCCGAGCCGCAGGTGCAACCATATCAGATGGGTATCTGTTGAGAGACCAGACTAACGAATGGTTCTTCGAAAGGGGGGTAGCAGGCTTTCGGTAGTTGCAAGGGCGGCAGTGTGGATGATTGACTGATACGGCCTTGTAATAATACTCAACATGGCTTTGCTGTGTTGATACTGCTACACGGCTGAAAGCAACGGGAAACTACAGCTGTAACTACCTCCCGAGGACATGTAGCTCTCTCTGTATGAATGGTGTACTGATGATGGCTTCCTCCCGGGTAAAATATTCCGGAGGTAAACTAGTCCCCCATTCGGATCTCCAGGTGGGGACTACACGAGAGGGGGCGATCATCAGGAAGATGGATACTGACATTCTGCGAGTCGGAGCGTGGAATGTTAGAAGTTTGAATCATTGTGGTAGGTTAGAGAATCTGAAAAGGGAGATGGATAGGCTAAAGTTAGATGTAGTTGGTATAAGTGAAGTATGTTGGCAGGAAGAACAAGATTTTTGGTCAGGTGACTACCGAATTATCAACACAAAATCAAACAGGGGTAATGCAGGAGTTGGTTTAATAATGAATAAGAAAATAGGGCAGTGGGTAAGCTACTACGACAAGCATAGTGAAAGAATTATTGTAGTCAAGATAGACACCAAACCAATGCCCACCACAATAGTGCAGGTCTATATGCCTACTAGTTCAGCGGATGAAGAAGAAATCAAAAGAATATATGAGGAGATAGAAGATTTAATACAATATGTAAAGGGTGACGAGAATCTGATTTTGATGGGAGACTGGAATGCAGTGGTAGGCCAAGGAAGAGAAGGTGGTACAGTAAGAGAATTTGGATTGGGACAAAAGAGCGAAAGAGGAAGTCGGCTGGTTGAATTCTGCACTGATCATAATTTAGTCCTTGCCAATACTTGGTTCAAACACCACAAACGACGGCTGTATAAGTGGACGAGACCTGGAGACACTGGAAGGTATCAAATAGACTTCATTATGATTCGGCAGAGATTCAGAAACCAGGTGTTGGATTGTAAAACTTTCCCAGGAGCAGACGTGGACTCTGACCACAACTTGTTGGTCATGAAATGCCATCTGAAGTTGAAGAAATTGAAGAAAGGAAAGAATGCCAAAAGATGGGATCTAGACAAGTTGAAAGAAAAGAGTGTGATGGATTGTTTCAAGGAACATGTTGCACAAGGACTAAATGAAAAGGCTGAAGGAAACACTATAGAGGATGAGTGGAGAGTCATGAAAAATTAAGTCAGTAGGGCTGCTGAAGAAATGTTAGGAAGGAAGAAAAGATCAACTAAGAATCAGTGAATAACTCAGGAGATACTAGACCTGATTGATGATCGACAAAACTACAAGAATGATAGAAATGAAGATGGCAGAAAAGACTACAGGCGATTAAAGAATCAAGTGGATAGATAGTGCAAGGTAGCTAAGGAAGAATGGCTGAAGGAGAAGTGCAAGGATGTCGAAGGCTGTATGGTCCTGGGAAAGGTAGATGCTGCATACAGGAAAATCAAGGAAACCTTTAGAGAAAGGAAATCTAGGTGTATGAATATTAAGAGCTGAGATGGAAAGCCACTTCTAGGGAAAGAAGACAAAGCAGAAAGATGGCAGGAGCATATCCAACAGTTGTATCAAGGTAACGATGTAGATAATTTGGTTCTGGAACATGAAGAGGCTGTTGATGCTGATGAAATGGGAGACCCAGTTTTGAGGTCAGAGTTTTACAGAGCTGTGAGTGACCTAAATATGAAAGGCACCTGGAATTGATGACATTCCCTCTGAATTACTGACTGCCTTAGGAGAAACCAGCATGGCAAGGTTATTTCATTTAGTGTGCAAGATGTATGAGACAGAGAAACCCTATCCGATTTTCGGCAGAATGTAGTTATACCTATTCCCAAGAAAGCCGGTGCTGACAGGTGTGAAAACTACCGCACCATTAGTTTAGTATCTCATGCCTGCAAAATTTTAACACGTATTATTTACAGAAGAATGGAAAAACAAGTTGAAGCTGAGTTGGGAGAAGATCAATTTGGCTTCAGAAGAAGTATAGGAACACGTGAAGCAATCCTGAATTTACGTCTGATCTTAGAGTATCGAATCAAGAAGGATAAGCCCACGTACATGGCATTCGTAGATCTAGAAAAGGCATTTGATAATGTTGATTGGACCAAGCTATTTATGATTTTGAAGATGATAGGGATCAGATACCGAGAACGAAGAATTATCTACAATCTGTATAAAAATCAGTCTGCAGTGATAAGAATCGAGGGCTTTGAAAAAGAAGCAGCAATCCAGAAAGGAGTGAGGCAAGGCCCCTCTCCTTTTCAATGTTTACATAGAACAGGCAGTAAAGGAAATCAAAGAGAAATTTGGAAAGGGAATCACAGTCCAAGGAGAGGAAATCAAAACCTTGAGATTTGCCGATGATATTGTTATTTTATCTGAGACTGCAGAAGATCTCAAGAAGTTGCTGAATGGTATGGATGAAGTCTTGGGTAAGGAGTACCAGATGAAAATAAATAAGTCCAAAACAAAAGTAATGGAGTGCAGTCGAACGAAGGCAAGTGATGTAGGAAACATTAGATTAGGAAATGAGTCTTAAAGGAAGTAGATGAATATTTTTACTTGGGTAGTAAAATAACTAACGATGGCAGAAGTAAGGAGGATATAAAATGCAGACTAGCACAGGCAAGGAAGAGCTTTCTTAGGAAAAGAAATTTGCTCACTTCAAACATTGTATGGAAGTGAAACATGGATGATAACTAGCTCAGAAAGAAAGAGAATAGAAGCGTTTGAAATGTGGTGTTACAGAAGAATGTTGAAGGTGAGATGGATAGATCAAATCACGAATGAAGAGATACTGAATCGAATTGGTGAGAGGAGATCGATTTGGCTAAATTTGACGAGAAGAAGAGATAGAATGATAGGACACATCTTAAGACACCCAGGACTTATTCAGTTGGTTTTTGAAGGAAGTGTAGGTGGCAAGAGTGGTAGGGGTAGACCAAGGTATGAATATGACAAGCAGATTAGAGTAGATGTAGGATGGAATAGTTATGTAGAATTGAAAAGGTTAGCACAGGATAGGGTGGCATGGAGGGCTGCATCAAGCCAGTCTATGGTCTGATGACTCAAACACACATGGAACGATAGTAGGGGCTCCAGTGTTTTGTGCAACAATGAGTTTACAGAGATTTGAGGAACTGTTGATGTTTTTTGCATTTTGATAACAAGTCCACAAGTCTTAAATACTATTAGAACTGTATTTAAACATCATACAAAAGTGATGATAATGAGTCATGAATGCTTAAAAATTTCTTTAAAATGCATTTTAGCGTAACTATCTTAAAAAGTCGTCTTGTTACAATCTTGTTAAAAGTTAGCACTATTGTTGCAACATGTTCTGGTTGTAAAACGGGCTGAATATTTGTCAGGTTGAATTGTGGGGAACTCCTCTTGTTTAAATGTGGTGGAAGTGTTTTTACTCGTAGGACAGAGCTTGTAATGAAAAATGTCAACATTGAAAATCAAGTGTCATAATTATCAGCAATTCTTATGGCTATTGATGTCTAGAAAGAAAAGAAAAGTAAGTATGTTGGTGGAAGTTGAGAAAACAAGGCTGAAATAAATTGAGTAAATGATGATGCTGAGTACTCACTCCTTGTCCTTCGGCCTCTTAGATTGGGCTCTGTCCTGTCCATGGTATGTCATGTCATGCCAAGGGTTGACTGAACAATGGCGGCAGCAGCAGAGAGGAGGGTGGTGAACTGGAGGGAAAGCAGTAGCTTGCCTGTGACATACTTTGTTTTTCTTAGTTCTTGATTCAAACACAATATTTATTAATTAATGAAAAAGGATGTTGATTTATTCAGAGATTTTGTTAAGATTGAAGTTAGGGTTAAATCTTCGGTGGAGATGTATGTGGATGTGCTCTTATACAGTATATTGAGTAAAATGCTTTTTCTGGCTATGTGCAAAATGTCTGTCTTGGTTTATGAAAGAAAGGAGTGATTAAAATCACTCATATGATCACTCACAGCTGAAAATCTATTGTATTTCTTGGCGTTTATGTGATCTTTATAAAGAGTTAAAAAGCTCTCCCTGTTTGCCCAATGTAACTGGTGTAACATTGGAAACATTCTAGTTTGTAACCATCGGAATTCAAATATTTATTATTAGGGTTGAAAATATGCTTATTATAGAAAAACTTAGCATTGTTATCGACATTTCTAAATGCAATTGTAGGATCATGTCCTTTAATTATACATTGCCTGACAAAAAATTTAAGCACCCAGGAGGAGTGGCTGAAAGTGAATGAAACTACATATACTGAAAGATCATGTGCATTTACTGAACTGATTACAATATGGGATGAAAGATACAAGGCCATTGGCAGTTACAGGTGGAATGTTGGCGCCAGGTCAGTAGGGTCGAATGGTACGCCAAGCATTGCGGGATCCCATAATTTCGGCACCTGCCATCCGCGAACATATACTGGAGACTCTACATCATCGATGTGAGTTTCCGCACATTGTCTCGAAGACTCGCATCTGCTGGATTGGGGCCCTATCACCCCATGCGTCGGTTGCCATAGACACCTGAACACCAATGCCTGTGTTTGGAGTGGTGCCTTGCCCAGGAGACATGGACAGAGGACGACTGGCATCACATCATGTTCAGTGATCGCGTGCAATTCAGTGATGAGCCGCGCTTCTTCATAATCTCCGATGACCACCTTGTGCGGATTTCACGGCGTCGAAGGCAGATAGTGGATCCTGCCCATATTGTGGAAAGAGACAAAGGCATAATCCCTGGCATCATGGTGTGGGGAGCCATAGGATGTGCTTTCAGGTCACCACTAATAGTACTTTTGACGGCACAGCGATACGTCAGAGACATTCTGCGTCCGCACGTCCTACCCCGTATGGCACAGCATCCTGGGACAGTGTTCCAACAACATAATGTACGTCCACACACAGCACATGTGTATGGTCTGCCTAGAGCATGTTGAGGTCCTCCTATGGCCAGCAAGATCCCTGGACTTCTCCATCATTAAACACATGGGGGACGACATTGGAAGGGGACTCCGTTCCAGTAACAACCTGCGGGATCTGGAGGGACAGCTGCAACAACTGTGGACGAACTTGCCTCAGGAGAGGATCCAAAGACTGTCTGACACCCTTCCGAACCGTCAACAGCGAATAAATTCACGCCCACGATGGGGAAAGGGCGTCTTTTAAAGCTGAACAATGAAAACGATTGTTCATCCATTTCTAGGATCGTAGTATGTAAGTGCAAATGGTTTCTAGAGGACCCACTGCAATTGCTGTTGTTGATTAAGATGCCAGATACCATACCACCTGTACGACATTTACGAAATAAAAAACATATGCCTCAAGCCAGGATCGACCCCTCGACCTCCTGCATGCTAACCCAAAACTCTATCCACTGCACCAACTGTACAGCACAACTAATATGTACTGACAGAGGTAGTTACCCTATATGTGGTTACAGTGTTGCTAGATTGCCACTCTTCAACGTCCTTTTTCTGTCAGATATACTCGCAGGGCGAACTTTTCTGAGAGACTTTTTTTCTTGCTGGCATGTGAGGAGACGTGCTGCGATGCCCAAATGCGCGAATTTCGGTTTATCCTGTACATCCTTGTAAATCCAATCATTTACTCGCACATCAATGGTAAGCATGTAAACCAAAATGGGATAATATTGGACCACTCCTTCTGGGTGCTTACCTTTTTTTTGTCAGGCAGTGTATTGGTTATTTTTAATGTATCCACAAAAACGCACACGAGATGCTGTCAGTTGGTACAATTTTTATTCACATCTATTTACAAATTAAATACACACATAACCTTAATCACTGCTGTCATAACAAAACACATCTCAAACTGCCAGTTTAAAAAAACTGCCTGACACTTCAATATGGAGATTACAACCTTGAAACACAGTTGCCTACCAACTGCCTACATCGGCATGTCAGTTAACCACAACACGTGTTCACCAGTGAAACTCCTGCTAAACAATAACTCTCAGACCAATAACTCTCCAACCAATAACTCTCTTGTCACTGTCAAGATCATCTCCTTATATATGTGCTTGGCCAGGCTTCTAGAAAGCTACATTGTAAAATATACCTTCTTGAAAATTCGGGAGTGCCTAATACATAGATTATAATGTACAGATTATTCTCAATCATTCTCATCTACCTATACCATTCTGGAAGTTATAGTGTGTTTCACAATTATAGATTACAAAGTATATATACAGGTAAGAATAAATTATATACAGGTTCTTACATTAATTGAACTCGTATAAATATTTATGTACAGCACCTGTTTCATGACATAACCCCACAACAACGCGATCGTATCATAATAATAATAATACAAATACTGACTGGATGTAACACTTCATAGCCAAACATACAAGTAGTAGTAATAATAATAATAATAATAATAATAATAATAAAAATAATAAAAATAATAATTTGAGCTCGATACTTGTATTATTTACCCATGGGTGAGAGAAATTTTTTAATAGTTATATCAGTTTGTCTCACTTGCGTCATCTTGAAAAGATTACTATTGTTGAAGGAGAAGGTGACATAGTATTTCTCTTTCTTTGGGCTCTTTTATCAGCATGGTGGATGGTTTATTTTTTTATTTTGTTCATGATTTTGTCAATAAAATTTCTATTGTAGCCATTGTTAGCTGAAATGGTATATACATTATTTATTTCCTTTTTATAATTTTTATTGGAAAGTGGGCTGTTACAAGCTGTGTAGATCATACTGTAGAAGGCAGCCTTCTTATGTGCACCTTGATGAAAGGAATCCTGTTTGATGACATTGACAGTTCAAGTCGATTTCCTAAAAGTGTCGAAAATGAGACTATTCTTAATTCTGACTATTTTGGGATCAAGAAAATGTGTGTATTTTTTAACTTAAGATTCTGTGGTAAATTTTTTATGGGGATTTAGAGAATTAAAATTGTTTAATAAAGTTCGGTCGACGATGATATGTGGATCTATGATGGCAAAGATGTCATCGACATATCTTGCCCAAAAGTGATCTCATTCATATTGTTAATGACCTTTGATTGTTACAAATTATCGATATAGATCTCAGCTGAAATGTCCAAAGCTGGCGAACCCATAGGGAGACCCATTTGCTGTTGAAAACCTACAACCTGTTTTCCAGACCTTCACCGGGTCAGGGATGTAATGAATGAATCATATATAGGCTATTAGTACGATGGGGTCGCCACTCCCAAAGTGATTTATTAATGAGTGATAGTTGCTATGAAATGAGAATGGAGAGTGTTGCTGGAATGAAAGATGACATGCAAAACCGGAGTACCCGGAGAAAAAGCTGTCCTGCCTCCGCTTTGTTCAGCACAAATCTCAAATGGAGTGACCAGGATTTGAACCATGGTATCCAGCGGTGAGAGGCCGGCGCGCTGCTGTCTGAGCCACGGGGGCTCCCTACCCTTTTGTTGTTACCACGGCTTATTGGAACTCAGTCTTTGTGGATTTTTGGTAAAGCTCTTGTTGTGGGGAGTCTTTGGTTCTTATTTATTAATTTGGAAGTTTCATATTTGTTGAAGAGAGAAAACTGAATTATTGAGTGATTGTTTCATTTTTAAAAATCTTGTTAGTGGGATCCTTTTTTATTTAGAAAAGTTACTCTCTGACATAGAATTGTTCTGGTTTTTTGGACGTCATCTTTTGTTATCAACACAGTAATGTTCCCTTGTTCCCTTTATTAGCTTTGGTGATGACGATTATATTTTTTTATTTTCCGTTTTAGCTCAATAATCTGTTTGTCAGAGATGATGGACTTCTCAAATTATATTGTTGTTTTGAAACCAAAATATTTAAATTTTTCCTAAATTCATATCTTCAGTCATCTTGTTTCTTTTACTGGTAATTTACTGAGCTCGATACCTGCAGTCGCTTAAGTGCAGCCAGTATCCAGAATTCGGGTGACGATAGGTTCGAACCCCACTGTTGGCAGCCCTGAAGATGGTTTCCCGTGGTTTCCCATTTTTCACACCAGGCAAATGCTGGGGCTGTACCTTAATACCTTAATTAAGGTCACAGCCGCTTCCCCCATCGTCGCCATAAGACCCTATCTGTGACATTGCAATGTAAAGCATCTTGTAAAAAAAAAAAAAAAAAAAAGTTGGAAGAGTTCGTCCAGCAGTTGTGTTTATTATCCTTGCATAGGATGGTTTACTCAGTTACATTCAAAGATACATCAGTGAGATTTTTGATGGGAGGATTTCATTTAATTGTTTCTTTTTCAGGTAAAATTCTGTTACCATATGTTTGTTTTTCAGGTAGTTTATAAATTTATTTATTTATTTATTTTTTATTTTTATTTTTGCTAGGGGCTTTACGTCGCACCGACACAGATAGGTCTTATGGCATTTATTTATTCAAAATTAGTTTCTGCAAAATGAAGAACATAACAGTTATAAATCAAAAAATTTAGTTTTAGTTTCTGGAGAAAGCTAAGTCAACTGAGGTGTTGAACAACAGTCAACACTAGTCACATAGGTTCAGGAAGCCAAAGGAAGTAGAGCCACATGGTCTAAAGCTCAGATATGGGCAGTATTTTGAATATTTACAAATATTCTTGAATTGATGCAAGTTTCATTATCAATGGTGGATCGTAACACATCGCAGTATGTCATAAAAAGGTCTCCTCATTTTTGATTTTTGAAAGTAGGCATATGTTCTTGGGGACATTTTATCTTGTTTTGTTTCCAGAGATCTTGCAAATGTTTAGTTACATCCTGTATATTAAAAATCAATATGACAGAACATTTCTGCAGTCATGACATGCATCTACATGTAGATTCGTGCCTGCAGACGCAGAACAAATTATATTAAAGTTAAATACCAGGTAGACATCATTATGATGAACCTCGATAATGGAGTAACTGGTGTGACCCTACAGTGCCCATAGAAAGAGTGAAGGTAGCTGTTAGGAGGAAGAGGTATTAGATTATCTGAGATACCACCAACAAAAGGCATAATAGGTCAGTTACAAGTAGGTTGCATGGAAATAAATCATACGAAGGTCGATCAAATATAAACAGGATTTTTGTTCCTGAACATCAAGAGTTGGTAGGACTGGTACCGTGCTTCTGCTATGCTTAGGTGGGACCGTTAGGGGTGGGGAGAGCATGCTGTTAGATATTTCCCACTGTTTTGTCAGTAACACTCACGATGCCAGAGCAACAGGTGCACCCCTCCACTGCGCAACGCATAATAAAAAAATGTCTTGCTCGTGAAGGAGTTACAGTGGTGCAAATTTGCCAGAGATTGACTGCACAGTTCGGTGATGAAACATTGTCAAGGAAACTTGTGTTTGCCTGGCATAAAAAGTTCAAGAAAGGACGAGAACGTGTGGAAAATCAGCAACACGATCGCTGTCCTCAGACCAGCATTACAGACGAAAACATCTATGTGATTAAAGAGATTGTTGACGACGATTGACGAGCGAGAGTATCAGAAATTGCAGAACAAGTCTGAATCATTTATGGGAGCTGTCAAGCAATCATCAAAAATGACCTACAGTTCTGTAAAGTGTGTTCCAGATGGGGCCCCTCACCTTTTGACCAAAAGTCTGAAGTTGAGATGTTTGGAGGTCTGTCAGACGTGTACGACAAGGTGTGCGGAAGAAGGTGATGCATTTTTGAGTTGGATCGTCACCTGCGACGAAGCGTGGGTCCACCACTACACTCCCGAATTCAAACAAGCCAGTAAAGAGTGGTGGAGGAAAGTGGAGGCAGCACCAGTGAAAGTCAAGACTTGACTCTCAGCTGGCAAGTTTCTTGCAACCGTTTCTTTCGATTGGCGAGGCATTTTGCTGATTGATTTTTTGCATGAGCGACACAATCAATGCTGCTTACTGCTGGAAGCTGTTGAACAAGGCGAGGGTTGCATATTACCGCAAAAGACGAGACCAACCGATTCGACAGGTCTTCCTCCTCCACGACAGTGCATGGCACCATACTGCAGCTCTTACCTGTCTCCAAGCTACAGGAAATGCACTGGACTGCACTGGATCACCCTCCTTACAGCCTGGACTTTTTGCCCTGCGATTTCCATTTGTTCGGAACGCTTAAAGAAGGTCTAGGAGGACAACGATTTGAAGATGACAAGAGTGTGGAAGACTTTGGGCGCAACTGGCTGGTGACATGACCCTGTTCTTTTTTACGGTGAGGGCATCAAAAAGCTGCTCATACGCTGGGACAAATGCATTTCCAAAGCAGGAAACTATGTGGAAAAATAAATTGTAATTGCCTTGTGTTTTTCAATAAATTAATTTAAATAAAAAATAAAATCCTGTTTATATTTGATACCCCCTCGTATAAACCATGAATAATTAAATTAATTTTTAATTCTTTACAAACATATATGTAGGAAAAGTGCTCTAATGACACTGGCGCTATTGCCCTGTTGGGCCTACCAAGCAACTGCTGTTCAATTATTCTCACGTGGGCTGAATGGACCTCAAACCTGCCCTCATATCCAGTTAACAATTCCTCAGCTAGCCTGGGGCCTTTAGGTGAGATGCAGGATCACTACATTTCGACTGCGGATCTGGCTGATTGGTAAAAGCAATTAGGAGAATTTGTTAAGTTTATATTAACTAGGAGAATTGTCAGAGTGTTTGCAGTATCCTTGTTTTGGTGGCAATAATTTCTTCCAGGAACATTTGCTAACACCATCTTGCTCAGTCTCTGTGCAATATATTGTCAGATAACTATCCATACCAGATATTTTTCTTTTAGTTACTTCACTACTGTGAATTAAAAAGTTCTTTTTTGCATTAAAGCATTGTTTGCATCAGGACACCAAGTTATCTCACCAGTACACTGAATATATGTCACATTATCAGAAGTTGAAGCATTTGTAACCTGCTAGCTGTTATGGCTATTCTGATAGTTCTTGTGTTCCTCTCAATCCAGTATTTAAACCATGTCTAACTCAAAACCCCAACTGGGCTGAATACCATAATATGGCTGTAAGATTGTGTGGGCCACAAGAAAAGGAAATATTTTTTTTACATTTTTATAATTACATAACTAGTTAATTAATTACCACTAGTAAGAAAAAACAACAGTAACCCATCAAGGTTTTCTTCCTAATATTTGACATCTGTTTTCTTTCTCCAGCTTCCCTTATTTGCTGCAGCATCTTTTAAGACTGAACCAAGATGAATGTTTCTAAGTCTGGATCTAACAGGAGACTTGTTTCCTTTCCTTAATGAGAACAGTTGCTCATACTAGTTGAATATTAAAATAATTTCACCTGTTAATGTGCAAGTCTCTCCAAATTACACATGCAAAACTCAGGAACACCAATATGGTTAAATTTGTTCTTCAAATTTGAATTACATTGAACTTTAATCACCTTCGATTGCAGATGTTACAATCTTATCATGATACATATCGTCGTCATGTCTGCAAAAACCACTCTGTGAAATATTTTAGCTTAGAATTTTGGCCGGTAAGGTTCTATCATCTAAGGTTCAATATTGTGCGAATATAGTCTAGGAATTCTCGCTGTTCATAATATGTTTGCTGCGGGTCTGTATTTCTCCAATGATATTATCACATAATGGTTTTCACAGTTGCATTGACTATATCAGATTGTGGAGTATTGGGAAATGGGATTGAACTGCTGGAGATGTCTGTAAGGAATTGTGATACACAGCATTGTCATACATTCTTCCTGATATAAAATCATCAGCTGTAAAACCAATTTCTTTACAAATTATTTACTTAAGAAACAAATTTTGATCAAAGGTTGCAACAGTTTTGGAATTTAACCATTGGTTGGATTAAGGTAAACAACCTAGTAACATAGTATCAGAGATGCCAACTATTACGATTCAATTGTAATAAATACAAATTACCCATCACAATTACTCCTTTATGAATCACACATGACAAATTACAATTTTTTGTTGATTTTTAAATCGTAAGTGTATGGAGTGTTCAAAAGGATACACAAGGAATGCCATTACAGCTTGAATTCTCAGAATATTATTTTCAGATTTCTCAGTAAGAATTTATACCCCTTTCCTGTCCCTCGTTTATGAATAATTCGAGTTTTCATGTGCCGAACGCAGTGTGTGCTTCCAGAACCGGAAAAATAGGCACCTGTGAAGTGGTATATCTTGCGGAGTTGTTGTCTTTGTTCGTCACATGACCAGACTTCCATGCAAGTATGCAAGTCCTTTTATCTTTGCTTTGGCGGCAAAGTGGTGACAAACTCCATTTCATTGTGGATACTGTGTGTGAGACTGATGAAGAAGTATTTATTGCGATTTTGGTTGCCAAATATACATATATTGCTCTTCTAGGATATATGCTAATCGTGTGTTACAAAATGCGAAAGGTTTGAAATGAAGCGAATTCTTCTGCAGGAAAATACATGTGGTGACGTTGCCGTGATTAGTGACGCCAAGTAATAAACCAAAAATAGTTCAAAAGTTTAGGGAGAAATACTCAAGAGTGGCCCTGTTTACTGCATTCCTCAAAATCTCATTCACACGTGTTTTGTGGTGTGTTTAGCGCGATTTTTCACTTGCGCATGGTGAGGAAGAACAAGATTGAGTTCCATGCTAGTATGAGCACCGAACTGTTAAGTGCTTTGTTAGTGCAGAGGATGCACATGATATCAAAAGAAAAGCATGTCACCAGTGTACCTTTACCAAACAGCAACTACAAGCTGCTAAGGGAGGAACTACAGTAGTCAACAAAAGAAATGATATGTAAGGAAGATATAAAAAATAAAAATAAATCTACGCCCCCCCCCCCCCCCTCCCTCCATGCTCAAACGGCTGCATTACGAATTGCCTTTCTTGAAAGTTGGCATCTCTGTAGTATGTTCTCATTGCCCTTGGATGCATATACGTATCTTAATTTCTAAGCTTCCTTCATAATAGAAAGGGGAGAAATAGTATCCTTTGAGTCATAAAGATCTTGCTAAATAGAGGGTAACTTCTTGTTCAACCAACACCAGTGCAGAGCTGGGAAGATAGGATATTACGTGATTCTGAGGAATCATATAGATACGGGATTAAGTCTCATATTCTTTCTAGAACCTCAGTAACAGAATTGGATGTCACTTTACTGTTGAGTGTTCTTTGCCTCAACAGAGATAATATTGCGACAATGGAAATCACCAGTGCACGAGATGGAATGACAGAAGGGGGAGGACATATTTAGCAAAGGTGTGGGAATGAACCAGCAGACTTGTACACAATTGGTTTGGGTGTCTTGAGGATAGCTGATCCTCAAAGCACTTGTATTAACATGATGAAAACTTTTCTACGTCATTTTCATCTCGTAATGATCACTCGTTTGTAATTACTTTCAGTCTACTCTTCCTTCAACATTCTCCTTTCTGATCATATACTTGCAATGAAAAGGATGACTAGATCGATATTAATTAATATCAGTTGTACTAGAAGTTAAACTAATTTCAGACCACCACCACCACCACCACCACCACTCGATCTGTTGCAAACCCCTTCCTATCAGGAAACCTTTGGTTTATGCAGAGAAAATCACCAGATGTTGGCACTACTGCCAAGGTAGATGCATGTGATGTCATTACTGACAGTTACTTAAAAAACTAAATTGCTTATTAGAATGAACATGTCAGAATCCCATTAAGAATATCAAATGTTAGAACTGCTTCAGAATCATCTTCTTCTTGGCCTTTTCCCAATGACCTGTGGTTGACATTTTGTATAGATTTAGCCCATTTTTGCCACCGGATGCCTTAAATGTTATGTGGAGGGTTGTATTCACTATTGAATGTTTCTGTGGTGGTTTGTATTTTGATGTTTTGTATGTAAGTAAATATATGTATGAAGACAAACACAAATGCCCAGCACCCAGTCTAGAGGAATTAAGTTAAAATTCCCGACCCAGCTGGGAATCGAACCTGTGGCCGTCTGAACCAAAGGCCAGTTTGCTGACCACTCAGTCAAGGAGGTGACTTTTTAAGCTGTTTCAGCATGAAACAGAAATGTATAAAAATAACACGAAAATAATGCTAAGTAATTCAATGGAAGATTGTCAAATTTTATTTTCCTCCTTTGAATGGAAAAGACTTTTCTGGAATATTTAATCTGGTTCCTCAAGGAGGCCAGTTAGCATAATGTCTGCTTCACATAGTTTTCCCCTGGCCTCTCATCACCAGTAAACCATGAAGTCTGTTATCTCGGAACTCAAAATCTATCAAATGGCTCGATCATGAGTAAATCAAGTACAGTCATAAGAAATATCAAGAATGGCTCAAGTTATATATTTGTGCAAAATATGACTTATTATGTGCATATATTTCTTGTCATCGGCAAAATTTCACATTTCTCTTTTTACAAATGTAACCACATTAACTTAGATCCCATGGCTTTAGTCGTGAAATCAACAGCTACTCCAGCAGTAAGTCTGAAGTTGAGTAGTGGCTTCAAAATCCAAAATATGGATCACTCATCACTACTCTGTTCAACCAAGTCACCTCCATACCTGTTAAATTTCAAAATATTGGTTTTCTGAGAAGTTAACCCTTGAGTTCAGTTGAATGATATTTCTCATTCTACCAGCTTAAGGACTAGATGTTTAATTATTGTACAAGGCATTTGAATATCAAGTTTTGTAATTAAAACAAATCAGATCTAAAATTCCACTTAATTTCAGATGCCACAATTTGGCTGGGTTCCTTCAAAATGTCTATTTATCCACCTAACAACAAGCACAATTTCCATGATTTCAGGTTTAGTATTTTGCTCTAAATGGAAGTGCCAATATTTATATACTTCAATTAACTAAATAACAAGATGTTAGTCTGTATACTGATTATCTCTGTGTTCTAGAGATTCATTTCTCTCTCTCTCTCTCTCTCTCTCTCTTTCTAGGCATGCTGTCATTTGAAACTCCATGAAGTTCAGTTGAAATGGAGAGATGATGTTTTTGCCGTGGGAGTTGTGATGGCCAGTGCCAATTACCCGACTTCTAGTAGCAAAGGAAATGTGATTAGAGGTAAAATTATCATTTAGATATTACTTTATTTGGATACAAGAGATTTGTCCATCACTACTACAAGAATTCCTGTGCTTATTACTCTTGCACACTTCATGTTCAGGACAATATGAAGTACAGTGATGATAATGCTTCCTGGGATCCTGAACTGCAGTTTGACTTTCCTGAGGTGTATCAAACTGTCATTGTATGTCTACCCCTTAGTCCTGTTTCTTGATACAGGGTCGGGCATGAGGTGAGATAAATTTATGTGGCATGTTTTCATGGCTAGATGCCCTTCCTAATGCCAACCTCAGTTGAGGGCCTAATGAAGATGAAATGTATTATGGTGAATGAAATTGGGAAAGGAGGTGGAAGTAATCGCCTGTGGCCTATGATTAGAAACTGTCCTGGGATTTTCCTGGAAGTGAAAATGGGGAAACCACAGAAAACCATTCTCAAGACAGCCCACGATGGGGCTTGACCCTACGAGTCTCCCGAAAGTAGAGGTTGGCTCCGTAGCCGTAGCATGTTAACACATTGCTGACCGGATGCTTGAGCTTGTCACATACCCTGTGGACCGGACATTTTTTTACTAAGCATACTAGGGTGCACTTGATTATAAAAATGTACATAAATATTAAACCAGACAATATTTTATCTTTAAAGTTGGTATGGGTACTCTCCAATGCCCCTAGTAGTAGTGGATCTGCCTCTACAAAACCATCTTCAGCGTCAATTCCTAACACATCATTAATGTTTACATCATTGTCGTAGTCAGAATCACTTGAATAAATAAGTACACTAGGTAAATTACGGCCTGTAGAGGCTTGAATATCACTTCCACTATCACTCTCACATTCGGTTTCCACTAATTCATTAGACTATTTCCATTTGAACGATCATCGGCATATAATTCTTCTAAAATATCGTCGTCAGCTAACACCGTATTCTGCACTTCAAGCTGGGACGGGAGGCCAAGTCAACTAATTGTGCGGATCGTCAGGCAACCCCACGCACAAACCCAGCACGGTTCATCGGATGATGTCATCCGGTCATACCTCACGCCAGACGACATTATCCTACAAGGTGATCAGAAAACCACAGAAGTCCAAGGAACGTACCAGAAGTGCAACAGACACCTCCCGTGGATCACCGAACCAACTGACAGTCACTCCTCTTGTTATACAGTGCAGACCAGCCACAACAACCGCAGCAACAGCCTCAGCAGCCACCACACAATCAACCTGTACAACAGCAACTAGACCATCCGCCAATCTTACAAAAACTATCAGCTGTGGTAAACCAGTTGGCAGTGAGCATGCAGGCCCTCGCAAAGCATTTTTTAGCCGAGGACCACGCATCGGACGATGGGGGCGGAGGCTCCGAAGCGGTGGATCCCAATTTTCGCTCCCTCCGCCCACACAACTACCCGAAGGGACTGGAAGTGCCCCCCGACTACAGAGTGTTCCAGATCGTCACCGCCTTGGAAGCGCTGCTACCCAGTATCCCAGCTGGATGGGACCACCACGACGCGACCACAACCCTATGGCTTCTGTTGGCGTGGCATTCGCTGGACCATGCTCAAAGAAAATATGCATTCAACCAGGTGAATCTGCTTTACATCGCCCTGTCCAGAGGTTGGAGTGCAGCGATCCAGCTCGACCAGGCAACCGGCGACGAGATCGCCGAGTTGCCCCAGGGCTTCCAGTTTCAACCTCAACCGCGGGCGCCGGTCAGTCGCACCCCAGCAACCAGGGGGAGGGGTCGCGGCGGACAGGCCGGAAGAGGAAGGGGAGCAGCCACAGCGCCAGTAGCTCTTCAACCATAGATGCGGCGACGGTGACTCCCCCACCGGGCAGACTTCCCCTTGCCCGGAGGAGTCCACTACCAGCACCCATGGCACAGGACAACAGGATAGTTCTCCATATCCCTCCACGACGCAGACGACTCAAAACAGCATGCCTCACACCACCCTCACGACGCAGTCCCTGGAAGACAGCCGGACAACGCAGGGTACCTTAACGGAAGCAGCCTGCCTAGCTATATGTATTACTTTCTTTGTATTTTCCTTTGCCTTTTGGGTTCTTTTTATGTATAAAGTGTGTCGCTGATCTATGTATTTAAATTTTCAATAAAATCAGTACGATGGGATCGCCCCTCAGGGAGCCCACGACTCGACGCCTCACTGTAAGTTAAGAACTTCATTTTCCCATATTGAACTGAGATTCACAATTATAATTCAAGGAGGTTCAACCTATTCAATACAAAATGTGTTGTACAAGGTGTTCACAACATATTATTTATTATTACTAGTACCGGTTTCGACGCTTGATGGTGTCATCATCAGCTAGAAATCACGAAGTGGGCATAGTACATGTCATAAAAGTTGTATAGATAATACATATGTTGCAAAATACAAATGATAGGCTGTTTTCTCATTAAAAACTAGAAGAATGATGTGTAAAATATGGTGATATAATATAACACATAAAGGCGTTATAGTCTAATGAGGCAAGTGAGTATTATACAATAAAATTGGTATGATGAATGAGAATAAAAGTCTTCATATGATAACAAAACGATGCAATAAAATTGTCCACTCTTCTATTGTTGTTCAATGGAGACATATATAAGTCCAGGTCCAGTGTTGTATGTGGTTGGCAAGACCATCAAATATTTGTCTAAGGCCGGGACACCTGACGTTGAGAGGTTGAATAAGGTTGATTTATAAGGTTGTCTCAGCTCAACGTGGGTGGTGAAGCTTAAAAGGAAGAAAAAACTAAGTTAATGAAATGGATATCTAAAAATGGGATCGCGGCCGAATATGATAGGATATGAGACTCGCCTTGTTTAGCGTGCTGGTTGTATGTTGTGAGAAGAGTTGTGGACGAGTGAAATGGGTGTGAGTAAGTTGAGTGAGTGAGTGGACAGACCGGGAGAAGCTTCAAAGTTAAATACTTAGAACACGTTAATGCCATTAAGTATAATAGGTTTTCTGCATTAGGCCAACACATACATGACTCAAAGCATAATTTCACTACCATAGAACAAGACCTAGAAATTCTCAAAAACATAAACAAAGGCCCTTTACTCGATGTTACAGAAAACTTTATTCACTTAGATAAATTTTACAATCCTAATCTAAACCTTAATGAAATTTCAGAAAAACCTAATATCCTTTTCGACTTTCTAATCGAAGTCTTTAGAGGTATCAAAATCACAGAGAGGAAATTGATCTTTTATGCTCTCCAAAACACTCTTCTATGTCCCACACCACCGCCACTCCCCCCCCCCCCCCCCCCGACCCGCCTGGAACTCCGCCATCCCTTCTTCCCTTCCATTTCATTCCATTCCTCTCTCCTTCTCCCCCTCCCCCCTCCTCTTCCCGCTCCTCCCACCCTACCTTCACACTCACTCAACTTACTCACACCCATTTCACTCGTCCACAACTCTTCTCACAACATACAACCAGCACGCTAAACAAGGTGAGTCTCATATCCTATCATATTCGGCCGCGATCCCATTTTTAGATATCCATTTCATTAACTTAGTTTTTTCTTCCTTTTAAGCGTCACCACCCACGTTGAGCTGAGACAACCTTATAAATCAACCTTATTCAACCTCTCAACGTCAGGTGTCCCGGCCTTAGACAAATATTTGATGGTCTTGCCAACCATATACAACACTGGACCTGGACTTATATATGTCTCCATTGAACAACAATAGAAGAGTGGACAATTTTATTGCATCGTTTTATTATCATATGAAGACTTTTATTCTCATTCATCATACCAATTTTATTGTATAATACTCACTTGCCTCATTAGACTATAATGCCTTTATGTGTTATACTATATCACCATATTTTACAGATCATTCTTCTAGCTTTTAATGAGAAAACAGCCTATCATTTGTATTTTGCAACGTATGTATTATCTATACAACTTTTATGACATGTACTATGCCCACTTTGCGATTTCTAGCTGATGATGACGCCATCAAACATCGAAACCGGTACTAGTAATAATAAATAATATGTTGTGAACACCTTGTACAACACATTTTGTATTGAATAGGTTGAACCTTCTTGTATTCTAATTGTGAATCGACGCCTCACGTCTCAGCACGGCTGCGCCAGTACTGTCTCCCCCTCTTACACGTGACAAGCCGATCGGTTATATAAGGCCATCACGAGCCTCCACGAACTGCTTCAGACTGACGCTCCCTCCAGGGACGCCCCGGCTTTTGTAATAAGTCCGGGTGCGTGTGGAGAAATTGAAGCACTTGCCTGGAGGGAACGTCAGCCGGGTTTGCCGCGGAGGAGATGGGGTACCACGAGAGAGATAGACCCCCTCTCCGTTACTTCATAGACTGAACCGGCAGAAAGAAAGTCGACATTTTGAAACTAAATCGAAGAATAAAAGAGGCCGTGAATAAAAGAAAAGTGGCAGATATACATCTATGATTTATTCTACTCAATGTGTGCGTCCAAAATAGTTCAAGATATGGTCAAGAGATGTCTCAGGAAGACCGAAAACAATGTCATGAATAAAACCAAGATTTCTCAAAGCCCGTCACCTACCGCTGGCGAGCGTACTGCGAGCTTTCTCGGGGCCCGTCATCCATGTGTTAACATGCACGGTCGCTGTGCTCAGTGTGTGTTATCCTGTCTATATTGTATGTAATTTACAATGGACATTTAATTAAATATTTAACTTCCCCATGTTCGTTTTCAATCCGTGTTAAGAAACTTCAAATAACCATTTAAAATAATAAAGTAGACAAGTTCGAAGATTCTGTGTAATTTGCGTTGTTCTTAGTAAATTTTAACTTTTTACCAATTATAGTTAAACACCGCTTATACATTTCTCTCAAGTACACTTCTTGCACATACATGTTGCTTTTAGAAGTTTATTTTAATTTTCCATGTAAAACTGTCCCTCTTGTACATTTCTAGTTGGGGTGTACATACATAAAGAATGAAGTTGGTGCCCTCTTGGCAAAACTCGTGATGAACAGTGATGGAAAGAGAATCAGAAAAGGAAAATGGATGTACTACAGTTAGACGTAGCTGGGGCGATACAGAAGACTGTATCAGTGATGAACTACACCGAGTGTTTGGCAGTGCTAGACGTGACATTGCATTACGTCTAGCAGCAAGTGGAAGCTACACGACTGACACTGACAATGATGTTCCAGTCATTGAATTGAAATGATGAGTGATATGGCTTCCTCTCAGGTAAAATATTCCAGAGGTAAAATAGTCCCCTATTCGGATCACTGTGTGGGGAAGAGTGATCAATCATGAGGAAGGCGAGTACAGACGTTTTGCAAGTCGGTGTGGAATGTTAGAAGTTTGAATCTTAGTGGTAGGTTAGAGAATCAGAAAAGGAAAATGGATGTACTACAGTTAGACGTAGCTGGGGCGATACAGAAGACTGTATCAGTGATGAACTACACCGAGTGTTTGGCAGTGCTAGACGTGACATTGCATTACGTCTAGCAGCAAGTGGAAGCTACACGACTGACACTGTAGTTCCGAGAAGATAGTATGACATTGCTGCTCAAGTGAGGCTCTCTTATAAAACAAAAGGATTAGATAATTTCTTTAAAATTTAAATTTGTGTTTCTTTCAAATTTGGTAATGTTAACTTGCCCTCTTCCCTGTGAACCGTGCGACCTTGCTATGGTGGGGTGGCTGGTACATTCCAGTGAAGCAGCTAGCCGAACCGTAGTTGCAACCATATTGGATGGGTGTCTGTCAAGAGACCAGACTAACGAATGGTTCATGGAAAGGGGGATAGCAGCTTATGAGAAGTTGCAAGGGCAGAGGTTTGGATGATTGACTGATATGGCCTTGTAATAATATATAACGTGGTTTAGGTTGCGTTCTCAATGTGATTTTATTTATGTACATAAATATCACACGAGATACATTCACTTCTTGTTTGTAAAACCACTTTATTTTCACTGAGTCTATTCCTTTACAACACAGAATTTATTATTTATTTATTTATTTATTTATTTATTTATTTATTTATTTATTTATTTATTATCAGCAACAGCATAACGCTGTTCGCTTAATGACTATACAATGATACACAGTTATACACAACACTGCAACACTATTAAGAGAAACATACTGAAGCAATTTACATTTGATTCTGACAAGCACGGATATCAACAAGTCCTCACACTGATCATCATCGCAAGGCAAGTCTCACTCTCTCTCGGCCAAGCTCAATATATGTATATACAGTTCGACAAATTGTCTTAAAATCTCTAACTTCTGGAAATATTCTTGCAAAACTATAAATGGACACACCCAAAGATACAGGGAACAGTTGAACGACCGGTCAGGTGATTGGAATACTTCAGTGTAGAATCACCTTGAACATTCGATTACGATATAGTACCCATAGATGAAGAAATCTACGTAATTCGTAAAGCTTCCACGTGTATCTGGGTAATCACGGTAAGCTTCCAGAGACCTCCAATTGTGTTAGAATGATAGTGGAACAAATCCAACATACAGTAGAAGTCCGTTATAATGAGAATTCATAACGGTAAAAAATTTACTTGCTATAACAGACTGTCGTTATATCTGATTTTTTGTTAAAGTCGGGAAAAACCTGTACACATTAAAATCGGTGTGAAACGGCAATCAGTTTGTCTGAAACTTGCTTTTTGGCAGATGATATCCACACTACAGTTTGCTAGTTTGTTATTTTTCATAATCTTTCAATGGAAGAGTGTCTGAAATAATTTAAATCTCCAATGCCAATCATCTCGTACTTCTGCATGGTTTTGTTACAGTTTATATGTTTTATTGTTGAAGTGATTATGTTATCTCATGTTTATACAATTTTGACTCACACTTCATGACAACTTTGAAACTGACATTGTACTTCGCGTCTTCATGTTCTCTCATTTAATCACACTAATGTAACACCTTGTAATATAAATGTCTACATGCTAGCCTATTTCCCACATTTTGGCTGAAGATGACGCCAAACAGCGTCGAAACTAGTTCCAAGTGTAAATATATGTTGTAAATAAACTATAACATTTATTTGTATTGAAAAGGTGGACCCTTTTAAGTATTCTGCCATATCATGAGGTGTATCCCATTCTTACTTAATTAAGCAATCGTTCACTTCAGCCTTTATTTCCAACGAGCTAACTACTGTTATCGGCCACTTTATTTATGCATTTATTACAAAAATGTGTTATCCTCCTTCATTTTCCTTTGAATGTCGAGGAGAGATCTCACTAGTGTATATAGCAAGAAAACAATACGATACCGAAGATTACCGATCGCATTTTGTGGCAAATCTTTCAGTTTTCTTATTCAAACAGCATCACCTAACCTAACTTAACGGCACTATATGTATCATAAAAACATATTCCAAGCGCCACTAGAGAAATGATAACATTTTCACTATAAATTTACATGGGAATTGCCTCTCTGAAATTTAACCAGACGCGAGAAAATATAAACTAACCTCTGAAATCAGTGATGCATTCTGCCATATTTTGAGGTGTATCACATTCTTACTTAATTTCGATGTAGGGTATTAAAATTAAGCAATCGTTTACTTTTATTTCTAACGAGTTAACAACTGCTATCGACCATGTTATTTATGTATTTGTTACGAAAATATGTTCTTCTTTCATTTCTAATTTTCTTTAGGGAGCAGTATTTGACGGGTATTACTAATCTACTCTGACATCGCCTTCGAATGTCCATGAGAGAGCTGGCAAGTGCACATAGCAAGAAAATGATATCGAAGGTCGCATTTTGCAGCAAACGCTTCAGTTTTCTTATTCAAACAGCATCACTTAACCTAACTTAACCATGTATGTACCATGAAAACGTATATCAAGTGCAAGTAGAAAAGCGATAACCTTCTCGCTATAAATTTAGATGGGAATAGCCTTGCCAAAATTTAACCAGATGCGAGAAAATATAATCTAACCTCAGAAATCGGTGATGGGCACTGCCATATCTTGAGGTGTATCGTATCACATTCTTTCTTAATTTCAGTGTAGAGTATTAAAATTAAGCGATCGTTTACTTAGCCTTTATTTCTAATGAGTTAACAACTATCGACCACGTTATTTGCGTATTTATTACGGAAACATGTTCTCTTTAATTTCTGATTTTCTTTACGGGACAGCAGTTGACGGGTATTACTAATCGACTCCAACATCACCTTGAATTACAAGTAACAACTCTCATTATTGTTCCATATTGAAGATGACGTTAGGCATAGATATCAAGGATAATTTAATAAAAAACCACCTATTCAATACTTTCCACGTTTAATGTGGTTATTATCTACATGATTTTATGTAGACTTATTTGGTCAGGTACATGTTTCACCCATTATTTTGGGCATCTTCAGCCTGTAAACAACCTTTAGGTCAAGGTTTGGGACCTTTTTAACCAATATAAACATACCTATATATACACTATATACAACATATACATTATATACAATATATACAAACATAAGTTAATACAGTTAAGTTTTTTGGTCCTAATCTATCTAATATGGAAAATGTCCAAAACTAAAATGGATCTTCTTTTCGGTGAAGAGGATTGCATATCAGGGTTTATGTGACCCCTGTAACATATTAAGTTCTTGACGTATCGTGTCTGGTGACAGGATGTGTCGTCAACAATAAGTGGAGATTTGAACTGATTGTAGGTTGGTCAAGATTTAAAATATAAATTTAAATGTGTTTTAACTTGGCAGTTCTATTCTGGTTAACTTAAAATGT
The DNA here is from genome assembly GCF_040414725.1 of Anabrus simplex. NCBI lineage: Eukaryota > Metazoa > Arthropoda > Insecta > Orthoptera > Tettigoniidae > Anabrus > Anabrus simplex. The sequence goes on from NC_090266.1 coordinate 912,491,349, forward strand.
TCAAAACTAAAAATAAAATGAAACGGATCTTCTTTTTTGAGAAGGGGTTGTATTAAAACTGGTGCTTGTTTGACCCACGATTTTCATTTTCATGTTCTTGACGTAACTAATATTTAAATGTGTTGTCATGCACAAGTGGAGATTTAAAAGCCGATTGTTGTAGGTAGACTGGTCAAAAACGTTGTGAATGAAACTGTTAGCGTCTTGACTTTGGGTCTCATGTAACGTCAAGGAATTGACAAGAGTACAATATTTAGCTGTTTCATAGTTTTTGGCTGCTGCTTAATTGGGAAGAAACATCCTAGACACTTGATACAGTCTTGTGTGAAAATTGTTCCCGTTGATGTGTTGCTTGGTCTTTGGGAGGGATCTTAAGAATATCTGTAATGAAGTAGAAAAATAATTTTGAATTAAAAATTTTGAGCACGCGTTGTGATAAAATGTATTAAATTAACACCTCTTAACTGTAAAATGACTTACTTGTTCAGTTAATACTAGATGGACCTGTCTGTTCCGGCAGCGCCTGTCTTATCACCATTTCTACTCCTGGTGTTGTACTGGTGCGGTAATGGAGGGGCGGGGCATGGAGGGAGAGTGGGGGTAGGCTGGTCTATGGGCGTGTGTGCTGTTGCTGTTGAACTGAAGTACATAAGGAATCTTGCTCAAGTCAACGGGTTTAAAATAGATATGGTCAACCGTTTGATTAATAAAATCAAAATTAAATTGTCCACTAACCTCATCCCAGAAAAACCTAAAAAAACTAGTTTCGCCACATTTACATATAACAGCCCAGCCGTCCATCAGATCGCAAATACTTTAAAGAAGCACAATATCAATATAGCCTTCAGGACAGTTAACACTAATCGAAACATATTTTTTAACCACAACAAGGTCAATCACAATAGCAACCATTATTCAAGGTCCGGCATATATAAACTAACATGTCCATTTTAGTTTTGGACATTTTCCATATTAGATAGATTAGGACCAAAAAACTTAACTGTATTAACTTATGTTTGTATATATTGTATATAATGTATATGTTGTATATAGTGTATATATAGGTATGTTTATATTGGTTAAAAAGGTCCCAAACCTTGACCTAAAGGTTGTTTACAGGCTGAAGATGCCCAAAATAATGGGTGAAACATGTACCTGACCAAATAAGTCTACATAAAATCATGTAGATAATAACCACATTAAATGTGGAAAGTATTGAATAGGTGGTTTTTTATTAAATTATCCTTGATATCTATGCCTAACGTCATCTTCAATACGGAACAATAATGAGAGTTGTTACTTGTAATTTGGTAGCCAACCAGGCAAAATACCGTTTAAATAGGTACTTCAACCTTAAGGTCAAGATTTGTAAACTAACTAAAGACATAGCCTTTCTAAAACAGTGTCTAGAACTAAAATTGATCCCAAAATTTTTGAAACCTACACAGCAAAAAAACTTATCTAACCAAAGTTTGATTAGAGTTCAAAACAAGGTCAACGACATTTGGTTAAGAAATGAAATTAAAGCGTCATATAAAAAGAGGTCGCTTTTAAATCTGCAGTTATATAGAGTTCATTTAGCGTTAGCTCAGGCTTTACATCCGTTAGAATGGAACTCTTTCCAACTACATGTGGACAATAAACTGATCGCTTTATTGGATAGGAAGCAAGTTACTCTCGACAAGAAACTATCTCAATTAAAAGCATCCCAATCACGATTACCAAAACGTAGTTCAGACACGCAAAAAGTGGCTCCCTCACAGAACAATACACCCACAGTAGTTAATTTGACAGACGTACAGTTCTCTGAAGAAGAAATGGGGATCTTGAATAAAGGCTTAAAACATAACTGGCCTAGCAAGAAAAAAGAAACGGATATTATCAACACAGTAGCTGAGATCGAGGCTAACATTTCTAAACTCCCTTTAGAAACACAAAATGATACCAGATTTGAGGTAAAAAAGAAACTACCAAAACTAGCGGAAGAAATAAACGCATATTCAAATTTCGACCACAAAAAATTGATCCAGAACGTAAAAAAGAAAATAGACGACAACAACATTATTGTCACAAAAGCGGACAAAGGAGGATCCACAGTTCTCCTAGATCAAAACACATACATTCAAAAAACAGAAGACTTTTTTAAGGACAAAATATACACAATAGTCAACAAAGATCCAACCACGAGAATTCAGCAAAATCTAAAAACTCTAATAAGAAGTTCTAACTTTCTTTTCAATGAACAAGAACAACAAAAACTTTTTAACATGAACCCTAGTATTCCGACAGCCAGAGCCTTACCAAAGATTCATAAGAAGGACATTCCAATACGCCCTATCATAAACTGTAGAAACAGCCCCACCTATAAAGTATCAAAATTCATTCACGGCTTTCTAAAAAAAACATTACGTATTCAATAATAAACACCCTTTAAAAAATTCATTCACTTTTTGTGAAATTTTAAACAAGTTTAAGCTGCGCCCCAATCACTCAATGTGCTCCTATGACGTCGTAAATATGTACCCAAACATCCCTACCAAAGAAACTGTAAGAATTATCAGTGATAATATCAATAAACACAGCGGCCTTAGTAAGATGGAAATTGAAGAATTCATGAAGGTGTTAAATTTTGTCTTAAGCAACAACTTTTTCTCTTTCAATGGAAAGTTTTACCAACAAAAAGGCTTAGCGATGGGCGACCCTCTTTCTGGCATCTTAGCAGACATTTATATGGACACAATAGAACACACAAAAATTATAACACAAATAAAAGGCGTATGTTTATGGCTGAGATTTGTAGACGATACCTTCATAATTTTCGACAAAAATGTCACTAATAGTGACGAGATCTTGGAGTCCCTAAACAAAATTGACCCCAATATTAAGTTTACTAAAGAGGATGAGGTTAGGAACTCATTAAATTTTTTGGACTTAACTATTACACGCGGACATAATACCATCGATTTTCGAATATACAGGAAACCTACACACTCTCCCTTAACTATTATGAATTCATCCCTACACCCCAAGTCCCAAAAACAAGCCTCTTTCTATAATTTAATTTATAGAGCTTTAAAAATTCCTCTTTCTCCCAACAATTTAAAAATTGAACTGAAGTACATAAGGAATCTTGCTCAACTCAACGGGTTTAAAACAGATATGGTCAACCGTTTGATTAATAAAATCTAAATTAAATTGTCCACTAACCTCATCCCAGAAAAACCTAAAAAAACTAGTTTCGCCACATTTACATATAACAACCCAGCCGTCCATCAGATCGCAAATACTTTAAAGAAGCACAATATCAATATAGCCTTCAGGACAGTTAACACTAATCGAAACATATTTTTTAACCACAACAAGGTCAATCACAATAGCAACCATTATTCAAGGTCCGGCATATATAAACTAACATGTACACAATGTGATTTTTCTTATATCGGACAGACTGGCCGCAGCTTTAACACGAGATATCTGGAACATTATAACGCTCAAAAACACAATAAGTACTCAGCGATGAGCCAACATATGAGAGAAACGGGCCATCACTTTACATCCATAGAGAAAGATCTTACCATCATTAGAAGCATAGGTAAAGGGAAATTAATGAATGAACTGGAAAACCTACACATCTTTTTAGACCAAACCTACAATAAAAATAAAAATCTCAACGACGTCAATGAAATTAAAAATCCTTTGTACGAATTAACACCTAGATTAATTAATATCGTGAATTCAGATCAAAACAAAATCCCTCAATTATTTAAATCTCCACACTCAAATGCTTCATCCATCATGCCAAAAGTTAAACCCGCCCATATTGCTTCTAGAAACTCCCCTCCAGCAACAGCACACACGCCCATAGACCAGCCTACCCCCACTCTCCCTCCATGCCCCGCGCCTCCATTACCGCACCAGTACAACACCAGGAGTAGAAATGGTGATAAGACAGACGCTGCCGGAACAGACAGGTCCATCTAGTATTAACTGAACAAGTAAGTCATTTTACAGTTAAGAGGTGTTAATTTAATACATTTTATCACAACGCGTGCTCAAAATTTTTAATTCAAAATTATTTTTCTACTTCATTACAGATATTCTTAAGATCCCTCCCAAAGACCAAGCAACACATCAACGGGAACAATTTTCACACAAGACTGTATCAAGTGTCTAGGATGTTTCTTCCCAATTAAGCAGCAGCCAAAAACTATGAAACAGCTAAATATTGTACTCTTGTCAATTCCTTGACGTTACATGAGACCCAAAGTCAAGACGCTAACAGTTTCATTCACAATGTTTTTGACCAGTCTACCTACAACAATCGGCTTTTAAATCTCCACTTGTGCATGACAACACATTTAAATATTAGTTACGTCAAGAACATGAAAATGAAAATCGTGGGTCAAACAAGCACCAGTTTTAATACAACCCCTTCTCAAAAAAGAAGATCCGTTTCATTTTATTTTTAGTTTTGAACATTTTAAGTTAACCAGAATAGAACTGCCAAGTTAAAACACATTTAAATTTATATTTTAAATCTTGACCAACCTACAATCAGTTCAAATCTCCACTTATTGTTGACGACACATCCTGTCACCAGACACGATACGTCAAGAACTTAATATGTTACAGGGGTCACATAAACCCTGATATGCAATCCTCTTCACCGAAAAGAAGATCCATTTTAGTTTTGGACATTTTCCATATTAGATAGATTAGGACCAAAAAACTTAACTGTATTAACTTATGTTTGTATATATTGTATATAATGTATATGTTGTATATAGTGTATATATAGGTATGTTTATATTGGTTAAAAAGGTCCCAAACCTTGACCTAAAGGTTGTTTACAGGCTGAAGATGCCCAAAATAATGGGTGAAACATGTACCTGACCAAATAAGTCTACATAAAATCATGTAGATAATAACCACATCAAACGTGGAAAGTATTGAATAGGTGGTTTTTTATTAAATTATCCTTGATATCTATGCCTATCACCTTGAATGTCGACAAGAGAGCTCACAAGTGCACACAGTGAGAAAATGCATTTTGTGGCAAAAGTTTTCTTATTCAAACAGCATCGCCTAACCTAACTTAACTATACTATATGTATTATGAAAACATATATCAAGCACTGCTAGAGAAATAACAACCATAAATTTACATGATAATAGCCTTTCTGAAATTTAACTAGACGCGGGAAAATATAAAACTAACCTCTGAAATCATTGATGCACCCTGCCATATCTTGAGGTGTATCCCATTCTTACTTAATTGGCCGGTCTGTGTGGCTCAGACTATTGAGGCGCTGGCCTTCTGACCCCAAAGTGGCAGTTTCGATCCTGGCTCAGTCTGGTGGTATTTGAAGGTACACAAATACGCCAGCCAGCCTTGTGTCAGTAGATTTACTGGTACGTTAAAGAACTCCTGCGGGACTGAATTCCGGCACCTCAGCGTCTCCGAAAACCATAAAAGTAGTTAGCGGGACATAAAGCAAATAATATTAACTTACTTAATTGCAGTATTTAGCATTAAAACTAAGCTTTTATTTTTAAGAGTAACAACTGCTATCGCACATGATTTTTATGCATTTATTACCAAAACATGTTCTCCTCTTTCTTTTTTTTTTTTTTCCTTTTCCTTTTTTTTTTTTTTTTTTTTTTTTTTTTTTTTTTTTTTTTTTTTTTTTTTTTTTACGGAATAGCTGTCAACGGGTGTTACTAATTGACTCAGACATCGCCAATCGTCGGTGAGAGAGTTTGCTAGTGGACATATCGAGGAAATGATACCGAAGATGATCAAACGCTGGGTGCATAAATGTTGGTAATGGAAAAAAAAATGCTCATGCTTAATCGCTCGTAATAACAGATGCATCAGTGATAGGGCTCTCGTTGTAACCAAAGGATAATGCACAGTTTAATATAGGAATTTTGAAGGGGTGGACAAAAAGTGTTGTTCTAATGGGGTTCTCGTTATATGCCATACTCGTTAAAGCGGACTTCTATTGTACAAATATTATGGAGTTTTCTACAGTGTTCAAGTGAACAGGTTTTGAGATTATATGAATTTACAATACTGGGAAATCATATGTTAGTCAACGGAATTTGACATAATACGAATTTACAGGGAAAGCATATGTTAGTCATACTTAACATTTATTAAAAGATAATTAAAATATATTAAACATAATAATTGAAGGTTTTACAAGGTTTTGGTTAGCTGTAGGATTGCATACATACAACAGCTATCCTCCCTAACACCTTCAATATCTATCCCATACATTACTTAACTACCTGGTGAGTTGGCCATGCGGTTAGGGGCGAGCGGTTGTTAGCTTGCATCCGGGAGATAGTAGGTTCGAATCCCACTGTCGGCAGCCCCGAAGATGGTTTTCCGTGGTTTCCCATTTTCACACCAGGCAAATGCTGGGGCTGTGCCTTAATTAAGGCCACGGCTGCTTCCTTCCAACTCCTAGGCCCTTCCTATCCCATCGTCGCCATAAGACCTATCTGTGCCGGTGTGATGTAAAGCCACTAGCTAGCGTTACTTAGGTCTTAAATCATATCTAGGTATCCTTGCATCCATGTCCTCATCTCTCTGATCACTCGCACGATAGACTCACTCAGTTACAGAGTCCTCTCTTTGGCACTGTCGCGGTCCACAGTTCACAGCCGGACAGTTCGGTCAGGCGGCGCCACCTTCCTATAGGAGATCTGCTGGGTCTGGTCAACAGTGTCCTCATTCCCGGCGGTGATGATCCGCAGGTCCTCGCGTGACAGTCGAAGCTCTGCTGACTTTCCCCTCATTCGCACTTTTGTGTTCCGTTAGGGCCCACGCCTTCGTAGTCCACCGGTATGATGCACGGGATGCCTCGCACATCTCTGATTTGGCCCTGTTGAGTTTCGGCGTGCTAAACTCTATGGTATTACCAGCACATAGCTTCGTACCGGGACGAGTGTCCTGGTCAGGTAGGACCCTCCTTTGTTGGCTGTCGGTTTGGGCCCCACTGGTGCTCAGTCTCCGAGGGGGAGTTCCACTAGCTGTGTCATTGCCATCGCTTCCTTCCTCTCTTGGTGCATCGTCTGAGCCGCCTCTTAGTTCTGCTTCATGCCGAACATCCTCCCTGGACGGATCTCAGGGCTGCGGGGTTTACTGCAGCTGTCAGCTGCCTTGCGCTTGGTGTCATACTGGTATGGCCTGTCTACAGTCACGTCGGCTGGTCGCTCTGTTTGCGTTCAATACCGGCGGCATTCTATCTGTGCACTGAGTCCTCTCCTGCAGCTGGACTCGGTAGTTGGCTCTCGGTTGGCGGACACTGTTGTACCCGTTGATTTCTCCCACAACCTCCTTGCAGGTCGAACATGGCTGGGGGCTGCGTCGTACTTCCAACTCCTGCCCACGTAGTCCGATGATCGGGTATTCGGCTCCCTCTTCTGATGTAGATCCGGTCTCGAACTGGGTCCGGCACGTTCCCCAGTAAGTGATCCCGTCGTCCCGTGGGGTTGCCACCTTGACGACACCGGAGCCACCATCACTGCTTGTCGGCTTCACTCGTGTCTCCATGGCCGTCATATGTTCACGCGGGTTATTTGCTTCGTGGGCTGGGCCTTAAACTACGGGCTCCACAACCGTGAGCATCACTTTGGACTAGGCCTCAATTGTTTTGAACAGGGCCTCAATTTTTTATTGAGTTTTCCAAACTGGGCGTGAATCATGGAAGTTAATTGTTCAAACATTGCTCTTACCCAGTCATTTGCTTCTTCCTCAGAGGTGTCGTCGAAGTCGAAACTGTCTAGGTTCTCCTCGTTGACTAACAAATCCTGGTGCAATCTCGCTTTTAAGTCTGCTTTTCTTCCCGCTGCCGGCAAACTTCAGGATGCCAAGGCTTTCCGTAGAATCGTCACAGTCTCCAAGAGTCGTGTCATGGTTGCCAATTTATCATTCTTAATGCACTTTTTTTTTTTTTTTTTTTTGTGTAAATAAATATCACACGAGATAACGTTCCCTTCTTGATTGTAAAACAACTTTATTGTCACAGAGTCTTTTCCTTACAACACAATTCTCACTCAGTTTGCTTAACGACTACACAATGATACATGATTATACACAACACTGCAGCACTATTAAAAGAAACACACTGAAGCAATTTACATTTGATTCTGACAAGCACAGATATCCAACAATTCCTCACACTGATAATTCACTTCATCATCACAAGCAAAGACTCTCTCTCTCTCTCTCTCTCTCTCTGCTGAGCTCGATATATATACCATTTGACAAATCGTCTAGAAATCCCTAACTTCTGAAAATATTCTTGTAACACTTTAAGTGGAACACAGCTGAAGATAAAAGGAACAATCGAACGACCAGTCAGTCGATTGGAATACTCCTGCGTAGATTAACCTTGAACATTCAGTTACGACACAAAACCCAGAGATGAAGAAATCTACATAATTCTTAAAGCTTCCAGTATCTGAATAATAAAACATCACTCCTTCCTGCCAACTTCCCTAATTTAGGCAGGAGACTCCCGATTTTCGACAGTTTTACCTGCCTCCCAATGATTCTGTTATTTCTCCCGATTTTAGCTTATGTTTTCATGAACATCAAACTTTTTCTTTCAAATCCCGCCATTTCAGCATTGTGCGCCAGTGGCCGGAAGTCCTTTGCTCATTGGCCGCTTTCATATGAAATATCAGTGTTTATTAATACGAGAAATGCGTGCGAATGTGCGATGTTTATTGAAACCTGTGTATCAGTTGTATATCTCTCGTTTTCGCGTGCTATGTTCGTGTTCGTTTACATCAGTCGAGTCAATTCTAGACACTATTCGCTAGATTTGAAGTCTTTTTTTTTCCATAATTTAGTGACAAAACTTCAAAGATAGTGACTAGTGACTTTTCTAGAGATTTTAGGAGCCATTTGGAGACAATTCTGGGAAATTTTAATTTAATTTTAATTTATTACTTGATAAAAATAGCATTGCGCTTTGCATATTCACACGGGCGCGTGATGCAGTATATTAATCTATGCATTTGCTAAGTAATGGCATCTAACTCTGATTCACACATGTGTAGCATGAGTTCTTACTATTTTCGGAAGGCTTATCAGAGACCAATCATTTCACTCACATACTTCCTGTGAGAAAATAGAGATGTGTAATTTTTAGCCTTGTAGCCTCGTATAGCAACAGTCGGGTTTTGAGACAATGTTGTTGTTGTTGTTTGAGTCATCAGTCCATAGACTGGTTTGATGCAGCTCTCCATGCCAACCTATCCTGTGCTAACCTTTTCATTTCTACGTAACTATTGCATCCTACATCTGCTCTAATCTGGTTGTCATATTCATACCTTGGTCTACCCCTATCGTTCTTACCACCTACACTTCCTTCAAAAACCAACTGAATAAGTCCTGGGTGTCTTAAGATGTGTCCTATCATTCTATCTCTTCTTCTCGTCAAATTTAGCCAAATCGATCTCCTCTTACCAATTCGATTCATTATCCCTTCATTCGTGATTCGATCTATCCATCTCACCTTCAGCATTCTTTTGTAACACCACATTTCAAAAGCTTCTATTCTCTATCTTTCTGAGCTAGTTATCGTCCATGTTTCACTTCCATACAATGCCACGCTCCACACGAAAGTCTTTAAAAACATCTTTCTAATTCCGATATCAATGTTTGACGTGAGCAAATTTCTTTTCTTAAGAAAGCTCTTTCTTGCTTGTGCTAGTCTGCATTTTATGTCCTCCTTAATTCTGCCATCGTTAGTTATTTTACTACCCAAGCAACAATATTCATCTACTTCCTTTAAGACTTCATTTCCTAATCTAATATTTCCTGCATCACCTGCCTTTGTTCGACTGCACTCCATTACTTTTGTTTTGGACTTATTTATTTTCATCTTGTACTCCTTACCCAAGACTTCATCCATACCATTCAGCACCTTCTCGAGATCTTCTGCAGTCTCAGATAAAATAACAATATCATCGGCAAATCTCAAGGTTTTGATTTCCTCTCCTTGGACTGTGATTCCCTTTCCAAATTTCTCTTTGATTTCCTTTACTGCCTGTTCTATGTAAACATTGAAAAGGAGAGGGGCCTTGCCTCACTCCTTCCTGGATTGCTGCTTCTTTTTCAAAGCCCTCGATTCTTATCACTGCAGACTGATTTTTGTACAGATTGTAGATAATTCTTCGTTCTCGGTATCTGATCCCTATCATCTTCAGAATCATAAATAGCTTGGTCCAATCAACATTATCGAATGCCTTTTCTAGATCTACGAATGCCATGTACGTGGGCTTGTCCTTCTTGATTCGATCCTCCAAGATCAGACGTAAAGTCAGGATTGCTTCACGTGTTCCTACATTTCTTCTGAAGCCAAATTGATCTTCCCCCAACTCAGCTTCAACTTGTTTTTCCGTTCTTCTGTAAATAATACGTGTTAAAATTTTGCAGGCATGAGATACTAAACTAATAGTGCCGTAGTTTTCACACCTGTCAGCACCGGCTTTCTTGGGAATAGGTATAACAACATTCTTTCGAAAATCGGATGGGACTTCTCCTGTCTCATACATCTTGCACACTAAATGAAATAACCTTGCCTTGCTGGTTTCTCCTAAGGCAGTCAGTAATTCAGAGGGAATGTCATCAATTCCAGGTGCCTTGTTCCTATTGAGGTCACTCACAGCTCTGTCAAACTCTGACCTCAAAATTGGGTCTCCCATTTCATCAGCATCAACAGCCTCTTCATGTTCCAG